>NC_090935.1:622450385-622753415 GCF_040938575.1 Ambystoma mexicanum
GGTGCCCCACAGTGCTGGGGGGTGGGGGGTGGTGGGAGACATGGGTGGGGCCTGGTGGAGGGTGCCCCTGCACTGCTGTGGGGTGGGGGTGGTGGGAGACATGGGTGGGGGGCCTGCTGGCAGGTGCCCCACAGTGCTGGGGGGTGGGGGTGGTGGGAGACATAAGTGTGGGCCTGGTGGAGGGTGCCCCACAGTGCTGGGGGGTGGGGGTGGTGGGAGACATGAGTTGGACATGGGTGGGGGCCTGCTGGCAGGTGCCCCACAGTGCTGGGGGGTGGGGGTGGTGGGAGACATGGGTGGGGGCCTGGTGGAGGGTGCCCCTGGTGGCTGGGGGGTGGGGGTGGTGGGAGACATGGGTGAGGGCCTGGTGGAGGGTGCCCCTGGTGGCTGGGGGGTGGGGGTGGTGGGAGACATGGGTGGGGGCCTGGTGGAGGCTGCCCCTGGTGGCTGGGGGGTGGGGGTGGTGGGAGACATGGGTGGGGGCCTGGTGGAGGCTGCCCCTGATGGCTGGGGGGTGGGGGTGCTGGGAGACATGGGTGGGGGCCTGGTGGTGGGTGCCCACAGTGCTGGGGGGTGGGGTGGTGGGAGACATGAGTTGGACATGGGTGGGGGCCTGCTGGCAGGTGCCCCACAGTGCTGGGGGGTGGGGGTGGTGGGAGACATGGGTGGGGGCCTGGTGGAGGTTGCCCCTGGTGGCTGGGGGGTGGGGGTGGTGGGAGACATGGGTGAGGGCCTGGTGGAGGGTGCCCCTAGTGGCTGGGGGGTGGGGGTGGTGGAAGACATGGGTGGTGGCCTGGTGGAGGCTGCCCCTGGTGGCTGGGGGGTGGGGGTGGTGGGAGGACATGGGTGGGGGCCTGGTGGAGGCTGCCCCTGATGGCTGGGGGGTGGGGGTGCTGGGAGACATGGGTGGGGGCCTGGTGGCGGGTGCCCCTGCACTGCTGGGGGGTGGGGGGTGGTGGGAGTCATGGGTGTGGGCCTGCTGGCAGGTGCCCCACAGTGCTGGGGGGGGGTGGTGGGAGACATGAGTTGGACATGGGTGGGGGCCTGTTGGCAGGTGCCCCACAGTGCTGGGGGGTGGGGAGGGTTGGGGACATGGGTGGGGGCCTGTTGGAGGGTGCCCCTGCACTGCTGGGGGGTGGGGCGGTGGGAGACATGGGTGGGGGCCTGGTGGAGGGTGCCCCTGCACTGCTGGGGGGTGGGGGTGGTGGGAGACATGGGTGGGGGCCTGGTGGAGGGTGCCCCTGGTGGCTGGGAGACATGGGTGGGGGCCTGGTGGAGGCTGCCCCTGGTGGCTGGGGGGTGGGGGTGCTGGGAGACATGGGTGGGGGCCTGGTGGTGGGTGCCCCTGCACTGCTGGGGGGTGGGGGTGGTGGGAGTCATGGGTGGGGGCCTGCTGGCAGGTGCCCCACAGTGCCCGGGGGTGGGGGTGGTGGGAGACATGAGTTGGACATGGGTGGGGGCCTGCTGGCAGGTGCCCCACACTGTTGGGGGGTGGGGGGGTGGGAGACATGGGTGGGGGCCTGGTGGAGGGTGCCCCTGCCACTGCTGGGGGGTGGGGGTTGGTGGGAGACATGGGTGGGGGCCTGGTGGAGGGTGCCCCTGCACTGCTGGGGGGTGGGGGTGGTGGGAGACATGGGTGGGGGCTGGTGGAGGGTGCCCCTGGTGGCTGGGGGGTGGGGTGATGGGAGACATGGGTGGGGGCCTGGTGGAGGCTGCCCCTGGTGGCTGGGGGGTGGGGGTGCTGGGAGACATGGGTGGGGCCTGGTGGTGGGTGCCCCTGCACTGCTGGGGGGTGGGGGTGGTGGGAGTATGGGTGGGGGCCTGCTGGCAGGTGCCCCACAGTGCTCGGGGTGGGGGTGGTGGGAGACATGAGTTGGACATGGGTGGGGGCCTGCTGGCAGGTGCCCCACAGTGCTGGGGGTGGGAGACATGGGTGGGGGCCTGGTGGAGGGTGCCCCTGCACTGCTGGGGGGTGGGGGTGGTGGGAGACATGGGTGGGGGGCCTGGTGCAGGGTGCCTCTGCACTGCTGGGGGGTGTGGGTGGTGGGAGAAATGGGTGTGGGCCAGGTGGAGGATGCCCCTGGTGGCTGGGGGGTGGGGGTGGTGGGGAGACATGGGTGGGGGCCTGGTGGAGGCTGCCCCTGGTGGCTGGGGGGTGGGTGCCCCTGCACTGCTGGGGGGTGGGGGTGGTGGGAGTCATGGGTGGGGGCCTGCTGGCAGGTGCCCCACAGTGCTGGGGGTGGGGGTGGTGGGAGACATGAGTTGGACATGGGTGGGGGCCTGCTGGCAGGTGCCTCACAGTGCTGGGGGATGGGGGGGTGGGAGACATGGGTGGGGGCCTGGTCAAGGGTGCCCCTGCACTGCTGGGGGGTGGGGGTGGTGGGAGACATGGGTGGGGGCCTGGTGGAGGGTGCCCCTGCACTGCTGGGGGGTGGGGGTGGTGGGAGACATGGGTGGGGGCCTGGTGGAGGGTGCCCCTGGTGGCTGGGGGTGCAGGGGGACATGCGTTGGTGGGCAGTAGTGCAAGTTGACATGTGGGTTGGCTGGGGGTCATGGCCATGGTGGATGGCGTGCCTGCAGGACATGTGCAGGGTAGGCCCCTGTGGTGTGAGCCACCTGCAGGGGCCGTGGAGGGTGTAGAGGGAACACCTGGGAGGACCCACACGTGCGATTCACGTGGGGTGCTCCCCGCGCACCCCTGTAATACACGTACCCTGATGGAATCGCGTGTGGAACTTCCCGCGCACCCCTGAAATGCACGTACCCTGCTCGCACGGGCCCAATCGCGTGTGGAACTTCCTGCGCACCCCTGAAATACACGTACCCTGATGGAATCACCTGTGGAACTTCCCGCGCACCCCTGGAATACACGTACCCTGCTGATGTCGCGTGTGAAACTTCCCCCGCACCACGAAATACACGTACCCTGATGAAATTGCGTGTGGAACTTCCTGCGCACCCCTGAAATACACGTGCCCTGCTGATGTCGCGTGTGAAACTTCCCCCGCACCCCAAAATACACGTACCATGATGAAATCGCGTGTGGAAATTCCTGCGCACCCCTGAAATACACGTACCCTGCTGCAATCGCGTGTGGCACTTCCCGCGCACCCCTGAGATACGTGTACCGTGCTCGCACGGGCCCAATCGCGTGTGGAAATTCCCACGCACCCCTGAAATACACGTACCCTGCTGAAATCGCATGCGAAACTTGCCCTGCACCCCGAAATACACATACCCTGCTGAAATCGCGTGTGGCACTTCCCGCACACCCCTGAGATACGCGTACCCTGAGGAAATCACGTGTGGAACTTCCCGCGCACCCCTGAAATACGCGTACCCTGCTCGCACGGGGCCAATCGCGTGAGGTACTTCCCGCGCACCCCAGTGATACACGTAGCCCGCTTGCCGTGCTGGTACAGGGTTAGCGCAGCCCTTTGCGCTGGATTGGGTATATTGATGGCTTTTCCCTGCGCGAGAGGCGTTCTTGGGGGCGTAACTGGCGCTGCTGCAGGGTCGCTGCGCCACTGTGCGCCACGGCTGGTTTTGGTGGCTGGAATCCATGAATACGCTGTGCGCGGAAATGGATTTTAGCGCACGCGGCTGGCGCAGGGATTCGCACGCGCACACTGTCCGCCAGCCACGTGCGCCACTTAAGCGCTGAATTCTATGAATTACCCCCTCAATCTCTGAGAGAAAGTGAACAAGGGCTGACAGCTAAGTAGTGTGTCAGTCAGGGCGTGCAGTATCTATTTGATCTGCTAGACCTTTACATCTGAAGTGGGAGAGAACCTTTTTAAGAGTCTCTTTTCCTTATGGGTATGTCTCCGGCAGCAAATTTCAACTACAGCAGGAACAAAATAGATGGTCCTGCATCTATGGGATGGGTCTTGAATGTGTAGGTGCACAAAATAAACTAGCAGTGTACAAATAACCCTGCTTGCTTAATACTAATAAATGCATTAGGAAAATGATTATGTCCCGTACTAGTATTGCAATTTCCATTGTTTTTAATTGTACATAATGCAAACCATGAAATCCTCTTTCTAGCCTTACAGAAACGCCCATGCAAGCAGCTCCATTAACTTACCTCTTTACTCCTCTCTCACAGGGCAGAAAGAAATAGAGATCGCTCACCTTGGTAATACGGGACCCTTGACAGGCCACCTCACTTCCATGCATGGTTGTATATAAAGGGAGTTCCTGCTATCGTTCCTGCTTCAGTCACCATTACCATCTTTTTTTTAATTCCTTTTTTTTATTGTTTATTGAATGTTCAGACAGAAGAACATCAACAATTTACATATAATAGGCAATTAATTCAAAACACACCTAGTGTATAACAGCAACAGGTCCATTCAATTACAAAATGTCAAAAAGGAAAAATCCTTAAGGAAGAAGAACCCCACACTCCAAAAGAAAACCTAGATAGAAAGAAGAAAAAAAAGGAAGGAAAGGCGGTGGGGTGGGGTCGGGTTAAACATACAAGCAATTAAAATCCTCCCAATAGCTGCATACTTATCAAGTCACTGTTTATACTTGAAGGCCCCTTTCTCCCTGCCAGAAAGGATCGATTCGATAAGCTGTGAAGCCAGTCATCAACTGTATGCCTGGCATCACTCTTCCAATGCAACAAAATATGCTTCTTAGCCACCACAAGAGCACTATAAACCCAAGAGAGCTTACCAACAGAGAAGCCAATTCCAGCTAGAAATAGGCCCAAAATACACAACGTAAACGTGGGAGGAAAAGAAAGGCCCAGCACAAGGTCCATACACTGGAGAGCCTCCCCCAAATGACTGGATCTTCTGACTTCTTCAGAACTTATGCAAGGTGATACCCGCAACCCTTTTACAATTCCAACGTAACTCATCAAGACTCAACCTACAGGACACCAACCTTTCGGGGGACCAATAGATGTAATGATCGATCCTTTGCTGCGTGAAGCAAAAGTTGATCTTGAATCTTCATGGACCAGGACATATACGAGACCATTCAATATCAGAGAGTTTGCAACCTAGGTCTCGGACCCTGCTGTCTCTGCCACATGAAGCCGGCAAGTTATATTTACATGGAGTAAGTAGTTTATAGAGCAAAGCAGCTTAGATGGCGTACTCTTAGGCAAAGACAGGATTGTAGGCTAACCATGCAGACTTGCATTGCGGTGAGTGAACAGTACACCAAAAACGTTCTGTAGAGCCAAATAACGATTAAACTCAGACAATTTCAAGAAGCGTATGACCGTCTTGAACTTGACCTATTTTCAAGATACCAGCCGTTGCCAGAAAACCCAAGAAAGTGTCCTATTATTAATCTGCACAGCTGGGTTCCTTCACAAAAAAAATCTGCAAAAAAGCAAGAACTTATCCCCACGGATCACGTTGCCCTTCTTCCAAACCTGCGACACATGCTTAATAAAAGTTTGTGCAGTTGAGTCACATGGAAGTCCCCTCTTTCTGTCTGCCCTTTAAGGGTGCATATTATTCCAGCGCTTGCACAATGTGAGGGGCTGGCGTCCATCTCCCATTTTCAGGAAATAACAGAAACTGTGCATACTTTAGCCACTATAGGGTATATGGAGTTCTGTTTTTTAACCTTATTATGTGTGCACTAGGCAGAACCCACAAAAATGATGCCCATGGCACAGAGATCCACAGGGAAATGTCCAGGCTTCCCAGAAGACCAGTCCACTGCTTCCAGGATACCCTTGCCCCAGCTATAAATACAAATCCTAACACTTTGGAAAGACTCACCCACAGTTGGATTGATAAAGACCATGTTCCACTGAAGAAGTAAGCCAGGTGGCTGAAAACAAGAGACATTCCACTCACCAACAAACTCACTAGGGCCACACATGAAGTTATTGCTGGGCTATAGAATGTAGAAAAGGGGAGTTTTATGTGAATCAAGTTACCAAGAAGCTAATGAATCTAATGATCTCTTCAAAATAATAAACAATTAATAAACCTCCAATAAAGTGCGCATGCCATGACCACATAACAAGATCTACTTAACAAATTGGGGACTTTTTCGGTGGCAAAGTGAAAAAGGTTAAAGCAAACCTGAACACTGAGTTGACTAAAGTGGAAGGCGAAAATGATGGCCTCACTAACCAAGGCACAGTATGCTTTCTGAAGGATTATTGGGTGACACTGGTCCCTCTTCTAATCCCTTTCCGCAACATTCCACTTCCTTAATGTGGTAGTCCCATTGGCCCTAAGGCTGCTACTATAACACCTCTATTGAAGAAGCACCATGCTGACCCACTTGAATGACCGAAATCCAGACACATCTCAAATCTTCCCTTTGTATGGGAAGTTCTGGAGGGACTAGCCACCTTTGTACTTCAACGTTTCTCTAAAACAATAAGTCAAATTCCAAGACAAACAAGGTGGCTACCACCCTGTCAGGAGCACTGAAACGCACTAATGTTCATCTGATAAGACATTCTTAAAGCATCTGGCAATAACCAACTTGGTGTTCCGATCCTACTAGACATGTCAGCAATCTGCACTTCACCAAATCACCAATGTACCAGTCTCAAAGGGCTTGGCTCGTCGCAAAGGGCCTGGCTCGTCTGGGAAAAGGTGGCATATTGCGCCCTCACCTATAGTACCCAGAACATGGTCTGTTGAAAGGAAAAGGAAAAAGGCAGGCAAGATAAGACGATGGTAAAGAAGGTAAAACATTATGAACAATCGGAGGGGGTGAGGTGCAGTGATGGGACGAGATTGATTGTATTAGTGTGGATGCATGTGGATCCTTTGGGCAGACCATGTGCCAATTATGAAGCAGATATATTTTGTATATTTGGGGTTAGTTCAATCTTCTTTATATTTATGTTTATTATGTTTATGTTAAGTTTATATAGCGCTTTAATCCAAAGAGCTTTACAATTTAACAACAAGGTACAATAATGAAAGAAGCATATTTACAATCATGAAACAAACCAGTGATACAATATGTAGAACAATTTCTCCAGGATGGGGTCTGGAATGGATTCACATGCTCATGAATATTTCCCGTCGTCAGGCTGGGAATCCTCGGTAAAGAAAAAATCAGTATCAGTTTCGTTTCTGATATGTCTTTCTTAGTAGTAACCAATCACTGGACTCTGGGTCATACTCCCCCAACCAATGATTGCCCTCTCCCTAAGCCCCATCTCTGGCAGCCATCTTCAGATTTTTACCGGACGTTCAAGTGTTGGGAGTCCTCGTGCTTTAGCTCGCGAGCTTCGCTGCGTTTTCGTGCTTTTTTCAAAGAGATTTTCTCATTTTTCGGTTAAACAGAGGCTCAAGCTCCACCGTTTCTCCATCCGATCAACGGGGATTCGGATTTTTCTATGCCCCTCAAGGGTGAAGCTTTTGTAGAGTTACGCTTCTTGGAGGAGTCTAGAAGTTTAAGGCCTACCCGGACATGACCCAGGAGAAAGGAATCTCGAGGCCCGGAAAGCTGTTCAGGGTTTGCCCTGGATGCCAGCTACAGACAGGACGAGCATTCGAAATGCCTCTACTGCCTTCATGAGGACAAAACGCACGTGGAGAAGGACTGTGCGTTTTGCGGGAACATGTCGGAGCGGACCATGAAGGATCGACATCTTCGCCTCTCCAACTGGCTGGAAGGAAAGAGCCCGTCAGGTGAGAAGAAGAAGAAGTAGTCCGAGCGGTCTTCTAAGTCCTGTGAGGGCGCCCCGGCGACGGGGGCCCAATAGAAGGCAAATCACCGCGGGCACCGGGACCGCCGAACGGTCGGGCTCCTCGGCTGCCAGGCAGGGCGCATCCTCTCCGGTGCCATCAATCACGAGCCAACGCTCTGGCTCGGGAAAGAGGAAAGCCGAGAACCCGGTGAAGCTTCTGGAGAGGCCCCGGTCGGGCTCGAAGGATCCAGCCGAGGGGGAGTGAGGCGATGACCCTCCCCCCAAGGTGAAGGCCACAGGCCCACAGACGGTGGTGAAGGCCTTGACTCACCCGGCTAAGGCCCCTATCGAGGAAGTCGCGGCGGCCCTGACGCAGCCTGTGGAGGCTACATCAGTGGAGGCGACCTCGGTGCCCAGAGTTTCCCTGCCACTGCGGAGGGAAGCCTCTTTCAGGCCCATCGAGAAGACCCCCGTGAAGTCCCCTGCAGAAAAAGAAGGGGGAGGGCGGTGGCCATCGTGGATACGGACACAGCCTCCGCGGAGGAGCTGGTTGAAGTCTTGGAGGGCCTCGACGAGGGCGTTGAGGAGGCCCGGTCCCACGGGAAGGATCCAGACAAAGAGGACGACGAGAGTTACGGCAGCGCCGGCGAGGTTCCAAGGCGTGCCCGTCGCTTCCGGAGCCGCAGGACAACTCGGCAGCCATTTTGTTCGCAATACAATCCTTATGTACAGAGATAAGGACGAGATTACCAGACCCGTCCGGAAGTCCCCCAAGCAAGAGGAGACGGACCCATCCAGCCCCGCCTTTTCAGCCCTCTCAGCCTGCTCAACCTTTGCCCCCGTCCCTGGGGATGACACGGGAACGGACACGGCCACGACGGGCACGGATGACGACGGCGGTGACAACGGGACTGATCTCCCATTGCCTCTGACTCGGGCCTCCCCGCCCGACGAGATTGGGTCTTTCCACGCTATGATTGCCAGGGCATCCGAGCTTTTCCAGCTCTGCCCCGAAGAGAAGAAGGAGGGGTTCCTTTACCAACGGCGCGAGGCCAAGAGGAAGACGGTCCTCGCCGTGCCTCTGCTGGATGACATCTGGGACGAGGGACTCGCCCTTCTCAAGAACCCGTCTACGACGCCTGCGAAGAGGGATCGGTACGAGAAGAAGTACCGGGTCACCGACGCGGCCCCCCTGTGCCTTCGGGTGCAACCGACCCCTGACTCGGTCGTCTCAGCGGCGGCCAAGAAGGAAGTGGGGGGGGGGCATCGGCCTCAACGTCAACTTCCCCTCTGGACGGCGAAGGAAAGAAGCTGGATGCGATGGGACGACGATGGGACAGTGAGTTATCTCGTCGGCGGCAACAACGATTAAGGCGGCCAACGCCCTTTCGATCGTGGCCCGCTACGACAGGGAATTGTGGTACAAGATCACCCCCCTGTTGGACTTCCTACCGGATGACAAGAGGGCTGAGGCCCTGGAGATCTTGCAGGAAGGTGAGGTGGCGTCGGACCACGCCATAACGGTGGCAGCGGACATTGCCGACACCGGTTTCTGCCAGCTAGGCAACAGCGTTTGCCTTAGACGGCGAGGGTGGCTCAAGGCGACGGATTTCCGCCAGGACGTACAAACCAAGGAGTTGGACATGCCCTTCGACGGGAACAACCTGTTTGGGAAAACAGTGGATGAGTCCCTCCAAGCCATCAAGGCGGACACAGAGATGGCTCGGGCCCTAGGAGTTCTCCAGCAACGACGGCCGTCCTTTCGGAACTCTGGAGACAAGCAAGGTGCCTCTAAGGGATTCGGCGGTGGCTCCTCTACGTACCGCCAGGCGGCCCGCTCCTCATCGCAAGAAGCCTACAGGGGACGAAGCAAGTCGGGTGGATCCCGCCGTCGTCGCCAGGGAGGCCAAGGCGGCAAGGCGTCTTCCAAGCAAGACTGAACCGACCGTGGCGTCGGGCCCCCACCGAAGCACCCCGGTGGGAGGACGGCTGGCGAAGTTCGTCATCGTGTGGGAGTCCATCTCCACCGACCGTTGGGTGCTTGATGCCCTGGCCCAGGGGCACGCCCTCGAGTTTCTAAAAAAGTGCCCCCGCATTCCTCCCGTGGCCAGGACGGAAAACCACGTCCCTCAACTACTACTGGAGGTAAGGGCGATGCTCAAGAAAGGTGCCATCGAGCTCGTCCCGAGGAGGCTCCGGGGCTCCGGAGTATACTCAAGGGACTTCCTCATGAAAAAAGCAGGAGGATGATGCCCCATCCTGGACCTGCGACGACTGAACAAGTACATCAAGGCACAGAAGTTCCGGATGGTCACCGTCCAGCACGTGCTGGGACAGCTGGAGGAGGGCGATTTCCTGTCGTCATTGGATTTGGAGGATGCATACTTCCACATCCCCATTCTAAAAGGACACCGAAAGTTCCTCAGGTTCGTAGTCCATGGAAGGCACTACCAGTTCAAAGCCCTCCCGTTCGGATTGAAGTCGGCACCCCGGGTTTTCACCAAGTGCCTCACACCAGTGGCGGCGCGGCTGCGCCTGCAGGGGATCCACGTCCACCCCTACCTGGACGATTGGCTCATCCGTGCAGGGAGAAAGGAGCTTGCCGTAGGACACACAGCGAAGACCGTCCAGCAGCTCACGGACCTGGGGTTCTCCATCAACTTCCCGAAATCCCACCTGGTCCCCTTGCAAGTCGCACTGTTTCTGGGAGCCAAGCTCGACACAGTGGCGCGTCTGGCCTCGCCGTCGGAGGAAAGGGCAAAGGCCATCCTGGGCAAGGTGCAATGTCTGCTGGGCACGGACGTGGCCAGGGTGAGGTCCATCAAGTCCCCTCTCTGGATGATGTCCTCTTGCATATATCTCGTGCGCCTGTGCAGGCTTTGGATGCGCCCTCTACAGGAGTTCCTCAACACCCGCTGGATCCAAGCGACGGGCAGCTTCGAGGACAGGATCCCTCTCAACGAGACGTTCCGACGAGCGATCCGGTGGTGGGGCACCCACGCTCATCTGGCGGCAGGGACAGACTTTCAGACCCCGGCCCACCAGGTAACAGTGACGACGGATGCCTCCCTGGAGGGGTGGGGAGCGCACACTGGAGAGCTTCACGCGAGAGGCCTCTGGCTCCCGGAGGAGAAGCTGCTCCACAACAACATCCTGGAGCTCCGTGCAGTGTTCTGGGCCCTCAGGTCCTTTCTCCCGTCCCTTTAGGGCAAGATGGTGAGGATCTTCACCGACAACACCACCACAATGTTCTACATTCGGAAGCAGGGCGGAACCAGATCCCCTGCCCTATCCAAGGAAGCCCAGGATCTGTGGCATTGGGGCGTTGCCCAAGGGATGTTTCTGGTGCCGTTTCATCTGGCAGGGATAAAAAACACCATCGCCGACTCACTCAGCAGAGAGCTGCGCTCATGCCACGAGTGGGAACTACGCCAGGATCAAGTGGATCGACTCTTTCATCGAAGGGGCAGACCCCAGATCGACCTGTTCGCGATGGCGACGAACTCCAAATGCCAGAGGTTCACCAGCAGGTTTCCCCAGCCGAGGAGCATGGGCGATGCCTTCTCGTTCCCCTGGGACGGCCTGTTCCTATATGCGTTCCCTCCGTTGCCATTGCTGCTCCGACTCATCAACCAGCTCAAGAGGTCCTGGTGCAAGATGATCCTCGTCGCACAGGCGTGGCCAAGGCAGATCTGGTTCCCGGACCTTCTGGACTTGTCAGCGTCCCCACCGGTCAAGCTGCCGACAGACGCAGATCTTCCTTCATCACGACCCGGAGTCACTTTGGAGGGTACGATATCCCGTCTGACTGCAGAGACGTTCTTGCAAAGGCCAGGGCGTCCTCAACTCTCAAGTGCTACGGACATAAGTGGAAGAGGTTCTCTGTCTGGTGCCGTGCACAAAAGATCAACCCTCTACGGATTACGGCACCTCAAGTGCTACCATACCTACTGTCGCTGGCCAAGGCTGGACTAGCTCACGCCTCCATCAAGATACATCTGGCAGCGATCTCCCGATACACCAGAACTACAGGATGGCCGTCCTTGTGGTCTCATCGGCTGGTGAAGGAATTTATGAAAGGACTGTTTCGATTGTTCCCGCCGGTGAAGGCTCCAGCCCCGACGTGGGAGCTCAACGTGGTGCTGATCAGGCTCATGGGGCTGCCATTCGAGCCTTTGCATTCAGCTCCTTTGAAGTTCCTGTCATGAAAGACAGCACGCCCGCACGGCGCGTGGGAGAGATTCAGGCCCTATCCTGCAAGCCCCCATACTTTTCACGATACAAGGGTGGTGCTGAGGACGCACCCCTCCTTCATGCCCAAGGTGCCGTTGGACTTCCATCTTAACAAGCCCTTGGTGTTACCAGTTTTCTTCCCGTCGCCTTCGTCGCCGGCCGAGAGGACTTTGCACTCGCTGGATGTAGCTAGAGCGCTTAAGTTCTATGTGGACCGAACGAAGAGTTTTCGGAAGACATCACAGCTGTTCGTGAACTTTGGACCTGTGAACCAGGGGAAGGCTCTCTCGAAGGCGTCATTTCCAGATGGCTCTGCGGCTGCATCATGCACTGTCACCGGTTGGCAAACCGACCGCTGCCCGGCCGTCTGAGAGCCCATTCGACCAGAGCGATCGCTGCTACTACGGCGTTCTTGTCTGGTGTGTCCCTGCTGGACATCTGCAGGGCTGCTACGTGGAGGTCGACGCACACCTTCACGAGATTCTACTGCGTCGACCGAGATTCCAGGGAGGAGTCCAGAGTCGGCCAAGCAGTGCTGCGCAACCTGTTCGCCTGAAGGTGGGCCTGGTGGGGAGGTAAGAGCTGCTTAATGTTGAGTTTATGTAATGCTTAATGTTGAGCCTTTTGTCACCTCCCGTGGTTGTGCATGTGTGTACTGCTATGTATTCTTATATTCATGAGCATGTGAATCCATGCCAGACCCCATGCTGGAGAAGGAACAAGTTACTTACCTGTAAATGTTGTTCTCCAGCATGGGTCTGGCATGGATTCACATGCGAACCCTCCCTCCTACCCCTCTGCGGCTCTTCACTTGGTCATACTGCCACTTTACGTGCTACCAAATCTGAAGATGGCTGCCAGAGGTTGGGTTTAGGGAGAGGGCAGTCATTGGCTGGGGGCAGTATGACCCAGAGACCAGTGATTGGTTACTACCAAGAAAGACAGATCAGAAACGAAACTGATACTGATTTTTTTCTTTACTGAGGATTCCCAGCCTGACAACGGGGAATATTCATGAGCATGTGAATCTATGCTGGAGAACAACAGTTACAGGTAAGTAACTTGTTCCTTACTTAAAAGGAGGGGAAGGGGGAAGGGAGCGGAGAGGAGGTAGGTAAGGAAGGTTTAAATGTCTGATTTGAGATCAGTGGGAGCAAGAAGAAGAGGGAAGGAGGGAGGGGATGGGAAGGGGGCAGGGGATTTGGGGGGAGAGATGGTAGGGAAGGAAAGTCAGGGGGGAGTGGAGAAGAAGGGCTTTCAAGGAGGAGCGGAAGGATGAGTAGGTAGGGGTGGAATGGATAGAAAGAGGTAGGGAGTTCCAATGAAGGGGGGCCCAAGAGTTGAAAGGAACGGAAGCGTGAGGTGGCACATGGGGCTGGGGGTACAGTGAGTAAGTAGAGATCAGCTGAGTGGAGAGAGCGGGAGGGAGAGTAAAATGAGAGGAGGGAAGAGAGATGGGGGGCGAGATCATGGGGAGATTTGAAGACAAGACAGAGGAATTGAAATTTTTGTTGTGAGAGGAAGGGAAGCCAGCCAAGTTGAGAGAGTTTCAAAGGGATAATATTTAAATACTTTTCCTATGATGTTTGGGTGCATAAGGGGATCAAGAGTGCTCCAACGCCCTACTTGGATTGGTAGAAGCCTTTGGCCCCAGTTTTGTGCCTTCTTCTAAGTTACAAAGGTGCAGTGTGCGGAGGTAGAAAATGGGTTATCTGTGTAAGAATATGGCTACCTTACACAATTAGGCTAAATGGAAAATATGTTTAACACAGTTGGGCTAAATGCAAAGTAAGGCTACCTTACACAATGAGGCAACATGCAAAATGTGGCTGACTAACACATTGGGCCAAAAGCAAGGTAAGGTTACCTTACACAATTCATAATGTGAACTACAATGCTCACCGCCAACTTCACTTACTAAAAAAGATTTGCCCCTTGCCTGACGTGACCAACACAATCTGTTAATTCAGATAATGATTATTACTAAACCTGACTATTGCAACAGTCTCTACCTGGGAAACCCAAATGGTCCTAAATAAACCAGCCAGGCTTAGTTTACATCTCAGACCATATTGCACCAGCACTGGAAACAAATTGAGAGGGGTGATGCATCAAAGAAATGACCCGCTCAGATAATAAAAAAAACCCATATGTATGCATCTTTCTCTCAATTACAGTACCAAACTGTACAGTATCAGACCATGCTGTGTTCAGAAACCTTAGAACAGCAAATCACCTACAACTGTAAGGTCAAGGCAAATAAATAGAGGGTTACTAACAAATTTGACTGAAAACATTCTGGAAGTTACTCAAATGACGATCCCTTTACCAAACCCTTGGATGTCTCCCAGCTCTATGCCAGTAATAGTCACTGTGAATGTATGATCTTGAAACTGATCCCACACTAGATACCAGCATCATTGCTAGCGCATAGCACATTCGTGATGCGGATTCCAAATTACATGTCACCATTGGCGCATTGTATCACTTTGAGGATGTCGGGCACACGATATTGGAGGTCAGTGGCACTAGCTTTCATGATGTGGCCCACCTCCCCCACCCATGTGCACACAATGGATTCATGTGCATGCACATCCAGACACAGAGACACATACACACACTGAGACACTCACATACGCATTTGCATGTGCACACATACTGCATGCATTACACTCAAGCAAGCTCGCAAGCTTGTAGTACAAGCACTTTTCCTTTTTTTATTTTTACTTTACCAGCTTTTTCTGAGACTTCTCTTTGGGTGAGGAGGCATCAGGAAAGGATTTTCCGACAGGAAGTGTCCAGGAAAGGCTTGAACATGCAGGGCACTTGCCTACGGATCGCAACATGGTTGCTTATCAACCTGGGGGTTGCCCCACCAAGTGCCAAACTTATATTTGATATATTCAGTGCTCTGAGTCAGCACCAGCCCTGCAGGAGTTTGAAGGGGTGCACTGGGTAAATAAGGTGAAGCACAGGGTGGGTGACTGCACCCGTGTATTCCCCCTCGCCCCCCCTGTGACCTAAGCAGACTTCAATAACCTGCATGAGACAGCCAATGTGTTAGCAATCTGGACCTAATTATATAGTACTCTCAGCACTGCAAGAGCTCAAGAGCTAAATTACTCAAGAATTGTAAAATGTGGGTTTATCTACAAATGTTCCTTTCTTTTTCCCACCTTCTCCGCATCCTCCTCATCCTTTATCTCCTCTCTGTGAGCATTATGAAGAGAGTTCTTCTGTATCTATGACTTTTTTTTATAAATCACTAATAAATAAATCCATCCACAAACCGCTATCCAGTCAACAGACAACATATTTTCATCAGTCACTATTTTTATCTCTATCTAAAACTGAAAAATGCTAATCATCAGAGGTTTGGTGTCATCCATCTAGGATGAAATCGCGTGTGACTCAACACATAGGGCTTAATTCACAGGGAATGAGGTATCGCAACACTTTGAGGAAGGAGGCAGCACTTTGCAGTTACTCCCATCCCGGATCCCCGATGGCAAAGGGTTGAGACTGCAAGTGCCTGTCAAATTTCTCACCAGTGACAGTGGATTTAGCAGCAGCGAACGTACAGAGGAAGCGGACAAAAGCCTGCCCAATTGCTCTAAATATACCGCTATGATGAAGCCAAGGCTTAACTCCTGGGCTCGGCTTTTAGAAGGCACCCGCATCCAGTGAATCACATTGTGAAACTAAATAGCCTCTAAATCTGGGCTCAAAGAAAGGGGGAATCGACAGCCCATTGGGTTAATGGCCCCTCTCATGAACAAGTTTCAAAACTGTTATCGAGCCCTCTTCCCCCTCCGATCCGCCTGCCCCCTAAAAACATATTTTGAGGCTGGCTCTGCCCCTGCATCTAAGCAAGCAGAGAAGGCTCTCTTTTTTGGGGAGATGCACAGTTCAGACAAATGTGCACACCACTAAATTCACAGAGGTGGCCATGCAATGGTGCAACACCCCTGTCGTCATAGAAGTGATATTTCATCTGCATGAGGGGACGAGTGCTTGTTTCATCATGGGACATTTAACATGTAAAAAGGCATGCTATGGCATCCATCTGGCTCCTTTCGGTTCCCATGTGTGGTGTGGGAGAGGAATTTCTCCTTTCCTTGTTGGTTCCCTGGTTTGCCAAAGGCTTTGTGACATTTGATTTGGGGAGATTTGCTGGGTTATTGGCGGTTTCACTATGTACCTAAAGTTTAAAAGCAATGCATGTGTGCGCTAGGAACCAGATTTCATTGGTGAAAGGTATACATCCTTAGGGAGAGACCTTGGCTACAGTCAACAGAAGGCAATTTGCTAAACACTTTTTAAGTGCAGATATTTGTCAATAAATGTGTCCCTAATGGTGTACATGTGTATGCATATATTTATGCAAAGTCAAATGCAGGTGATTGAATGCATGAGCACCACTGCGTGCTGGTCTTTGTTGCTTGCTGTGTGATAGCTGATGCGCTGCAGAGTGCTTTTAACAATACATATTTCATGCAGAATCTCTGAGTAGATCAAAATGTTCTTATTTTTTTTCCTGTGACTAATTGAATCTGATAAGTGGCTCCCAAGTGCCAAATGGGGTGCATTGCATTTTCGTAGTGGTGTTGCAGAGCATTTACTTTTGACATCTATTAGTTACATTGGAGTTGATCATTATTGATATGGTCCTATCACAGAGTGAAACGTGCTGCCCTCTGCAGCTTAGTTTACATTGAATGTCTATATCTGTTCAATTTCGCCGCAAGCAACAATGTAATGAAAGTCCATGGGGCACATTCAAAGAAAGCACACATGTATCTATCTAGGCATGTCAGCCACCCATTGTTCCAGCCTAGCAGGCATTCTATAAGCAATCTTGTTGTGGCTCTCATTTTCGACTTTACCCTGAAGGCGTACATTTCACCTAGTTCAGTGACCACCATTTTAAGCCCTAATCAGGATGTATTTACTCATTCCACTGCCTGCCCTTGCAAAATACTTGGAGCCTTGAAACCAATAAGGCAGACGCAAGGAAAATTCAGGCGTCATGGATTTTCATCGTGTTCGCCAATTCCAATTCCCGGTAGCGTGAGGATTATGGTATGAATTATTGATTGATTGATTGATGATTGATTGATTGATTGATTTTGGGAGTTTTAAAGAGCCCACCCATACACACACACAGGCATCATGGCATTGACGAATAACCATGTAGGAAGGAGTTATTCTGCAGATATGGTCCAAGCAAGCATTGATATTGATATTGATATTTTATTTGTATCGCGCTCGTACTCAAGTGTTTCAGGGCCAATAGTTTGTGCTTTTGTTACCTGTCAAATGCCCAGTACTTCTAGACTAGCCAAAACTATTGCCGTTTGGCAATTTTTGTATCAAAACTCCAGAGAATGACATGCAAAAGGTTTGAGGGTAAGGCTGGATTAAAGCGAGCTCACGAGAAGGTGTTTTGGGCGAGGAGGGATAGAAACTGGGTGAGAATGGCCATAGGGATAAGCATGCCCACATCACAGAGGAATACACATGTGTGATGCTGTAGAATAAGGATACATGCCCACATACATGCACTAAAGTCCCGGTACCAAGAGGTGTCCAGCCCACCATCACTACATGCTTTGGATGGCAAAAGTATAGTCTGTTCCTTGCTGTATTTGTACCCCGTCATGCTTAACACCGCACTGACAACATAGCTGGTACTATCGCCTTATGGAAAGGTGCAGAAATAAAGTGGGTGAAAGAAATAAGTAAATAACTACACACATTGGGCCTCATTATAAGTTTCCCAGTCCGGGAACTACGGTACCGGTAAGCATGCCGGTACTGTAGTTCCAGGACCGGCAAACTCGCCACAAGTCGTAGTTGTGCTCGCCACAAGTCGTAGTTGGAGGGCAGAGCGGCACACGCGAGCACAGCATGTCGGATGCACCGGCACCGTTCTTAACGGTGCCGGTGCATCCGGCTTCTCCATTCCGTTTGAGCCATATGGGGATCAAATGGGAATGGGGCCACATTTTCCCCAGCGCCCAGGAATGGGCAAATACCGGGTGCGGCAAGGCCGTAATGACCCAGTAATTGCCCATTTCTGGGCGCCGGAAAAAATTAAATACCGGCCGGCACCCGTGCCCGTATTACAGGCACGCTACCGCCAGCCTCGTAATGAGGCCCATTGAGTCAAGTGGTGGATAAGGGGAACACATGGGGAGTGGCAGGGAGATAAAAAGAGACCAATGAAGAGATCACACCTGCTAAAAAAAAGCGAATGAATCAAACAAGTGACTGAGGGAGGGGGCAGTGACAACCTGGAGACCCAGGGTACAGGTGGAGAAGGGGTTTGGAGGGCTACAACCTGGGCACATGGTCTGGGTCTCATTTCTGTTTTCTAGTTAAAGCATTTTACTTACTTCTGAAAAGTATTCTCATTGAGAATGGGGCTTTAGTCCCTAAAAAATCAGCTTACTCACAAAAAATAGGGAGAACAATACTCCAACTGCGAAATCTATTCTGGAGCACGGGGTCTACTCCGGCATCGGTTTAAGCACACAGCAATGACTTTCTTTGTGGCACCATATGGGTCAAATATGTGCCTGATTACGTTTAGGGAGAGTTGCATTTCTAGGGCTGGAGAAGTGGCAAGCAGTTACCATAGTTTAGTGACATGGCAAACGTGTATCAATTTCCTTTGCAGACCTAAAAGCTTAGTGATACCTATACGTTTGTATATACACACACACACCGTAAATGACACACACATATGAGATACACACACATATCTTTATCAGTAGCACAATCATTTACTTCAAGACTTCCTCTAGAATGTACTGAACACATTGCAAGATGGCAATGAAGGCAAGCAAGGTGCCAAATTGAGCGTTACAGAGGGGTGGACTGGGAACCAAAAGAGGCCCTGGAAATAATGTTCAAAGGGACCCCAAATTACACATCCTTGGCAAGCCCAACCCTTGTCCTATAAGAAAATGTGGAAATACCACACAAAAGAGGCCCATGGTGCAGAGGCCTACCGGGAAATCTCCAGAGTGCCCTATAGGCCAGTCCACCCCATGCGTTACATTCTGGGGTGAAGGATTTCTGGGACTCGCTTTTACATCTTTCGGAAGCAAAGCAAGCCTCCGAAGCACAAAGGAAAGCTAGATGACTTTCATGTAGACGACTTGTGGAGCTTTTGCTCGTGGGGAATTTCTCCACACTGTCCCGTTTGCGTGACCTATCTCACGCAGAGCCAAACATAAACGACTACCATTACTTTCAGTCATTGTCCCCCCCAGCATGCAGCTTTATGTACCCTGCCCTTTCTAATGACCCCCTTTCACACCTTAAGACACATCTCAAATAATGATGCCCCTCCTACCCACCCATTACCTACACACACAGCTTTGCCTGCAGCACATTTATGTTACTCGTCCTTAAATGCAGAGGCCAAACACTGGCTAGAGCATGGATATGCGGCTACTGGGGAGTGGGTGTTATACCCCAAGCATGCTATTGAAATAAACAAACACAAACCAGCACCAGCAAGCAGAGGGGTAGACAGGGTAGGTCCTGAGCGGGCACGGCCGACACAACAACTGTAAATGGCCCCTCTGCAGCGCTGTGCGGGCATTTACTGATGTTAATGTCACTGTGGTGGGCCCAACTACATTAGATTCAGAACCCACTTGTTAGACAATTATGGCTACGCCTCTGGCTGCATGTTAACTCAGAAAGATGTGACTTTAGAGCATTACCAGTCCCAGGTCCGAATCCAAAAGGTGGGGGAAGGGAAAGAAATGTGCCCTTTTCTTTCTGTGTGGCAACGATACCAGGGTAACAAAGAGGGGATGAATGTGAATTTTCCAAAAACTAGAGGAACGTCGTAACTTATAGCTACTGCCCACTTCGACCTTTGCTCCTCACTGTAGCACTTCTCCAAAATAGCAACAGGATCCTAAATGTTTTGGTAGTGACTGAAGAAAATGCTAGCAGCTTGAAAATAATACGTACAAATAAACACACTTTGCGTATGTTTATATTATGTTTATTTAGTTTATATGGGGGGGCGTGGCTAAAGAGCCATGGACTAGGACGTGCTTTCGTGCTGTGCTCCTGGCGATCCGACTTCATCCGAGAAATTATGCTTTTAAAAATGATGCGCACGCCCAGAAACTGAACGGATGGGCGTTGGAACATATGTATTGTAAGAATCCTGTTAAACAACTCACTGGTGCTGGCGGATTGGAAGACAAATAGACTTTGTGTGGAAAGGCTGCGTGGATATATTGTTGCCAAGATGGCGGACAACAAAGGGAGTGTTGTCGCAGCCTAGATGTCTAAGGAATTCTTTTGCTCTGTACGAAGCGTGAAAAGGACAGTTACCAGAGGCAACGTAATGCACTCCTGCTTTCTACTGGGGAAAAAACAAGACAGCGCTCCCGGTCCCGACCGAAGATAGCAGCCGGAGATTGCCACAATTGTAACAACTGAGCTCGATGTGCCAGCGCGGCTCTTAGCTGTGCACAAAGCCAGCTGAACCCTTCTGCATCGCAGGGAGGGGGCGGACGTCGGCTACCAGCACCCGGCACCGAATGTTGTTCCAAGCTACTGGATTGATGAGGCGGCGCTCCCAGAATCCAACTAAATTAATGTATTGCTGGTGAGAGGCTACAGTAGCAGCGGAGAAACGCTGCATGCAGGCGCGGCTCCTAGCCGCTTGTAAAGGTAGCCAGACTTGGAGGGGGCTGAGGTCCGTGGAATTGAGAGCGAGCAAGAGTGAAAGTAAACATGAAAATGCCAACGAAGAGCGGCTTGTGCGTGTGAGCAACGTAGCCCCGAGTGTGGATGGCGGCGGGGGCTCGTGTTCGCACGAATTACGCAAAACGGTGCCCCGAAGTAAATATAAACAGAGCAAGATCCCGAACTGAACCAGACATGTGGAGCGCCTATTAATGATTACACAAAAATCAGCCGAATACTGTACACAAGCGCGGCTCCCTGCCGCTCATAAAGGCAGCCAAGCTTGAACACGGCACACGCAACAGTGACCCAGTGCTGGGTAAAACAAAGCAGGAAGCCAGATTGAGTTCCCCTGAATGGAAGTCATGTACTGTGGGTGCGGAGTGGCGCGCTGCCCGAATTGAGTGGCAGCTGAAGTCAGTGCCACTTAAAACGGCAGCAATAATAGATCTGGGTACAGTGTAAGCTTGCCCTGCCGCATCAGGAGTTTGGGGTTTACCCCCTTCCACTGCTGGGACACTTGGGAAATGCACAGTTGCTGGACTGTGCAGTGACACTGTGACTGTGGAGGGAGGCCATGCGCAACACAGGGCGGAACTGGCATATGAGATGGGCAGATGACCTGTCACTCATGATCGGATGCCACACTGTAAGCTGCAACTGAGGTTGGGATCTGACAACCTCAAAGGGACGCCCAACCCGGCTTACACTGCATGTGCCTAGGCAACCTGACCACAGGGGGAGGTGTTGGCGAACACGTGGCCACAAGAATTATGTGCAGAAAGTAATACGTGGGAGGCTACAATCCACCTGAATAACAATTTCATGTGTCATAACAAATGTAGGTTGGAAGACAGAGACCCCAACGACTGGAACAACAACAACAACAGCACTGAGCCAGAGCCAGACACGTGTGCAGGGTGGCATTATGTCAATGATAGGTCTAAGAGCCAAGACCAAACAACCCACAATGGAGGTCTTTGCGAAAACGCAGAGGACCCCTACAACATTGGCGCAGAGCACGGTCACGACTCCTGCGGAAGAAGCCCCAGAAGGAGACAAGCATTAGATCCTGGAGGCTATAACGGAGTTGAGCACTAAATGGGGCGTGGCAATGGCGGACCTACGAACAGCCCTAGAGAACAAAATTGATGCGGTGGGAACGGAACTTACCCTGTTACGGCAAGATGTCAGGGCGCTGGCAGAGAGAACGAGTGGTCTGGAAAGTGCAGTAAAGACCAATACAGATGTCAGCACAAATAATGCAAAGGAAGTTCATGTGCTCAAACAGCAGGTTGCCAACCTTGAAAATCAGGTGGAAGAAGCGGAAGGAAGGGCGAGAAGAAATAACATACGGGTGGTCGGCCTGCCGGAGGGGGAGGAGGGCCAAGACCCTACAAACTACGTGGAGAACATGATCCTCCAAGAGATAGGAGCAGACAAGCTTTCGCAGGGGTTCACGGTGGAGCGGGCGAACCGCGCCTTAATGAGGAAACCACGACCTGGGGCTCTGCCGAGACCGATTATCGGGAGGATCTTGAATTATAGAGACAGAGAGAAGATCCTGAAATATTTTCGCAAAGGTGGAACAATAAAGAGAGCATCCACCAACATCACAGCGTACACGGATTACACGATGCTGGTGCAGAGACAGAGATACAGCGACGTGGCCGTCAAGAAGAGGCTGCGAGCAGCAGGCATCAAGTACATGCTTCTGTACCCGGCAAGGTTGAAGGTGCTACACAAGAGCAGAGCACTTTTTTTTGATACTCCTGAGGAGATGGTGACGTGGCTGGACCTGCAAGGCTGCCCGGAACAAGAAGTGGACTGTGACCGGCAGGAACATGACAACAGAAGAACTTGTGCCACGGACATTGAGTGGGTAAGTGGGAGTGGGATCCTGATTATACCGGGAAAGTGGGACCGGTTGAACACTGGGTAGCATTCGGGCCTTGTGCTCGGCATGGACTAGAATATAGTGGGTAAAATGCAATTGGAAGCTGCATAGCGTTAACATAAAAGCGTAATAAATTCGAAAATAGGAGCAACAGGATGGAAGCAACCCACCCCGAAATACTAATAGCTAAGTGGCCATTAGGGCGACTTCACCCTACTGAGCCCTGAGCATAGGCTTGTGCTGGACAGGGCTAGATGTGGGGGTGCCTGAGATCCAGGGATGGAGCTTGGCAACAGTCGGGGAAGGTGTTGTTGGGGAAGGGATGGGTGGGGGGAGGGGAGGAAGGCGGGAAGTTTGGTGTGTACATAGTTATGGGGAGTTCAAGTTTAAACACAAGCCTACATGGAAGAGCCAAAGGGTTGTATCTGCATTGCATGAGTGGGAGGGATCGGCTGGAAGTAAGGGAGGAGAGTATTAACGAGCTATGGGAGATCTCAAGATAATAACGTGGAATGTCAGGGGACTTTACAGTTATATGAAGAGGAATAAGGTCATGCTGTATTTGAGAAGGGAAAAGATAGATATTGCACTGTTACAGGAGACGCATCTGACGCGGGAAAAGAAGGAGCTAGTGGGGAAAAAATGGAAAGGGATTGTGGTGGGTTCGTCATACTCTGCCTACGCTAGAAAAGTGCTTGTCTGGGTGGCGCTGCACATCCCGTTCCAGCTAGTACAGGAAGTGGCGGAAACTGATGGGAGGATGGTTATATTGAGAGGGCTGGTGGAGAATAAAGAGGTATGCATTGTAAATATGTATGCCCCCAATCAAAACATGGTGGCATACTTCAGAACTCTGTGCACCAACCTTAGTATGTGTGTGGGTAGTGTGGTGATTTGGGGCGGGGATTTCAATTGTGTAATGAACCCCAAAGTAGACAGATCTGATGGCAGGATTGATAGGCCCACCCCAGCGGCTAAAGCATTGCGGATGCTGCTAGATGATTTTGGCTTGGCAGACGTGTGGAGAACAAAATATAATGGGAAGCAATATTCGCACTACTCAGCCCTGCAGCAGCTACACACGAGACTTGATTATGTCTTTGCCACGCCAGATGTAATGACAGAGTTTACTCAAATAGAATATAAGGTGAAGGTCCTCTCGGATCACTCGCCCCTGGTCTTCGGGTGGCAATACTGCCCCCCGAGGGCGCGGATTCCGACATGGCATCTCCAAGCAGAGGCACTCAAAGATCCAGTCTTTAGAGAGGATATAAGAGATGAGATCACAAACTATTTCGAAGTGAATACTGGTAGGGTTGACTCGGCGGGTACACTATGGGAAGCCTTTAAGGTGGTGATAGGGGGGGTTGCCATAGCTAAGTCGAAGGGCCTGCAGGGCGGGGTCCTGGCTGATCTACAAAGAGCAGAAGATGAACTAGAAAGAGCATTAGAAAATGGCAGTGTGGATACGGAGTTAGTACTTAAACTACAGCAGTAGTGTGCGGAACACTGGGAAAGGCTCTGCAACCTCAATTATAAAAAGTATGTAGAGAGACTGCATGCAGGAGGGGATAAAACGGGCCGGCTCTTAGCGTGGCCATACAAGAGCGAAACCCCTAGGCCCCCGATTAGGACACTAACTAGAGAAGATGGTGAGGTAGTGGACAACCAAGAAGGAGTCAACAAGGAATTTGCGGATTATTACAGGCAGCTATACGGGGACAAAGAGAGGGGCAGTCAAGAGGAGATAACCAAAACACTAGAAGATATAGGACTGCCCAAGATAAGTGAAGAGGAAAGAGGAGAGCTTGATGCACCAATTACATTGGAGGAGTTGGAGGAGGTTGTGAGGCAGTTGCCTACCAGTAAGACCCCAGGAGCAGATGGGTTCCCTAGTGAATTTTATAAAGTATATAGAGAGGAAGTGCTCCCCCAATGCTAGAAATACTTAATGAAGCATTTGAGGTGGGAAGGTTGCCGGAGTCACTCAGAGAAGCGATCATAATACTGCTCCCCAAACCCAACAAACCAGGGCATAGCTGTGGCTCCTACAGGCCTTTGTCGATGCTGAACCAGGACAGCAAGATATCGACGGCTGTCCTGGCAAACAGATTGCAAAGAGTAATTAGCAAATTAATCCACCTAGACCAAAGGGGCTATGTCCCGAATAGGAATATAACTCACAACCACAGGCGACTCCACCGGGTGGTCGAATGGGGAGGTAGGAATGAAGGCGAAATGGTGATTGTGTCCTTAGACACAGTAAAAGCTTTCGACTCGGTTAAGTGGCCATGGCTGTTGGCGGCCCTGGGAGGATACGGAGTGGGGCCGGGTTACATCAGGTGGGCGAAAATGCTATACAGTGAGCCGCTAGCCAGAGTTCGATCAGGATCAGTGATATCTGAGAGATGGCAACTTAGTAGAGGCACCAGGCAGGGGTGCCCCTGGTCCCCGATGCTTTACATTCTAGCCCTGGAGCCCCTAGCAATATACCTCAAGCAACAATGTGATACGATACGTATTGAGGTAGGCGGGGGAATGACACCTAATATCCTTATATGCGGATGATTTGTTATTATACTTGAAATACCCGGAAGAAAATCTCCAATATATTCTGGAAGTGATGGAGAGGTATGCGGGGCTGTCCGGCATAGCGGTGAATCCTCAAAAATCTAGCATATTCCCGCTAGGTAGCTATAAAGGAACCCCTGTGAAAAGGTTATCGGTGTTACAAATACCATAGGTGGTTAGCTCTTTCCGTTACCTTGGAATAGACGTGTATCACATGGCAGAAGAGGAACATAAGCACAACACCGAGATAGCCATTGAGAAAATCCGGAAATGCATGAAGTTTTGGGAGAAGTTGCCCCTAGCAATGATGGGACGGGGGGCAATGCTTAAGATGGTGGTCTTACCTAGGCTTCTACATTATTTTAGTAATATCCCATATATGATACCCAAGAAGTTTTTTGCTAAACTGAACAGTATGTGTAGGAACTTCCTGTGGCATGGTACCCGGAATAGAGCGGCGCTATGGAAGTTGCAGAACTTCTATGAAAAGGGGAGTATTAAAGTGCCTAATTTTGAGGTTTCCTATGTAGCAGGTCAACTACAATATGTGGCCAAGTGGCTCTGCGATAAAGCGACCCCTGAATTTAGGTTGTTTGGGCAGGACTGTACCCCATTTTACTTAAGGGAAATTATCTGGTTGCCTGAGTCAGAAATGAAGGAGCGCCCTGGGATGATGATGCTTGGGTGGAAAATGTGGCGTCGAGCATGCCGGATGATGGAGAACCCATTCCCATGCTCCCCGCAGGTACCGCTGGTTGCTTTAGCAGGAGGAGATAAGCAGTTGAGGGTGATTATCAGGACCTACTGGGAATCGGTGGGGCTGGTAACGTTAGGGGACATTTGGCAAGAGGGGACCATTAGGGATTTTGAAGAACTTGGGGAGGAGGCGGGATTACATATAGGCCAATATGTTACGTATTGTAGGATAGTTCAGAAAATTCTGAAAACATGGCCTGAAACAGTATTGACAGAGCAACCAGACGCTATTATGGGGGTAATATATGACATATCGGAAGGAGGGCATGAGATTTCTAGATTGTATGAGATGGTGATGACTAAGGTTGGAAAGGAATTGACACATCTGAGACTGGATTGGGAAGTGGAGGTGGCGGCCCCGATGGAAGATGGGATGTGGGAACCTGCCCTGGGATATCACAAGAAGGTGTCAAGAAATGCCAGACTAAAACAAGTACAGCTGTATATAACGCATAGAGCATACATGACTCCTCTGAGGATATCTAAATTCGGAAACGCTGGGCGACAGGCGTTTCCTAAGTGCGACATGGAAAACTCTGACATGACACACATGTTTTGGTCATGCCCAGTAATTGAGTGTTTCTGGGGTGAAGTGGCACAAAAACTAGCAGAGAAGGGGGTCACGCTCGTCATAGACACGGCCTGGGCCTGCTTGCTGGGAGGGTTCCCCAGACCACGGAAACTTAAACATGTTGGGAAACTGAAAGATTTGGAATACGTGCTCACAAAACAGAGGATTGCCATGGGATGGAAGAAGTGTCACAAGCCATGTGTGGAGGTATGGTGGAAGGAGTTGCAGAAATGGGCGGAGGCTGAAACGATGGTATGGCAAGAGGCGAGCAGCATGAGCGGGGAGGAAGAAGTGGGTACCCTGTTGGCATGGAAATTACTAATAGCAGAACTGTTCGGATCTATATCGGATCCAACAGAATCCGAGGGAAGTGAGACCCTGCCACATGTAGCAGATACTGAATGCGAGAACAAATAGGCTCATAAAGGAGGCTGGGACTGGGGGAGCAGTGGCCAAAAAAAAACCAAAATGGTGTTTAATAGAACTGTTGTAATTGCACTGCGTGTTGGGTTTGTATTGTTGTTTGGTTTGAATAAAATCAATAAAAATCTTTTTTTTAAAATGTTTATTTAGTTTATCTAAAGCGCTTTACAATGTAACAACAAGGTACAATAATGCAAGAAGCAAGTTAACAAGCGGGGGGTCGCGGTTGCGGGCATTTTGAGAGCCTTATCCTCAATTACAGAGTGTCTGGTGTTTAGGGAGATTTCCTGCTATGGTAGGAATGTCCGGATTTGGGCACATGCGATCACAGAACACAGTGCTTTGTACTGACTCTTTAATATCAAGGACTCACAGAACCTATTCCTCTTCAAGGTCTGAATGTGGAGTGTGAGGCCCATCTCAGCAGCGACCCCAATATTTTATTCAGCATTGGCACCTAAGGTGATCCTACAGAGAGTCCAGTGACTGAATGAGCACCTGCCTGAGCAGTTATCTTGTACACCAATGAGCACTGCGAGGTCTTTCAGGAGTATTCAATTCACAAATACCTCTAATGGCAAGACAATCTGTAGTGAACATTCAACAAAAATAATCAATTTAATTTGCAATAAATACAAACAACCCCAACAAGAAACATAAGCCTATCAGACTGACAACACCTCGTTTTTGGTCATTCTTTGTTTAAAGATTTTTATTAATAGAAATTAGGTATATAAGGCGAGTGATAGAACCACCATGTGTCAAAAAGTGTGGCAAATATAAAGACCAGCTATAAAAGATATGATATAAAATTAATGAGAATGTAAGCCAAGTATCCTTATATCATATTGTACCAAACAGCCTTAAGAGCTTTTGAATATAATGGGGGAGGACATTACAAACAGCAAGACAAAACAAAAACAGGACAAGACATGTACAAGAACAGAGAGATAAGAGGGAAGGGGATAAAGGTGCAGGTACAAATATAACCGGCAACATTTGCAGGATAAAACTTGCAGATTACTGATGTGGGTCCGCAACAGATACGTAGTCATGGAAAGATTGCCATTTCAACTGATACTTATTTAGTAAGTCAGGGGTAGATGCATTACAGCTTTCTAGTGTATGAATATTGCAAATAGAGTTCCACCAAAATTTGTAATGAATCTGACTTAAGTTTTTCCAGTTGGTAGTGATAGTTTGAATTGCAACCATTAAGCATAAATCAAACAGATAGTGTGCATGTTTGTTAATGGGATTATTATGTAACATGGAGCTTCCTAGTATAAGAAAATCAAAACAGAAATACAAATGAAGGTTGAAGATACATGTGATGGTATTCCACACAGAGTTCCAAAATGGCTTGACGTATTGACATTCTTTGAACATATGCTTGAAAGAACCTTGGACATGTAAGCAGCTCCAACAATTATAATTAGGTAATAAACCACATTCAAAAAGGGACACGGGGGTAATAAAGGCTCCATGATGAAAAAAAGAAAAAGGTTTGGATAAGGCTAGCAGACGCGGTAATTTTAGAGATGTACTGCCATTGAGGGGGCCAGCAAAACTGACGGTCCAACAGTAAGCAATCTCCTCTCCAGTCATTATGAAGGCAATCAACCTTTCGGGGGTAGACGAAGTTGCTAGTAGGATATTATAGTAAATAGAGGCTGTAGTGTTTGAGTTCAACATATGAAGTAATCTCTGCGCATTAGGAATATTGGAGCTATACATCAATAATTCAAAATGTTCTACTATTGCAGCAACAATGACAAGAAATTGCTTCAGGGAAGAAGCATGCATGTGGAACTTGGCAGCAAACTCATCAAAAGTAATGGGAATACCTCGCAATCGAGTTGGTTGCAAAATCCGATGCCTTTAGAGAGCCATGGCTTCCAAAATATAGATTTACCTTTAATTGTAATCAGGGGATTGAACTAAATGAAAAGGGAGATGAGAGAGGACTGTTTAGCTATATTTGGGGACATATATAACTTAAGGGATAGGACAGATTGACGAACACATGAGTATTTAGTACATTTATTTTTCCCTTTAATAAAGTAAAGGCCAGCAAGGGATATTGGGGAAGCCATAGCTATTTCCAGGCATACCCACCTAGGCACTCGAAATGATTAATCCTGAGTAAACCACCACTGTGTTTGCTTGATAATAAAGGCCATATGATACTTTTTGAAGTCGGGGAAACCAACACCACCTTGAGAGCTGCATTTTTTAAGCTTAATGAGCAAAATTCTATGTTTCTTTTTCCCCCATAAGCATTTAGTAAGACATGGATCTATTGATTTAAAAAAAAGAAGGAGAGAGGGGAATTGGCAACATATAGAGAAGATAGAGTATAATGGGGGGAGATCATCATTTTAGTAGATTCCAGGAGAGATAAAGGGTGGACCAAGAGGATACTAGCTCTTTAACTATAGCTAACAGGCTATATGAGTTATTTTTACGAATACTATTGTTAGAGGAAGAAATGTGAATACCTATCTATTTGAATCCTTGGGGATACCATTTCATGCCTAAAGTACGAGTGTGTTAATGTGTGTAATGTATGTTAAGGGGGAGAATCTCTGACTTATCAGTATTGAGTTTTTAGCCTGAGGCTTCTGAAAACCTAGAGATTATATTTAGCAGATATTGGGCACTTTGTTGAGGGTTCTTTTAAGAATAAGAGTATAAGCCGTTGTTTTAATATGTAGATGATCGAGTGGAATTCCCAAAATGTTGTTATCTTGCCTTAGGGCTTCTAGAAAGGGCTCTAACGCTAGAATAAAAAAAAATGGGGGATAACGGGAAGCCCTGGCGTGTTGCTCTAGATAAAGGGAAGAAGGGGGACATTTCACCATTTACAAAGATTGCAGTTTTAGGATTACAATATAGGATCTTAATCATAGAAAGAAACGGGGGACCAAAACCGTGCCACCTGAGAGCTTCAAACATAAAATCCCATTCAACTCTGTCAAAACCTTTTTCTGCATCAAGGGCAATCGCGGCATAGGGATCACTTGATTTGTGAAAAATGTCAATGATGTCTAGAAAAAGTCTAATATTGGAGGAGGACACTCTAACTTTTACATATCCAACTTGATCTTGCTTAAGAAGATTGAGTAAAAGGGGAGGAGTCTGTTGGCTAAGATCTTGGCATAAAACTTACAGTCTGTATTGATAAGGGAAATTGGACGGTAGTTTGGGGGGAGTTTGGGATTTTTAATAAGTTTAGGAAATACTATTAGTATAGCTTCTAGAAAAGAGCCTTGGGCAATATCATTTGAGAAGAAATTAGAATAGAGTTTGTTAACCTTAGGGACTAATAGATTGGAAAAATGGGCCACAAAATCAATGGGGAAGCCATCCGGTCCTGGGGCTTTCCATTTTTTTTAGATTCTTAATAGCCAAATATATTTCATGGGGAGTAATTAGTGCATTAAGTGATAAAAGATTAGCTTGAGGATAGGAGTCATGGGGTATTTTGTGTATGAAGTCATTAACAGCGCGATTATTAGGAGGGGTTTCAGAGGTATATACACTGGAATAGAATTTATTAAAGGCTTGAACAATTTCCTTATCTGAAAATGTCCTAATCCCTAAGTGATCTTTAATAACAACAATTTTGGTTTTCTCCTTTTTAAGTTTAAGGTAAGAAGCCAATGATTGCTAGTTTTATTGGAGAATTGGTATATTTTAGCTTTATATTTAAGTAAATTGGTACATGAATATTTTGTGATAATTTTGTTGTATTGAAATCTTAGTCTCAGGATGTCTTTGAGAATGAAGGGGGAGATAGTGTGGGCAAATTGAATTTCTAGGGGTTTAAGCTGCCCGAGAATGGATTCAGATTCAAATTTAAGTTTTTTCCTTTTGCTAGCCACAAAAGAAATAATATGTCCTCTAAGAACCGCTTTATAGCAGTCCAAATTGTTGGTAATAGAAGTGTCTTGATTTTTATTTTCAGAGAAAAAGTAATTGTGTTGTTGTGTAATGAATTACGTAAATGATTCATCATTTAATAAACTAGTATTAAATCTCCATCTGCTAGAGTTGCAAGAGTTTATTGGGGAAGCGATTTGAATATGCAGAGGGGCATGATCAGAGATCGTGATGGATTCTATCTGGGCATCAAGTAGGAGACTAACCATAGAATTGGAGATGAAAATATAATCAACCTGTGAGAAGGAATTGTGGGGCGTAGAGTAAAAGGTAAATTCAGAGTCTGTCGGATGTAAATGCATTTCCTGAGACCTGTTTCAGATATAAGGTTAATTAATTGTGTATGGGATGTGGTGTTGATATCTTCAACATCGGATTAACTGTTCAGAAAAGGATCAACAACCTGGTTACCATCTCCACATGCAATCAAATTTTGAGGGTTACATAGAAGCACATGATTTCTTAGTTGGTCCATATATATTGAGGAGTGTGTATACTGTAGACTCTACCAATATCTTGAGAATAACCCATCTCCCTGACTGGTCAGATTCTGTAGATAATACTTTGCATTTAAGGGTTTTATTAAGAAGTGTGATGACACCATTTTTTTCCCATTTGCAGCGCTATAAAAAACCTGACCCACCCAGTGTCGCTTACGTTTTGCTGCTTCTTCATCTGAGAGATGTGATTCCTGTATGCAGGCTATTGAGGGCTTTAATCTATTGAGATGTGAGAGTACTTTTCTTTTTGTCTCTTGATAGAATTATGTAATCCTTTTAACATTCCAAGAAACTATATTGAGGGGCATTGGTCAAGAAAAAGGGGTTGCATATTGTCACGCACTCCACTCGTCCCTCTGGGGGTCCCATTCCTCATCCCCGTGCCCCTAACACCCCTCGCCCTCTTGCCCGGTTCCGGGACTCACAGGTTCTCTCTTCGTCCCAGTTGCCACGGCGCCGATTGCCACAAAGCTTGGGTCGGCATTCTGTTTGCCCGCGGAGACGTCTGCCTCTTTGGCATCTTCCGTGGCGGCTGCTAGACCGGTTTCTTCCGCGTTACATGACCACCACCTTCCGCTGAAGTGTTTCTGGACTAGACTCACGTGATGCGGTCGCGGGTCATGTGACCGGGAGGAAATAGCAACGCCAGTATTTAAACGGCTGTGTCGCGGTGCTTCGGGGCTTCACAGCTGTTTCCTCGGATTCCTGTACGGTGCTACTTACCTTCTGTCTCACCTTTTGGATCTTGACCTCGGATTTGTTTCACAGACTGGCAGCGTATAACCCTTGGCTCTGGTACTTACTTTTGGATCATCGTTACGACCACGGACTGCTTCACGGACTCCTACTACGTTCTGCCTTTCTTGTGCGGATTCTGGCATCAGGTGGCCCCGGCACTTGCAACGTTGCTGGGATCGCTACACACTGAAAAGAACAGCCTTGCTGGGTCTCGGAACCTTCCCCATAGGTACAACCGCTACTCCACAGACACCTTTTGGTAAGACCGTTCCACTTACTTGTTGATTGGTTGTTGGTTCTGTTTTGGCTTGATACTTAACTGGTGTTTCCTTTACAGTGGTTCGGGGTTCCACGAGTACCGCAGTTCTGGAAGAACATCGCCCACCTGTGGCCTCAAAGGCTGTACAGAGAGTGACTTTGATTCTCTCTGTGCGGCACTTGTGGACAGAGGACTCTTCGGCTACACGACAGTCAAGACACAACAGACTGTGAAGCCATCCTGTCGTGTAGCTATGGAGGGAGCTGCGGATGACCCCTTGACCACTATGGTTCAGGCCATAACCGTGTTACGTGCAGACATGGCCGCAGCAAATACAGCCATTCACCAACGCTTGGATACCATCCAGAGTGCTAGACACCCTCTACCCTCAGATGCTGAATTTGGGGATACTCCACCAGGCCCCCGCCCGTCCAGCCTCCCGTTCCACCCACTCCTAACCCCATCCCCGTAGTACTGCCCTCTCCTTTTCCTTTGGCCGCCCCTGAGAGGTATCATGGGGATAAAGGCAAATTCAGAACCTTCCTGAATCAATGCAAGTTGCATTTTTTGTGTAGATCCTTGGCCTTTCCGGACTCCACCTCCAAGGCAGCCTTTACTCTCTCTCATTTAGCAGGCACTGCTGCTGCCTGGGCCAATCCACTCCTGGAAAACGACAACCCAGCCCTTTACGATTTTGATCTGTTGGTCACTGAGATGTCCCGAGTGTTCGATACACGCCATAAAGTCCAGTCCCGAGACCTGGAACTCCTGGACCTGGGGCAGGGTAGGGGGTCTTTAATCGAATACATTACTAAGTTCAACCAGCTTGCAGCCGAGACTTCCTGGCCCGAAACCAAAAAGGCTGTTGTGTATTATCGCGGCCTAAACAACGCCATGAAGGACGCCCTTGCGGTTGTTCCCTCTTTACCGACCTCTTACCATAATCTAGTCGATTTAACCCTGCAATTGGACGCCAGACGTTCTGAACGTAGGGCTGAGGCCGGTTTCATGCACACCACTGCCCCATCTCCTTCCACCTCAGCCCCCTCAAACACCAGTTCCGAACCCATGCAAATCGGGGGCATCAGGAGCCCGATCACACCCATAGAAAGGGAACGTAGGAGGGTGGACAATGCTTGATATTATTGTGGTCTAACTGGCCATTACGTGAAGGAGTGTCCCCGTCGCCCAAAGCTGAAACCATAGGGTTTTCGGAGTGCTCGACCCTAGACTCGAGGACTGGGTTGAGCGCTCCTTGTCATACCCCGAACCCTGTGTTTGCTTTCGGTCGCATCAGACCCATATTTGTGCAGGCCATTCTACAACCCACACCTGACATCACACACCCGGTTACGATTATCATAGATTCCGGGGCTACACGTAATTATATGGACATCACGCTGGCCCAAACCCTGAATCTACCTCTTCTAGCCAAAACCCGGCTGGAACCAGTACAGGCAGTTGATGGGACTGCTCTGGTTTCCGGACCGATCAAACAACAGACCGCCCCAATGCTCCTGACCATACAAGCTATACACAGGGAGACCCTGAGTTTTGATCTCATCTCAATGCCCCAGTTCGGTGTAATATTGGGAATACCCTGGCTACGGGAACACAACCCCTTAATCGACTGGAAAGAGGGTTTGGTGCATTTCGAATCCGATCTCTGTCAACACTTCTGTCTAACCGCAGCCACCAGCATTAAGACACCCGCTCAAGCATTGGGTGTCATGGCTCAAAAATCTCTAGCGGATCCCGTTATTCCCTCCACAGAACACCACACGGTTGGACTGGTCTCCACACTCATTCCAGCCCAATACCAAGACTATCTGGAAGTGTTCGACCATGGTTCATCAGAAGTCCTACCGCCACATCGTCCGTACGACTGCCCGATAGATCTGGTTCCGGACAGCGCTATCCCCACAGGTCGTATCTACTCCCTGTCTCCTACTGAGGATCTAGCCCTCAAGGAGTACATCCAAAAGTCCCTCCGTCTGGGCCAGATACGTCCTTCTACATCCTCGGCGGCGAGCCCCATTTTCTTCGTTCCCAAGAAGGAGGGTGACTTACGGCCTTGTGTGGACTACCGCAGACTCAATGCCATCACCAAGAAAGACCGCTACCCCATTCCACTAATCACGCCTCTGTTGGACCGTCTCACACACGCCACTGTTTTTACCAAATTAGACCTCTGCAGTGCCTACGATCAGGTTCGTGTGCATCCCGGGGACGAATGGAAGACCGCCTTTTGTACTCGCTATGGCTTGTATGAGTATACGGTCATGCCGTTCGGTTTTTGCAACGCTCCGGCCACGTTCCAGAGGTTCATGAACAACATTTTCTCTGACATCCTGGACGTTTTTGTTGTGGTCTATTTGGATGACATCCTGATATTTTCCCAGACCATGAAGGACCACGTACAGCACGTCAGGGAAGTGTTGTCTCGCCTACGGACGCACTCCTTGTTTGCCAAACCCGAGAAGTGCCAGTTCCATGCCGACTCCGTAGAGTTTCTTGGTTTTCACATCTCGTCTGGAGGGCTAGCCATGAACAACTCCAAGGTTCGCGTGGTGCTGGATTGGCCGGTCCCCGCTTCCCTGAAGGCGCTCCAGTCTTTCCTTAGCTTCGCTAACTTTTACAGGCGGTTTATCTCTGGGTTTTCTTCTTTGGTGGCTCCCCTCACTTCCCTGACTAGCCCTCGCACACCCTTTCTATGGACGGACACACATCAACAGGCCTTCGAGGCTTTAAAGACACCGTTCACTACTGCCCCCATCCTGCAGCACCCAGAACTGCCATTCATAGTGGAGGCTGATGCCTCATCCTTTGCCATAGGTGCTGTATTGTCACAGACTTGCCCTACCTCTGGTCGTCTTCACCCTGTGGCCTTCCATTCCCGTAAATTCACAGATGCCGAATCCCACTATACCGTGACCGAAAAGGAACTACTGGTGGTCATGGACGCATTCCGCGTTTGGAGGCATCACCTCTTGGGTGCTAAGCACCGTGTCACGGTTTATTCCGATCACCAGAACTTACAAGACCTGGCATCCCTGAAGTGTATCAACAGCAGGCAGGTCAGGTGGCATCTCTTCTTTGCGGCCTTCGACTTTGTGATCAAACATCGCCCGGGTACTACCCATGGCAAAGCCGATGCCTTATCGCATTCCCCTGGGGGGGTGGCCTTGCCGACTTTTCCTGACACCCTTCTAGATGTCGGCAAGGTGGTTTGTTTGTGTACTCCAACCCTGCCCTTACTTGACGCGATACGGGACTGGATTACCTCACACCCAGGCCAGTTGTCCGATTGGGATTTGGTGGTTCACGATGGTCTCCCCTTTGTTTCTGATCGTTTATTCATGCCCACGGTAGACACCCGCAACATGGCCTTGGAATGGTCTCACGACGCCCCGGTTCATGGTCATCCCGTTCAGAAACGCACCTTGGCGCTGCTGAGAAGGTGGTGCTGGTGGCCGTCTATGAGAAAGGATGTTGAATCTTACGTCAACGCATGTGCTGTTTGTGCACAGTGTAAGCACCGTAGGGGTCGCCCTGTGGGTCTCTTGCTTCCTTTACCTGTCCCTCCCTAACCGTGGCACACCTTGACCATGGACTTCGTCACTGACCTACCCCGGATCCGGGGCTTCGATACCTTGTGGGTGGTCATCGATTCCTTTTCTAAGATGGCTCGCTTTATCCCTTGTAAGGGCATCCCCTCGGCGCCTACACTGGCCCGGTTGTTCTTTGAGAATGTCTTTTGTCTTTTCGGGCTTCCCTCGGTTCTCATCTCGGACAGGGGTTCGCAGTTTACCTCGCGTTTCTGGCGGGCCCTGACCAAGTTGCTCGGTATGGACGTCTGCTTCTCCTCAGCATATCACCCTGAAACGGGCGGCCAGACCGAGCGACTGAACCAAGCGCTGCAGCAGTACTTACGTTGTCTGACCCTACAGCTGCAGTCTTCTTGGTTGAACGTGTTGCATCTTGCGGAATTCACGTACAACAACGCTGTCCATTCTTCCATTGGTTTTTCCCCGTTCTACGTGCTTTATGGTCAGCACCCTCGTGTTCTGCCCTTCACGGATTTGCCCCCTTCAGCCAATCCGGCTGCCCTTGCATGTGTTAGGGACCTGGCCTCCGTCCACGCTCAGGTGTCGACTCATCTTGTTGAGGCCCAGGCGTCCATGAAAGCGCAGGCGGACAGGAAACGGGTGATGGCGCCGTTGTATACTGTGGGATCCCGCGTTTGGTTGTCCACCCGACATCTGCGCTTGGTGGGTTGTCGCAATCTTCTACCTCGCTTTGTGGGTCCCTATACGGTTACTCGTGTTATCAATCCTGTGTCTTATCGACTTGCTCTCCCGGGTTCCTGGCGGCTTCACCCCGTTTTCCACGTTTCTCTGCTCAAGCCATGTCCCGCTCCCACACGGCTTCGCTCTCCTGTGGCCCCGGTGTCTCTGTCCACCCCAGATGTTTTTGAGGTCTCTGCCATTCTGGGTTCCCGTGTCTCTAGGGGGTGTCTCCAGTACCTTGTGGATTGGTCAGGGTATGGCCCCGAGGAGCGGTCCTGGGTCCCGGCTACTGATGTCCAGGCTCCCCGCCTAGTGGCGCGGTTCCATAGGGACCATCCTTCGTGCCCACGGGGTCGTGGGCCTTTGGGGGGGGCTCTGTCACGCACTCCACTTGTCCCTCTGGGGGTCCCATTCCTCATCCCCGTGCCCCTAACACCCCTCATCCTCTTACCCGGTTCCGGGACTCACAGGTTCTCTCTTCGTCCCAGTTGCCACGGTGCTGATTGCCACAAAGCTTGGGTCGGCATGCTGTTTGCCCGCGGAGACGTCTGCCCCTTTGGCATCTTCCGTGGCGGCTGCTAGACCAGCTTCTTCCGCGTCACATGACCACCACCTTCCGCTCACGTGTTTCTGGACTACACTCACGTGATGCGGTCGCGGGTCATGTGACCGGGAGGAAATAGCAGCGCCAGTATTTAAACGGCTGTGTCGCGGTGCTTCGGTGCTTCACAGCTGTTTCCTCGGATTCCTGTACGGCGCTACTTACCTTCTGTCTCACCTTTTGGATCTTGACCTCGGATTTGTTTCACGGACTGGCAGCGGATAACTCTTGGCTCTGGTACTTACTTTTGGATCATCGTTACGACCACGGACTGCTTCACGGACTCCTACTACGTTCCGCCTTTCTTGTGCGGATTCTGGCATCAGGTGGGCCCGGCACTTGCAATGTTGCTGGGATCGCTACACACTGAAAAGAACAGCCTTGCTGGGTCTCGGAACCTTCCCCATAGGTACAACCGCTACTCCACAGACACCTTTCTGTAAGACCGTTCCACTTACTTGTTGATTGGTTGTTGGTTCTGTTTTAGCTTGATACTTAACCGGTGTTTCCTTTGCAGTGGTTCGGGGTTCCACGAGTACCGCAGTTCCGGAAGAACATCTCCCACCTGTGGCCTCAAAGGCTGTACAGAGAGTGACTTTGATTCTCTCTGTGCGGCACTTGTGGACAGAGGACTCTTCGGCTACACGACAGTCAAGACACAACACATATGTTGACATATACAGTAAATCAAATGAAACAATTTCATTAAGGCAGTAAAGCCTGTCAGCATGTAAGTTGTACAAGTACCCAGCAGGACATAAGGAGACATGAAGGGAATGAGACACAAGGAGGAGGGTAAAACAAACAATGAAGACATGAAAATCTGTAAAAATGACTTATATCCCAAATAAACTCAAAAGAACGGTGGCTAACAGGAACCAGCCACACCAACCCATGTCCAAAGGTGATGCGATGGGGGAGGAGAGCAGAAAAGAGAAAAGGCCAGCCATTCTCCGCTCTGGTGAAGAAGGTCAAAATTCAAAATGAAGAATGTACAACGTTATAGAATTCCTTCAAGGGATGGGGTTAGAGGTATCCTTATCGTTCCTTTTAAGAGATTGGATGTAATGTCTTAGATCCACCGAATTTTGGAAGGTTGAGGTCTGCCCATTTAGGGTAACTTTCAGGATAGGTGGATGGATAATGCCATATCTGGCATTCAATTAAGAGCAGGTCCAAAAGCCAGGAGTTCTTTTCTTCTCGCTGCTGTTATCTTGGAGACATCTTGTGTAATGAAGATTTTGTGCCTCATTCCAAGTACATCGGTCCGGACTTAACGCTGCCGGTATAACCATACCGGCACCATTTCCGCATCCGCCCAATCATGACCTGCGGACCCGGAAATAGCACCAGCTCCAACCGCCACCGCAGAGTTTAGGCTCCCGTAAACTCCGCCTGCACGGAAACCTCTCCGTTACCGGCTATACTAAACACTGCGAGCATCACAACTAGGGCTGACATGGAAACACCGCCTGAAAAATGGTGTTAAAACCGTGATCGGTACCGCCGCCGCGAACATGATGTTAAACAGTGCCTGCTGACCTCAATCAGGGCACAGGTGCACCGAATCAGCCCAGCTGGACCCAGCAGGCCACTGGGAGCCTACAAAAGGGCCACACCCAGCCCAACACGAAACAGAACCATGCAGGCAGCAGCTCTAGTAGCATTGGGTCTGGGCCTACTCAACCAACAGGCAGCATTGCACATGATGGCAGGAATGGTGCAAAGGAGGAGGAGGCAGATGCGTAGGAGGCGCAGGCGGCAACCTGCTAACCCTGTACCTATGGCAAACCCCATTGTCCAGCCGGCACCACCCCGCAGGCAACCTGCAATACCACGCATCAGGGCCTCATCCTGGAACCTTACCCCAGGACAGATCCACACACTATACCGGCTGGACCGTCCAACAATCCTGTACATCACCGCCATGATAGAGGACGACATCAGCAGCCACATAGACACCCCCACCACCATCCTCCCCATCTGAAGGTTGTGTCTGTTCTGCATTTCCTTGGCACCAGCACCTATCAACACACAGTTGGTGAGCTGCACGGCCTATCACAACCCTTTTTCTCCAAAATCCTGGTACAGGTACTGGATGCCCTGTTGCGCCATGTGTCGGAACAGATAGCTCTACCCCGTACCCTCCCCGAGGTCATTGCCACCAAGTTGGCCTTCCATGCCATAGCAGGCATGCCAAATTGCATAGGTGCAGTCGACTACACCCGCATTGAGCTGACAGTACCAAGTGCAATTGAGATGGTGTTCCGCAATAGGAAACAGTACCACTCTCTGAATGTACAGATGGTATGTGATGCCACGCAACTGATAACACATTGCTGCGCACGTTTCCCAGGCTCAACCCATGACTCAATGGTACTGCGGAATTCCACATTGCCACGGTACATGGAACGCTATGCCGGATAAAGCACATGGCTATTGGGTGAGTACAGCTGCCAATGCACCGACCCTGTGGAAGTGGTGTGTGTGTGTCCAGGGCAATGTGAGTGTGCTGCTGTGACTGCACATGCATCACCCCCCTGCCATCAACTGAATAGATAGCGGAACCTAAACATCACAAAGCAACACATGACTTGTTACCACAGTGTACCCGTACACCCCTGCCACATGACACACACAGCCGATACTATCACTGTCCCATATACCTGGAGCCACTGCAAACACCCACCCACAATATGCAACACTGCCCTCCCAATGCACATGATGCCTGTACATGAGACGTCCTGCATCGACTACTTCATCACGGTGGAGTCACGGTGGAGTTACTCTGCCATGTGTGCACATCACTGCACAATGCCATACTCCCAAGCCAATGTCACCCGCAGGGCAGAGTACACATGCACACCAATGCGTTGGTCAATGTCCAGTTGCCAACGTCCTCTACGATGGCCAAAGAACATAACCACCCACCGATCCAACCACTGCATGCCACGTATGCATGCATGAATGAACAATGACACAAGATTGCACTGCATCTGATGAAGACATGATACCACAAACACTTACATGTCCCCCCCATCTACATCCCATGTAGGTGATGCTGGATATGCACTCACGCCATGGATGATGACGCCTGTACGGAGGCCAAGGAATAGGCATGAAGAGGCGTACAACAGGGCACATTTCCGCACACGTGGCATCATTGAGAGGACATTCGGACTGCTAAAGGCCCGGTTCCGCTGTTTAAGCAGATCTGGCAGATCTCTGCTGTACAGCCCAGTGAAGACAGGTAAAATCACGCTCGTTTGTGCCATGCTGCACAATCTGTGCCTGCGCAGGAACATTCCAATGCCCCCAGACGCAGATGATGGCGATGGGGATGGAGATTGGGATGGAGATGGGGATGGCACAACCTCCTCCTGGGGGTCCACTAGATGGACAACGAGCACGGGGATTAACTGATTCGCATTTACTTTTTGAGAGACAGCACATTCACAGCATTGCATGGATATGGTGATGCCAATAAATGAATTGTTGTACTGTAAATGAAATGATGGATGTCCACTCATGTATGTTTTTTTGAAATGATAATATATTGATGAATTAACAACAGGGAAGGAGGTGCAATGGTTAGGGAAGCTGTACACCCCGTGCCCACCCACCACCCAAACGTACCTACCCCCAACCAGGCCCCAATATTCAAACCCCCTAATTGACCTCCCCCACCACCCAAACGTACCCCCCCCAACCAGGCCCCAATATTCAAACCCCCTAATTGACCTCGCCCACCACCCAAACGTACCCATCCCTCACACCCTTCAAGTCCACATGTGTCCTGCAGTGCCCGACACACATGCCATCACTTCTGTGTGCGCTTCTGTGCTTGTGCATCCTTGCCCGAGAGCCCTGTTAGCCGACTCGAGCGCCTCCGTGGACTGGCAGTGGTGGAGCTGGATGGGGTGGTGGTATTGGATGGCACAGAATCAGGAATAGGTGGCATATGTGCAAGATTTGCCTGTTGGCCAATCAACATGGACTCAATGAGCCTGGAGGTGTTGTCATTGCCCTCCCGCACATGGCGTGCCAGGGTGACTATAGTGCTGGCAAAGCGTCCAATGGACCTTGAGAGGCGACGTACTGATGTGCTGTAGCACTCCCTCTGCAGCCTAGATTCCTCGAGCTGCCTCTCCACCAGCTGGGTGAGGGTAGTCTGCTGCTCCTCCATCCGCTGCATGCAGGTATTTAGGTCTGCCATTGAGGGGGTAGGTGACCTTATGGGACTTCGGAGGGATGTGGGGCTGAACTCCAGCTGATGGAAGGATTCCAAGTCATCCAATGTGGGCATCTCCCCCTGTGGCCCTGTATCAGACTGCACTGCCGGGGCACTGTTGTCACTACATGCTGCCTCCTCTGCAGTGCAGCTGCTTTCTGTGGTGGGTTGGGTGGGCATGATGGGTGCACGTGGCACCTGTGTTGCATCAGGCAGCGTGGAGACGTTGGGGATGTTGGTGATGGTGGCCGGCACATGTGTTGCAGTTGCTACTGGGGGCAGAGATGCCGAACTGCTGGCAGCATCCTCCTGTGCAGGGGCGCTGGCTTGGACCCGTGCTGGAGCTGATTGCCTGGGTTGTTGTGCAGTATCACTGTCACTTGATATGGCTGTGGGGACACAGAGGGCATGCAATTAGTTATGTGGTGGTGCCTGATGGGTGCATCACATGCATCATATAGGTTGATCATTTAATGGTGGCATTTGCATGCATCTGCTTGTTGGCGGAAATGCATTGTAGTGATATTGGTCACCATATGGCTCATAATGGGTCCTTTGGCCCAGTCATGCACTGCCTGGGAATAGGGGGGTTGTTAATGGGTCCTTTGGCTCAGTCATGCACTGCCTGGGGGGGTTGTTAATGGATCCTTTGGCCCAGTCATGCACTGCCTGGGGGGGGAGGGGTTGTTAATGGGTCCTTTGGCCCAGTCATGCACTGCCTGGGGGGGCTGTTAAGGGGTCCTTTGGCCCAGGCAGTCCTCACAGTTACGCCCACAGCGGTACCTACTGCTTCAGGGACTCTCCCTACCATATTCTTTTTGTATGCAGTGTTACATATTATCCTGCATGAGGACAGCATCACACTGCACACATTGAAATGCATGGATGGATTTGACAAATAATCAATGTTTCGGAGTATGTCACAGGAGGGAATGTACTCATGCCATATGCAATCCAACACCATATCCCAACCCACCACTGTGTCATTGGTCATCCCATGGGAACCAGGCCCTGCTCTCCCACACATACATGTGCCCACCAGTCTACCCTGCAAGGCAGTGGATAATATCCAGAAGCAAGTTCATGCCAGACGACCACGAATATGGAGGTCTATTACCAGATGCTGTGTGTTGCGTTGTGAAAGAGGCACAGAGAGAAATAGAGGTGTCAAAGCAATGTCTACAGCTAGTAGGCCACCATTGATTGTGCTGTCCCATTTCCATGTGGACACACACCGGAGGGAGGCACGTGACAGAGGGAACACCCACACTGTGCTTTCCTTCTCCTCCCTGCTTGGACTCTTTACTTCTAGATTGCACAAGGTTCCCTGCCCAGCATAACAGGAAGTGACCCCAATGGAAACTGCCTCGACATAGCACCTAATACAGTGCAGGTGGATTCCATAGAGATCAAAATGTACAAATGTACGTTTATATACTTTCTTCTTTTTAGTTCTTTTTACCTTTTTACTCTTTTGTTTTTTTCTTCCTTGGTGATCATTCTTTATTGTGTCTCCTTTTTTGATAAAAATGAACTGGTTTTGCAATGTGTGTGCTGAAAGCTTTCAATTCTGCCTATTTTTTTACTTTTTCTTTTGGATATGATTGTGGAAGGTTTTGATTTAAAACCGTATCACAATAACAATAGAAAAATGTACAAAATAGAATGCATGGGGTAACAGAAAGCACATATGTGATGACTCTGCCTGTCCACTGTATGACAACAAACCAACATCAATGGCTGCGACAAGAGCTGCATGGCAAAAAGGAAAAAATATTCCACAGACCTGCAGAAATTGTGATTACCAAAGGATTTTACCATGGACACACATCAAAGCTAATTCTGAGTTTGTGTAAGGGGCACCCTTATTATGTTGCCTGCCTGAACTGTACTCTGTGCGCCACAGGAAATGCTGGATACTCCATGTGTCCATTGCTGATGACACCGCAGCAGAATCCTGTCAATCCCAAACATCAGCACTATAATGCCACCTATTCCTGCACTTACAACCCCATTGAGTGTGCATATGCTGTTCTAAGGACCCGCTTCTGGTGCCCCCGCAGAAGACGGGGTGCTTTCATGTGCTATCCAGAGAGGTCTGCACCATCGTGGCCATGCTTTGCATGCTTCACAACATTGCCATTTGTCAGAATGTGCCCATGCCTGATGAGGATGAAGATGACCCCGACTAATATGACAGTTGCCATTGCCATGATGGGCAGGCACCAGGGCCTCAGCACAACTTCTTTCGATAGAAGTAAGTTTATCTCCACGCACTAGAGAATGGCCATACTTTCTACTACACCATTCCACTGTACCCAATAAACACACGCGTGGAACGCAACAACTATGGTGGCAAAGTCAACTTTAATCAACAGGGATGGGTTGCAAGGGTGCTGTTGCCACTATGAGATCCGAGTGGAATGGAGAAAGAAGAATGTCCTGTCCACTGTCCAGCAGCTGCAGTGTCCAGTGAGATTCCATACAAATGTATTATGTATTCCAGGGTTATGTGGATATTGAGGAAGCACAGGGGATTTCCAATGCAACACAAATTCAAGGTATGGGACACAGAGTGATGGATGCAGTCTAACATACATCCAGTAATGTGGAAAACCTGCCAATTAAGGAAGATGGGAACAGTCCTTGGATAGGATGGTGCAACTATCTTCCCTGATGTAGCTACTTTGGCACAAGGTCCTGTTGCGTTTGGGTAAGCGGCTTCATCATCCAGACCCATAAGGAGAAATATTCCAGCCTGGGATAGGTAGGGGACTGCTGTGCAGAAGTAGGAGTAGAGGAGGGAAGGTTTGAGGTTGAGGCAGGAGAAGAATCCCTTCCCATGTACTCCTGCATATGGGCGAGGGACTGATTCTGTTGGGGCAGCATCCCAGTCCAGGAGATGTGTGACTGGGTATGGCGCATGCTGGCGTCTACCATCCTGCAGCCGAGGACAGCACTGCTGCATGTCAATAGCTTGATAGTAGCAGAGGAGGTTTGAGTAGAATGGCAAGTGGCCTGGCTGCACATGAACGCCTGCTCCTGGCCAGTTGGGAATCCTCAGTTGAGCACAGGCTGCTGCTGAGGCAGCTACATATGCAGTTGCATCAGAAGCATCCTGCTCCCGGGCCAGCCAGGCATCTTTCCTGGCATTAGCACAGGCTGCTGCAGATGCTTCTACAACCACAGTTGCATCACCCGGCAAGAGCACAGGTTGTTGCAGATTTAGATGCAAGCCTCTTGCCGAGCTATCTACACCTCCCACAGCAATGTATCCCTCCGCGTGTTGCCTGACTCCATCTCTTGCTGTTCCTTCTCCAAGGCCAGATTTCCATCAGCCAGGAGTGCCCCCAACGAGTAACCGGCATCAACTAGTTCCCTGCCATTCTCCTCCAGCTATGCCTGAGTAGCCCTGATGTCTGAAACTCTGTCAACCAATTCAGCAGAGTAGGTGTCAGCCACAGTAAGTGAAGGCATAGGTGGTGGAGCTGGGAAGGGGACAGTTGATGCATGTTGTTGGCTAGGGACTGACCCCACTGTCCCTGGAGGAGGTGCAGGGATCCCTGTATGTGATAGAGGTGGGGTTCTCTCCACTGGAGTGGTGGTGTCCTCCACCATCACCATCCTCAGCTGCTGTGCCTCTGGTGGGACCACCGTGACATTGTCTTTTCTAGCTGCAACTCTCAGATGTCTGTCCCGACCACTGTGGCAGTCCAGTCAATGTCTCATGCTGTATTTGTATTTGTATTTCATTATATTTTATATAGCGCTTTTAGCCAAAGAGCTTCATAGAGAACAAACAGCGGTACATAAGAATAGCAGTAGAAACATGGTGTTCAGAGTCGACCGGTTAAAATCAAGAACACGGTTGACGTAAGTAGGTTTTTAAGGAAGAGCGAAAGAGAGGATAGGTGGTAATAGAGCGAAGAGATAGAGGAAGGAGATCACAGTGAAAAGGAGTGTTAGGCAGAATCCTGTGCAGTGCCCTTAGGGACCACTACACATAATTAAGACTACAGGTGGCAATACAAGTTTTACCTTTGGTACAAGCCTGTACTACTATGTCAAAGTGGTAGCAGTAGCGGAGCTGCCAGGCTTCTCTCAAGAGTATATGAGCAGTAGCAGAGATTACACAAAGGGACCACAATTACTGTGACTCAAGCTAACACTGGGCCTCATTACGACCTCGGCGGTAGCCATGCCGCTCTTGGTGGCATGGCTGCTGCCGAAATCGCATCCGGGTCCGGTTTCCCAGAATGGGGAATTACCAGGCCATTCCGAGTGTGGAGGGCCCGGTAATTCTTCCCTCCAGGAACCCGGGCCCGGACCTTCCCCATTCCCATTTCAGCCCCCATAGGGCTGAATGGGAATGGGAGAGGGAGCAAGCAACGGGCAGATTACGAGTGGCCCGCTGTTTGCTCTCTCTTCCCCTCGCGGGACCGGGTAACGACGCCTGGTTTTACCAGGCGTCCTTACCGGCTCCCGCGAGGGAACTCGTAATGTGGCGGAACGGGTTTAACGGGTCCGCCTCCTTTTGCGGAGCCCGTTAACCCGTTCTGCCAGGGTCGTAATGGGGCCCACTGACTCAAGGTTTCAGGTAAAAAATATAAGTATATTTATTTTAAACCATTTGTTGTAAACACGACACTTCTATTAATTCAAAAACCACACGTAAAATACACTATCACTAGCCAATTCACTTTGTACGGTATACTTCAAGGTAAGTACCCTGTGTTTTAGGGGGCCGGTGTTGCGAAACAGAAGATGTTACCAGGAATACACTTGCGATCACTTTTGGACAGTAATGACAGTTCGGTCTTACTAAAGAAACGCGTATCTGCGGTAAGAAATGTTACCGCGGCAAAAACACACTTAGCACCTGAGATACCCACAGGGAGTAGGGGGAAAAAATCATAGGCAATACTTTTGTCAAGGCGGACAGAACCAAAGAACACTTTTAGACAGAAATTCAAGGGTCAGTAGGCAGGAGCCAGTGTCAAGTGGAACTGGGTTCCTGTTGTCGAGGATCACACAGTTGGATAGTTCACGATTCAACGTAGCCAGGAGTACTTAGATATTCTGAACAGAGGAAGCACATTTTATAAGAAGGAGGGAAGACAAGGGCAAGCCTTGGAGGCGAAGAAAAGGGATTCACCCTAATTCTTCGAGAAGAACACAGTACCTTATTCAAGGAAGACGCTGGTGCCACAGCAGTTGTTCCAGGTAGTGTCCTGCAGACCCTCGGTTCCTGGAGCTTTGATCCGAAGGAGGACATCTGGAGGGGTCTGCACCACACAGGGATGAAGCCGGCAGCAGCGACGGTGAATAAAAGGTGCGCTCCTTAAAGACAGGAGAGGCACTTCAGATGGTTATCCGGACCAGTACAGAAGTGTGCAGCGATTTCGAGCACAAAGAGGGTGCTCTGGCTGTAGAAGATGATCTGGTTATCCCCACCAAGCTCAAGGGAAGAAGACTCCGGACTGGATCTTCTCTGGTCGTCGAAGGGTAGATAGCTCAGGACTGCTGCAGGGCTTCACCGGGACGGGATAGTTGCAGCAGCCGACTTCTTCTCCGCTTCTCTTTGGTGCCTTGTAGTTCCAGCGGCGACTCTGACTTCTAGCCCAAGAGACCTGCCTTTTATGCGAAAATCCCCCATTCACACAGCCTGGCTGTCAATCACGCAGCAGGGGGGTTGTCCGGCCCGGACAACCACCTCAGCCAATCATGGCAAAGTGCGACTTGGGTTTCCTAGGATACCCTGTGCAGGGGGTGACTACACCCTTCCCTCACATTCAGCCCACCTAGACACCCAGGCGCCTAGAGGAGGGCTTCTAGGCAGAAGCCCGCCAAAAGACAGTGAAAAAAGAAAGCAAACCTGGTTTGCCGTGCAAAGTAAAACACAAGAAAGACTTTAACAATAAGAAATGGTGAATAAACCCGACCGGAGCCAAAAGAAAAAGTATTTGGTCAAGCGGGTTTAAGTTTGAGGCTAATATAATAGCCTAAAACAATACCACGTTTATATAGTATAATCGCGGTAGAAAGGTTAGGGTAGATACCACTGCCACCAGCCAAGTCTAAATGTTAAAAGAGCGAAACAATGCTCTAGGAGGTGCAGATAAAAAGGGCTAAGGATTAACTCTTTCCAGTACTCCATGTAAGATGGGGTGTACTGGATCTGTGGCTAAATGACTAAGTAAAGTTAATGGCAACTTTACCCTTTTCTGGGGGACAGTAGTCAGCCTCGGAAATGGAGTTGGTGGGAAGTCTAAAAGACAACCCGGTGTCACTGCACTGAAGGTGCTGTGTAACACACAAAAGAAGGGGGCTACAGAAGTGGTGTACTCCAGAGTCCACAATCACAAAAACAGATGAAATACACATGGCAAAATACAAGTAAGAGTGGGGAAAAGAAGGGTACACTCTTACCAGGTGGAAAATAAACTCCAGAAATCCAGCAAAGCCGCTGAGGGACTCACTAGGTAAGAGAAATTAGCCATTGAATGAGAATTCTCCCTCACTCGCCCCCCCGGACCCCAAACTAAGGGACAGGAGGATTTAATCCACTCCTGGGTGGTTCTGATACCTCTAGTCGGTTACAAACATTCGAGAGAGACCATCAGCATTTTGGTGGTGACTTCCTGCTCTGTGCTCAATGGAAAAATCAAATCCTTGCAGGCAGATTGACCATCTGAGTAACTTTGGGTTTTCCCCTTTCATTTGCATCAGCCATCTCAAGGGTTGGTGGTCAGTTTGAATGATGAAGTTAGATCCGTACAAGTATGGTCTAAACCTCTTCAGTGACCACACAATACCAAAACATTCACGTTCTATTGTTGCCCACCTTGTCTCTGGATCCTTTAACTTCCTGCTGATGAAACAAATGGGGTGTTCCCTACCTTTCTCATCCAGTTGACTAAGGACTGCACCTATACCTACATTAGAAGCATCCGTTTGTACAATGAAGGGTTGGTGATAGCCAGGAGCTCTTAGGACTGGAGCTTGACAAAGGGCTTTCTTTAGACCTTCAAAGGCTTGATTGCACTCATCCTTCCACCTGACCTTTTTAGGGAACTTGGGAGAGGAGATGACATTCAAAGGACAAGCTATGGTCCCGTAGTTCTCTAGGAAGTTCCTGTAATACCCAGTGAGACCTAAGAAGGCTCTCACTTGGGTTTGAGTAGTAGGGGTGGCCCAGTTTTGTACAGCTTGTACTTTGCTAGGCAATGGCCTTATTTCACCTCCTCCTACCTCATGTCCAAGGTAGACCACTGTACTCTGACCAATTTGACATTTACTTGCCTTTATGGTCAGATGGGCCTGTTCCAGAGCCTGTAATACATAGCCTAGGTGTTCAATATATTCTTTCCATGTAGGGCTGAACACTGCAGTGTCATCCAAGTATGCCATGCAGAGGTCCTCCATCCCATTCAGAACTTGATTGACCATCCTCTGAAATGTAGCAGGTACCTTCTTTAGTCCAAAAGGCATTACCTTGAATTGGTAGAGGCCAGCTGGGGTTTAGAATGCGCTTTTCTCCCTGGGATGGTCTGTCAGGGCTATTTGCCAATAGCCTGACATTAGGTCAAATGTGCTGAGGTACTTGGCTGCACCAAGTTTGTCCACCAGCTCATCTGTCCTAGGTAAAGGATGGGCATCAGTCTTGGTGACTGGTATTTAGAGCTCTATAGTCCATGCATAATCTCAACTCCTTGGATCCTGCTTTTGGTACAAGCATGACTGGGCTAGACCATGGGCTAGTAGAGGGCTCTATATCCCCGAGATCAAGCATCTTGTTGACCTCATTCCTTAAATGGGTTCTTACATTGTCTGACATTCTGTACCCCCTGCTTTTGACAGGCAAACAGTTACCAGTGAGTATATCATGTTGGCCCCAAGGGGTCAAACCTGGTGAAAGTGAGAACAGGGAGGCAAACTGATTTAACAGTAACTTGCACTCATCCTGCTGGTCAGATGTGAGACTGGAAGAGAGATGAACTCTTTCCACTTGCTCATCTGAAGGTATGCCTCTGAGGAGGTCAGGTAGAGGTTCACTCTCCTCCTCCTCCTGAGCTGAAGCTAGAAGCAAAGCTCCTATATCAGGTCGAAAGACATAAGCCTTCAAATGGTTGGTGTGAATGACTCTGGGAGCCTCCTTAGGATTGCCTAAGTCCACCAGATAGTTCACCTCTCCAGGTTTACCCACAACCTTGAAGGGTCCTATCCATTTGTCCTGCAAGGCCCTCTGCCTTGTGGGGACCATATCAAGATCAAGCTGGTCTTGTGTAAACTCAACCATGTTAGCCTTCTGGCCATGCCAATGTTTGATCAGAGCCTGACCAGCATTCAAGTTATCAATTGCCTCTGCCATCATGTGTGACATTCTCCTCCGGAGACCTATCACATAGTCGGTCACTCTGACTGGTTTGGGGGAAGGAGCACTCTCCAACCCCTCCTTAATCAGGGGCCAATGGACCTCTGACTGGATGGCCATAAAGAAGTTCGAAGGGAATGAATCCTACTCCCTCCTGAGGGACTTCTCTATATGCAAAACGAAGGCATGGCAGTAGAAGTTCCCACTTTCTCTTAAGGGGTTCTTCTAAAGCACCTATCATGCTCTTCATAGTTCTGTTAAACCTCTCCACTAACCCATTGGTTTGGGGATGGTAGGCAGTTGAGAACTTGTAGGTGTCTCCACAGGTTTTCCACATGGCTTGCATGTAGTGGGACTTAAAATGTGATCCGCTGGCAGATATAATTTCCTTAGGAAAACCTACCCTGGTAAAAATACCAAGTAGGGCCTTAGCCACAGCCAGAGCCATAACAGTCCTCATAGGTATGGCTTCAGGAAATCTAGTGGCATGATCCACTAACCCACGATAAACCTGTTGCCTGAAGATGTGGGAGGGTCAAGAGGACCAACAATGTCAATCCCAACCCTCTCGAAAGGAACTCCCACCACTGGGGGAGGCACCAAGGGTGCCACATTCTTGGCTCCACTCCTGCCAGAGGTTTGGCAAGTGTGGCAGCTCCTGCAGAATTTGTCTACCTCTGAGCCCATCTTAGGCCAGTAGAAGTAAAGAGAGAGCCTTTCCTTGGTCTTCTTAAAACTTAAGTGACCAGGCAAAGGTATCTTGTGGGCTAACTGCAGAAACTGGAGTCCGTTCACTAGAGGTACTACAAGTTTTTTGCAGTCCCCAGGGGTTGACTCAGTCGGTTCACTGTAGAAGAGGCCATCTTCCCAGTGCAACCTATACTTTCCAGGCTCAGTCCCATTGAGCTGAGAAGCTGCCTGTAGGCGAAGACCTTCCAAGGTAGGACACTCTCTCTGTCCCTTGCTGAAATCTACCCTGTTGGGCCCACCTTCTGCCAGTAAAGACTGCAGCTCAGGATGGTCAACAGGGTCAAGATCCCCTACCAGAGTAAGATCTTCTTCTAGATCTGATTCCTCAGTATCTAGCTGAACCATACAGGGTAGAACCTCACACTCAGCCTCAGCTGGTGGAGGAGTCACAGATGTGACTTTGGACAGTCTAGGAGATGTCCCTCTTGGCACAGGGGTGCTTGCTGGTTTCTTGCTGGCAGACTTGGGTTTCCCCTTTGTCTCTTTCTGACCCGCAATAGCAGTAAGTAAGTCGTGTGGACTTGGGGTGATAGTTTCCTCTATCATGTCCCCAGGAGAGCCTCTCAAGGCTCTCTCCCTTGCAGACCTTGTGAGCTCCTGCTTCCTTCTGCTGGGGGATCTGGGGGATCTGGGGGTTCTGGACACAACTCCAAGACCTCAAAAATAGACTCCAACATTACAGGATTCCTCAAACCTTCATAATTGTTCACTTTGTAACCCTTAACCCAACAATCTAAGTTTTTCAAACAAGGGGTACCATCATGCTTTTTGAGGATTCTAAACCTCTTAAAATACTGGGAAGGGGTCTTCCCAAATCTAGCTATTAATGCTAGCTTCACACACTCATAATCCTGTTTATCCTCCTCCCCCAACTCCATTAAAGCATCACTTGCAACAGGGGGAAGCCTAGGGAAAAGCCAGGGAATCAGCTGATTCCCAAGATACCTTGAATCCCATGATTGTACTCAAACATTGCTAACCAATACAAAACATCAAGTTTAGTCTCATACATACCAATCATTTCCTTTGGCATACGGGGTCTCTTGGGGCTGGAAGACCTATAAGACTCTGGGAGAGAAGCATTTTCTACTGACAATTTCTTCATCTCTAGTTCATGATTCAGCTCAATTTCTCTGAGCCTTAACTCTTGGTGCTTCGTGGCAGTTTGTGCATCAATATGTTTCACTTCCAATTCAAGTCTCTTTTTCTCAAGTGCTATAAACTCAGGAGTAAGTGTAGGACCTGTGGGGGTCCCTGTGGACAGAGGTTGTGCTTTCTGAGCAGGCACAGGAGTTGTAGGGTTTCCTAAAAAGGACTCATCTACTTCTTCAAAATGAACACTCTCAGAATCAGAAACATCAGTATCCACGTTTGCTGGAGGGGTAGGCCCTTCTGACCCACTCTCCAGACTTTGTTTTCCCATTAACTTTGCAATAAATTCAGATTTCTTTCCTTTACCAGAGAGACTCCTCTCCCTACACATGGTTCTCAAAACCTCAGCCGTGTAGTTCAAAAGACCCTCTTCAGTGTAGCTTTCCATATTTGACATGATTTCTTAGTCAAATAGAATTAGTGGTGTTAGCCTTGTGGTTAGTTGAACCCAAGCAACAGCAGCACTCTAAGTGTAATCACTCTACTTCCAAAGCCTCACCGCTGTACACCAGTGTTAGGCAGAATCCTGTGCAGTGCCCTTAGGGACCACTACACACAATTAAGACTACAGGTGGCAATACAAGTTTTACCTTTGGTACAAGCCTGTACTACTATATTAATGTGGTAGCAGTAGCGGAGCAGCCAGGCTTATCTCAAGAGTATATGAGCACTAGCAGAGATTACACAAAGGGACCTCAATTACTGTGACTCAAGCAAACACTGACTCAAGGTTTCAGGTAAAAAATATAAGTTCATTTATTTTAAACCATTTGTTGTAAACACGACACTTTTATTAATTCAAATATCACACATAAAATACACTATCACTAACCAATTCACTTTGTACGGTATACTTCAAGGTAAGTACCCTGTGATTTAGCGGGCCGGTGTTGCGAAACAAAAGACCTTACCGGAAATACACTTGCGATCACTTTTTGACAGTAATGACAGTTCGGTCTTACTAAAGAAACGCGTATCCGCGGCAAGAAATGTTACGGGGGCAAAAAAACACTTAGCACCTGAGATACCCAGAAAGAGTTGGGGGCAAAAATCATAGGCAATACTTTTGTCAAGGCAGACAGAACCAAAGAACCAAAGAACACTTTTAGACAGAAATTTAAGGGTCAATAGGCCAGAGCCAGTGTCAAGTGGAACCGGGTTCCTGTTGTCGAGGATCACACAGTCGGATAGTTCACGATTCAACGTAGCCAGGAGTACTTACATATTGTCAACAGAAGAAGTAAAAGTTATAAGAAGGAGGGAAGACAAGGGCAAGCCTTGGAGGTGAAGAAAAGGGATTCACCCTAATTTGTCGAGCAGAACACAGTACCTTATTCAAGGAAGACGCTGGTGCCACGGCAGTTGTTCCTGGTAGTTTCCTGCAGACCGTCGGTTCCTGGAGCTTCGACCCAAAGGAGGATGTCTGGAGGGGTATGCACCACACAGGGATGAAGCCGGCGGCAGTGATGGTGAATAAAAGGTGCGCTCCTTAAAAACAGGAGAGGCTCTTCAGATGGCTATCCAGACCACTACAGCAGTGTGAAGCGATTTCGACCATGAAGAGGGTCCTCTGGTTGTAGATGATGAGCTGGTTATCCCCACCAAGCTCAAGGGAAGAAGACTCTGGACTGGATCTTCTCTGGTCGTCGAAGGGTAGATAGCTCAGGACTGCAGCAGGGCTTCACCGGACGGGATAGTTGCAGCAGCCGACTTCTTCTCCGCTTCTCTTCGGTTCCTTGTAGTTCCAGTGGCGACTCTGACTTCTAGCCCAAGAGACCTGCCTTTTATGGGAAAATCCCCCATTCACACAGCCTGGCTGTCAATCACACAGCAGGGGGGTTGTCCGGCCCGGACACCCACCTCAGCCAATCATGGCAAAGTGCGACTTGGGTTTGCTAGGATACACTGTGCAGGGGGTGACTACACCCTTTCCTCACATTCAGCCCACCTAGACACCCAGGCGCCTAGAGGAGGGCTTCTTGGCAGAAGCCTGCCAAAAGACAGTGGCCCTCATTACGACCCTGGCGGAAAGTGACTGACCGGACCGCCACAGCGCAAATAGCGTTTCCGCCATTGTACGAAGGAGCAAAGTGCGGCCCATTCCGACCCATCGGGCACGAGCACCACGGCATGGCGGAAGTGCAAAGTCCGCGATGGCGGAAAAGACCCCAAAATGGCCCACACCGCCGCCGTACGGCGCCCTAGGTGCAATACCGCCACCCATCACAGCGGACACCGCAGTGTGCGCCTACCGGAAAGTACGGTGACCGGAAATATACGGAAACGGAAGTTAAAACATGGTCCCGGAACGGGAAACATCCCGCGTACACCTATAAAACCACTAAAACCACACAACCACTAAAAACACTACCCTGAGACACACCCCAACCCGTCATCCACCCTAGCGAAACCAAGAAAAATGGGAAAAGTAGCGAAGAAAGCGTGCGACCGCAAGCGGCAGGTCCACTTCTCCCGTGAGGAACTCACCGTGCTAACAGAGACCCTCCAGGAGAATGCTGCCGTCGTCTTCTGCACGCAAATGACCAGGACGGCACTTGCAAACAAGAAGGCCATATGGGCTCTGGTGGCACAGCGGGTAAGTGCGGTGGGGACCGCACCCCGCACCCCACAGCAATGCCGAAAGCGATGGGACGACCTGCGGATACGCGTCCGCAGCATACTCTCTGCCAACCGCAACATTGCCACAGCCACCGGGGGAGGTCCTGAATCACCCATCAAGTTGACCCCCTGGGAAGAAATCTGTGCCTCCACCATCGGAATGGAGAGCATAGAGGGAGTCGGAGGGATGGAGAAAGGAGTGCAGACATCCGAAGATTCAGGTAGGTGGGCCAGATAAAACAATGCCAAATCCACAAAGTCCAACCATGTGAAGTACCATGTGTCCACATAGTGCAACAGAAACACATGTCCAGGAGAACGTCCACACACATCGGCCTGATAGCGCGCGTTAAAACCCACAATAAATACATAAATAATTAAAAACCCCTAAAACACGCACTACACGTGCAGCAGGCACACCCTAACTGCAGGCTGCCAAACAACTGCACCCTCACTCCACACACAAATGAAAGCACCTCCAAGGCCCCGACCCAAATCACCCTCAGGTACCACCCCAATGCATGTGATACAATGCCATTCCAATTCCCACAGACCCATCAATAACCCTCGCCCTCCTTTACTCCACCACAGGGTCCGATCCAAACGACGAGCTACAGGACACCCCTACCAGCACACCTGCAAAGAGGGCCAAGACCAACGGCCAAAGACCCTCCACCTCAGCTGCACGCATCAAGACACGGCAGCAGCACAAATCAGGTGGCAGCACAGAGGAGGGAACATCAACAGGCACCCCAGCAGCCAGCATGCCCACACCACCACCACCACAGGTCCCCCCAACGGATGCCACAGAAGGCACTGCCTCTGGTGGCAGCAGCACCATAGGTGACACCCCATTGATGGCAGCATGCTCCGACACAGAAGACGGGGATGTCGAAGACAGATCCATCCATGACCTGTCCCAATCCCCCTGTCTGTCCCATCCCGTACAACATGAGGATACCACGCAGGGGCACCCACAAGACGACGACTGGCCATCCCCCACAAGCCCTGTGGCAAGGCAACATGAGGTCAACAGCCCCTCTGTGACACCCCCGCAAATGGCCATGGCCCAGCAGAGGCAACAGTCCCTCGACCAGTTAATCGTGCAACAGCAGCAACTGGCCACGCTCCTCAAGGACCATGCCGATGAATGTGGGGGCACTAAGGCAGACATAGAAACATCAACTGAGACACTTAGGGCAGAAATGGAGAGAGGTACAGAGACACTAAGGGCACAAATGGAGAGTAGCACCGAGAGCCTGGGAGTCCAAATGGAGAGAAGCACCGAGAGCCTGAGGGGGGAACTGCATGCGACGTCCAAGGACGTATGTGCCGAACTTGCCGCAGTGCGCCGTGTGCTCACTGAGCTCTCGCAAACCCTTAGGGACATGCATGGACGTGAGCAGGCAGAGACATCATCCGTTGCAAGTTCCGTCCAGGGCAGCCCCCAACGTAGATCTGGGAGGAACCTGCGCTCCATAGGCAGGGGTGCCCCTGATACCCGCAGAGGGGGCTTGCAATAGCGACAGCCCACTGACAATGAGCATCTTTGGACACTGGTGTTCGGGGGGGAGGTAGGAGGGTGGAGGGGGTGTGTTGGGCTCACTTGGGTGGCGGGTCGATAGGGTGTTCAACATGATATCACATATGCCATAAACAGTGCACGATCAACCAATGAGATGTGTGGACATTGATCTTTGTGTACTAGGCCATCATAGGCGTACAGTCCATATTGTGCATGTCCCAGACACACACAGTGCCACGAGTCCCGTGTCCATGTATCAGCCACCAGGCGTGAGTGCTAGAAGCATACATCAATGAGATGCTGACGAATGTCACGGCCCTCCGGTGCCTCGCAGACTCCTTGAGGTGCTGCCACATCCCCGCCCTCATCATGACCATCATCAGGTGCTTGCAGTTCTGCGTCAGGGGGCATGGGCACATTTCTACGTACGCACATGTTGTGGAGCATGACACATGCCATCACCATCTTTGCAACCTTCTCATGGCGGTACAGGAGTGCCCCGCCAGACCTGCTGAGGCAGCGGAAACGACCCTTCAGTAGGCCGAATGCCTGTTCTATGACTACACGGGTACGTGAGTGGGCATGGTTGTAGTCCTCCTCATGCTGGTCCCGTGGGTTCCGGACTGGTGTGAGGAGCCATCTCTTCAGTGGATATCCAGCATCACCTGTATGTGGACGAGAAACGTATGATGTGGAATGCCATTGCTACGTACGCACACCCCCCCCCCCTTCCTGCCAGGTCATTGCCGAATCACATACCCCACATTATCATGCATGTAATGAGACTCACCGAGTAGCCAGGATCTGTTCCCTGCGTGTCGCTCCATGTAGCGTGGTATTGTAGAGTTCCTCAAGACCATAGAATCATGGGTTGATCCAGGGAATCTGGCACAACAATGTGTAATGATCCTGTTGGAGTCACACACCATTTGTACATTAAGAGAATGAAATTGTTTTCGGTTGTGGTACTGGGCCTCCATGGCATGTGGGACGACCAATTCCACATGGGTGCAGTCGATGGCACCAATGCAACCCGGTATGCCGGCAAGTGCATGGAATCCCACTTTTGTGTTGGTAATTTCCTGCTCCGAGCGTGGTAGGGAGATGTAGTCGTCTGCGTGCTGCAGGAGGGCATCGAGCACTTGCAATAGTGTCCGTGAGAACAGTGGCTGAGAAATGCCATGCAACTGTCCGACTGTGTGCTGGTAGGTGCCTGTGGCCAGGAAGTGTAGTACAGACACCACCTTCAGTAGGGGTGGGATGGCGGTTGGGCTGTCTATCATGCTGACAAGGTCAGCCTGTGTCATGTCCACAATGGCGGCTATGGTGTCCCGGTCCAGACGGTAGAGGGTGTGGATCTGCTCATCAGTGAGGTTGAACGGATGTGCTCGGAGGTGTGGGATTGCGGGCTGCCTGCGTGGTGGTAGTGGCTGTGCTGGCGGCCCTTGCTGGCCCTGCCTTGCCCTCCTCCTCCTCCTGCGTCTCCTCCGTGCGGCCGGTTGTAGTTGGTGTTCGTCTTCTTCCTGGAGTTGGAGTACTTGCAGTGCTATCAGGTCCCCCAGGGCCAACATCGCGAGTCCTGCCGGTAGCATTTCGGTGTGGTTGTGGGAGGAGACTGGCTGTGCAATTTATGTGTTTTCAGGCTGTATGGCCTCCACCTGTGGTGATTCATTCCACCTGTGCAAACTGCTCTCCCCTTTGGCCGAGCACGTCCCGCACACAACGCTGCAATTCGGGGAATGGCATCTTGCTATTGCAATCATGTATTTGTACCCGATGGCCGTGTAACATTGGTTGATATGTTCATTCTGCTATGGTCCCATTGTTTCACATACTATCTGTGCAGTCGCGAACAGACTTGTGAAGGGTCAGTGGTACGTAGTACTCGAGTAACGGTGGGCCCTCATGCATCACTGTACCGAGTTGCAACGACGGGCGGGGCGTCCCATTTGTGGGTGAAGGCAGTTGCCATTTTCACACACAGCCGCACTTGATGGATTAATTAGTGATTTCAAACGGCCACAGATGCTTCTTCGACGTGATGTTGCAAATGAGGAATTCGAAGGGCGGCGCTTTCGGTTTTCAGCTAGCGGCGGGGAAATGCCCACAGGTCTGTCTGCAAATATAACGTACTATTGTTCAATGTCCTTGGGACAGGGGCCATGGCGAGGATGCAATGATTGATATGAATGGTTTGGGATGCGCAATAGCGACGTGGGCGATGAGGCCGGACGTTCCCAAATACATGTTACTTCACAACACTGGCATTACGGGCTGGGGCACTGTGGATTTTGCAGGCTGCATAACGCACAGACTCAATGGATATTTCTAATGTTATGTGAGTAAATATTCAGGCGTTTTAATCCCGGGATGAGGGAATGATGAATGGATGCATGGGCAGGTGATTTGATACAGAGTTTGCCATGTACAGGGCTTCTTGGAATCTATCCGCCTCCCCTGCGCTATGTGATGCAGGGCTGCCATAGTGGGACCATCGTCTATCTGGCCTTGTTGAGCCCTCCCTGTCTCGACGCGCCCTCAGACACTTGTGTCCATGCACGTTACCAATCCCATCTGATGGATTCTGTTTTGACAGACGCATGAACAGGTACACTCGTTTGTGATGGTGTTTACACCTCGATATAGATAGTTATGAGTCGCAAGTGGTTTTTGGGTGGTGATGAACCTTTGGAGTGGGCTAGCATGCATATGGCTGTGGATTTAGTGTGATCATTGAAGTGAGTTGTTCGAATGTAGTTCTGATGGCCATTCTGTTCTTTTTCTTTTCTTTTGGTTGACAGGTATCTCCTCCCCTTTTGCCACTGCCATCTGTATGCCACTCCTGCAGATGGGTTTTACTCCCGACACCTGCTGCTTCGTGTTAATCAGTGGAGCAGCATTACGATCTTATGGGACGATCGCCAATGGGCCACATGCCCTTACGCAGTACTGGTGGCTCGGAGCAACATTTCGGCCTTTCAGCTGGACTAGTGCCTCCCCATTGGGACGGCCCTGCGGTTCTGTGCGCTTCCATGTTGCCTTTTCGTACGTGAATGTGGCTCTGTGTACCATGATGGAACAGGGCGTCACACAAGTAGTGGCTGGTCATTTCTTGCGGATGCAGCCCACAATGGTGAAATGTGTTTTGGAGTTCATGGCCTGATGGCTGTATGGGCTTGGTGATTTTGTTGTGCATTAAATTTCTATTCTGATTTGGCCCGTGTAGCGTTCTTCTTTGCAAGTGATGTGGCATATTCCTATTTGGGGAGCGATGTATTGTGAGGAGATCTGCATTGGGTTCCAGCTTCGGAGTTTAGTTGCGTGGTACTGTACTGGACGCGTTTGCCTACGAAGCCCGTGAGGTCAGGGATGGGGGCTGCCAATATGACTGTTTGAATGTTGTCATGCTCAGGGGCGGGGGATTGGGTTTTGTGTAACAGATGCCGGTCAGCCAGGTGGACTGGTGGAATGATGTGATTTTCAGAATATTGCTGGTCACAGGTGCCTGTGTTTGCGTGCGTTTCTTGGTGGGGGACTGTGGTCATGTCCATTGGGATGGCTTCTGTATTCGTGCCATCTGTGCCCTGCAGCTCCCATTGGCCCCTCTTGTGTTTCATTTGTTCGTTGGCATGCATGGGTGACTTGTACATTTCAATGGTTGCATTGTGACTTCATTGCACCTACGGGGAGTTGTACTTTGTGGGCAGGGAGCGGTGTACAGGCACTCAGTGGGGCCGTTTACGGTTGATTCGCGATGCCGTACTTCTCACCATGGCGGAATGGTTCATTCCGCCATGCTTGATGGCGTTAGGTACATGTCCGCTAGGGTCGGAATTGGCGTACCCTTGCGCCATGGTGGTGTTTACGGTTTGGCATGGCGCGCGCGCGCGTGCTTGGTGCAGTTTGCGTTGGCGTTCACTACGGTGTCGCTAATGGCTTCGTACTTTGCGGTGACGGGTCATAGTCGCACCGAGCGCTATTCGATGGCGGTATTGCATTTCCGCCATCGTTTTCCGAATTCCGCCAGGGTCGTAATGAGGGCCAGTGAAAAATGAAGGCAAACCTGGTTTGCCGCGCAAAGTAAAACACAAGAAGGACTTAACAAAAAGAAATGGTGAATAAATCCGACCGGAGCAAAAAGAAAAAGTATTTGGTCAAGCAGGTTTAAGTTCGAGGCTAATATAATAGCCTAAAATAATACCACGTTTATATAGTATAATCGCGGTAGAAAACTTAGGGTAGATACCACTGCCACCAGCCAAGTCTAAATGTTAAGAGCGCAACAATGCTCTAGGAGGTACAGATAAAAAGGGCTAAGGATTAACCCTTTCCAGTACTCCATGTAAGATTGGGTGTACTGGATCTGTGGTTAAATGACTAAGTAAAGTTAATGGCAACTTTACCCTTTTCTGGGGGACAGTAGTCAGCCTCAGAAATGGAGTCGGTGGGAAGTTTAAAAGACAACCCGGTGTCACTGCACTGAAGGTGCTGTGTAACACACAAAAGAAGGGGGCTACTGAAGTGGTGTACTCCAGAGTCCACAATCACAAAAACAGATGAAATACACATGGCAAAATACGAGTAAGAGTGGGGAAAAGAAGGGTACACTCTTACCAGGTGAAAAATAAACTCCAGAAATCCAGCAAAGCTGCTGAGGGACTCACTAGGTAAGGGTAATTAGCCATTGTATGAGAATTCTCCCTAACAAGGAGCAAGAAGTTGGAAGGAACGAAACGAGATTGCGCACAAGGGGCGCAGGGAACATTGAGCCGAAAAAGATTAGGAGACCAAGGAGGCTGAGAAGAGGAATAAAATGAAAGAGGAGAGGCACAATAGGTGGGGGCAAGACCATAAAGACATTTGAACACTAGACAAAGGAAGTTGTATTTAAGTTGAGAGTGAAAGGAAAGCCAACTGAGAGGGTCAAGAGCAGAACAAATAGAGTCACGGTAAGAAAGTAGACAAAGAGATCAAATGGAGGAATGATAAATTGATTTGAGAGGGGCATGACATGAGGAGGGAAGACCAAAGAATAAGACAGAACAATAGAAGAGTCGAGAAAAGACTACTGAAGAGACTAGGAATTTAGCAGCCTGAAAAGTAAGGAAAGGGTGAATCTTACATATTGTAAAGATGGAACCGACAGGCACGTGAGGTGAGAGAGATATGTTGGGCAAAGGACAGATCAGAGTCAAAGTAGAGACTAAGGTTGCGGGCCGTAGAGGAGAAAGAAAGATCAGAGGGAGTACAGGAGATAGCAGGAGGAGGAGAAGGGGATGGAAGAGTATGTGCATGAAAGAAAAGCACTTAAGTCTTTCTGGGGTTTAGAGTGAGAAAGTGGTAAGTCATCCATGATTTAATGGCAGTGAGGCAAGATGAAAGAGTGAGATGAATATCAGATGAGAAGGAAGAAAAGAAAAGAAAGAGCTGAGTGTCGTCAGCATAGAAGTGGTGAGATACACCAAAAGATGAAATAATAGGAGCAAGAAAAGAAGTGTATAAGGAGAAGAGAAAAGGCCCAAGAACAGACCCTTGTGGGACTCCGTGATCAGGAGCGAGGGAAGGAGAGGTGTTACCGCCCCAAGAAACATCTAAAGTTCGATTGGATAAGTAGGAAGAAAACAAGGATAGCACAGAGCCGTGAAAACCAAAAGAAGAGAGTCAAGAAGCAAAGAATGATCTACCGTGTCGAAAGCAGCAGAAAGTTCAAGAACATAAGATTTTTTCGAGTAACGGGTAGTGAGGAGAGAGCTGAGTACAGAAGTTAGGGCAGTTTCAGTAAAATGACTGGCCGGAAACCAGACTGAGTGGGAGGAAGAAGGGCTAGGTCAGATACAAAAGTAGATATTTGTGAGTAGACGAGACGCTCAAGCAGCTTAGATAGAAAGGGTAGGAGAGATATAGGAAGAAAATTTGAGACAAGAAGAGGGTTAGCTGTAGGTTTCCTTAGAATGGGAATAATGATTGCATGTTTAAAAGCTGATGGAAAGATAGAGGAAGAGAGAAGTCTTGAAAAAAGTGGTGAGAAAAGGTCGTCTAGGGCTCCATGTATCTTCCAGATGTTGAACTACTGTTTCTGTGGAGATTCCGAGGGTTCTGCTACATGCATTCTCTCGGTGGATGCACAGGAACAGATGAGAGCCCACCAAAGGGGTTCACTCAGTGCCATCTATGCTGCCCATCCATCTCTAACTCGGCCACACAGCATCTCCTCTGCCCACCTCATGGCTATCCCTTATCCAATCCCTCCTGCAAACCCATCCGCCCCTGATTGGAGGCTTGAGCTGGGTCACATGACCCACATGGAAGCTGTGGGCTCTGCAGACACCCTGGTCAGTCCATTCTCTTGGCAGACGCACAGGAACAGGTGAGAGCCCTCCCAAGGGTCTCACACAGCAGATCCAGCGCCATCTCTGCTGCCCATCCAAGCCTAACTGAGCCACACAGCATTTCCTCCGCCCGCCATCGGCCATCCCTAATCCACTCCCTCCTACCTGCATATCCACTCCTGATTGGGGGGTTGAACTGGGTCATGTGAACCACACGAGAAAACAGACCCTTCCAGGGAAGCCTTACATGGGCAGCCAGCAAAGGGCACATGCTATGGGTGCTTCCTTAGGCCACCTACCATCCGTTTGCCTGTTCGGCCTCTGCGCCCCATCCCAACAATTCTCCACACCCTCTGCAGCTACTTCCAGGTAAGGGGCATCTTATCCGAATCCCAGGGTTGCTGTTGTTTTGTGCTGCCATACTTGCATTTTCTTCCCTTGCCTTGGGGTCCAGGAGGTGGGGCTCAGAATTGAACATTGCTGTTCTTTTGCGCTGCCACTCTTGCATTTTCTTTCCTTAGTGTTCAGCGTATGGGCTTCACAATTGAATCTTGCTGTTTTGCACTGCCATTCTTGCATTTTCCTCCCTTAGGGTCCAGGGGGAGGGTCTCACAATTTAATGTTGCTTGTGTTTTGCACTGCCACTCTTGAATTTTCTTGCCCTTATGGTCCAGGCAGTGGGTCCCACAATTGAATCTTGCTGTTGTTTTGCACTGCCATTCTCCAGCATGGTTCTGGCATGGATTCACATGCTCATGAATATTTCCAGTCCTCAGGCTGGGAATCCTCAGTAAAAGAAAAAACAGTTTCACTTTCACTTTAAAACTGTATTTCTCCTATAAACCAATCACTGTCCTCTGGGTCATACTGCCCCCATCCAATGACAGTCTTCTCCTTAAGCTTCACCCCTGGTGGCCACCTTCAGATCTTTACCGCACGCTTCAGTGTTGGGAGTCCTCTTAGTGCTCTATGAGCTATTTTCCTAATATTTTGAGTTTGTAGGTGAAATGTGAAAGTTTTTGACCGATTTTTGGTTTTATCGTTTGACCGGAGGTCCACTACCGGCAGCAGGGATGCGCTGTTGGTGAAGATCTTGCTACATCCAGGATTTTTCACCGGATCAGAGTAAGGCCCAGGCTTGGGCCTACTTTGTGCCTTTTTGCCATGACTGAGGAGAAGAGATGCCTACACAAACTCTGTGCGAAATATGTACTAAGGAATGTTTTCGTGGAGGATCGGCACTACAAATGTCTTTCCTGCCTGCATCCGGACCATGATGAGGGGGGATGTGAGGACTGCTGTGGTTATTCGAAAAAGACCAAGAAGGATCAATACAGCAGGCTGGCCGGCTTGGTTGAAATTGGGTAAGACCTCTGACTAGGCCTCCGGGCATGGTCATGCTACCCCCAGGACCGGCCGGTCCCACAATCGTACTCCCTCAGAAAAGAGGTCAAGGTCCTTTGAGGACTCCCCACCTGTGAGGGTCCAAAAGAAGGCAAAGCTGCACACCACTGATCCCACTGGGTTTGCCGCCACTGCGGGTCCCAGCTCGGGAAGGGCAGGGTCGCCATTGCCGACCACATGCATGGTGCCCCCTCTAAGAGAAAGTCCTTGACTCCTTTGAAACTCTGCTTACCATCAGCGGACAAGATGACAATGGAGATATTCAAAGTGGGCCTTTCGCTGCCTCCATCGGCGTCTCAACCAGCCAAGACAACACCATCATCAAGAGCATCATCAATGGCCGCAACCACATCGACAACAATTGCTGTTGCCACCCCGTCGACGTCCCCATTGACGGCCTCGTCGATGACCACTACTTCGTCGAAAGGAGGTCAGGCCACGAAGGTGGTGCCCACAGTCACAGCGACGGTTGCTCCGCGGGTGTCCCTGCCGGCATGGCGTGAAGTAACCTTTGCGGCTTCAGTGAAGACCCCTCGAAAGGGGACAACAGCCGCTTCCCCTCAGAAGTCTCAGGAGAGGGGAAGGAGTAAGGCTCAGACGACCCCTAGGAGGGATACGGAACAAGGGGCTGAGTGAAGTGTGCCGGGGTACATTTATACGAGCGCCGATGAGGGTGACGACCTGCTGAGGGCTACTACTCGGACCACGATGAGGGCCAGGGACCGATGTTGGAAGGTGGGCCACCTCTGGGTGAACCCAATCATCTACCTCTCCAGAAGAGGCGTACCAGCACAGAGCCTCCACCTCTCATTCCTCCTGCACCTCAGCCCAGGGGCATTTTGTTGGACATTCTGACAACGCTGCACATGCTGGTATCAGAAATTCAGCAAAGAATGCTGCCCACGCCGGGCACTGCTCTGTCTAGAAGTCCTCCAAGACCGTTTTCCAGAAGCTCTTCTAGGCACAAGCGCAAGTCAAAAGACCCTGTTTGTCCAAGGAGCCAACCAACACCACTGCCACCACCGTCTCCACCTCAGAATTTGACTCTTGACAGGGGATCCTGCACCGCACACCGAAACAGGCACGTATACAGATAGGCGGCTACAGTGATGGACACCGACGAGGCCGATGACTTTGTGCCAACGGATGGAGAGCCAGCAGGCACAGATGACCGCACAGGGCCTCTCCTCCAGATGAGGTTGGCTCCTTCCACTCAATGATGTCCAGGGCCTCTGATCTTTTTCAACTGGCGCCTGAACGGATGAAAAAGGAAGGGTTCCTTTATTAACGTTGTGAAGACCATCATGTCCGTCCCCTTGTTGGATGAAATCTGGGATGAAGGCCTAGCGCTGTTGAAGAATCTGAGCACTGCCCCTCCCAATAGGGACAGGCTCGAGAAGAAATACAGTCCCAGACTCGACCCCCAAGGACCTGAGGTTCCAGCTTTCACCTGACTCTATAGTCTCAGCCGCGGCCAGGAAACGCTCTGTGAACCCATCGTCCTCCTCCATGGTACCCCCGGACCAGGAGGGGAAGAAGCTGGACGCTATGGGGAAGAGTATCATCTGTACAGCTGCCAGCCCCATTAAGGCTGCTAATGCCCTGGCCATTTTGTCCCGCTACGACAGGGAGCTCTGGCATAAGCTGGGCCCGATTCTGGGCTTCCTACCGGACGACAAGTAGGCAGAAGTTCTTCAGATTTTCCAGGAGGGGAAAGTGGCCTCAGAACCTGCCATCACAGTGGAGGTGGACATCGCGGACACCAGATTCCGTAAGATGGGAAACAGAGGGATGGCTGACAGCCACCAACTCAGGCCGGACGTTCAGTCTAAGATGTTGGACATGCCAATCGACAGGGAACACCTGTTTGGCAAGACGGTCGACGAGTCTCTTCAAATCATCAATACTGACACAGAGACGGCATGTTCACTGGGCACACTTGAGCAATGTCGGTTGTCATCCTTTCGTTCCTCAAAGGGAAAACCTGGCAGGTCCTCCAAGGGCTACACCACACCTTATCGGCAGCCTTACCACTCCACGATGCAACAGGCATACAGAGGTTGCTTACAGGCATACAGCAGCGGAGGACAGTGCCACTGCTCACCACAGGGCAGGGCTCCAGCACCCAAACTGGCTGAAACCGGCCATGGACTCAGGCTCCCACTTGTGCACCCCAGTGGAGGCCGGCTGGCGAGGTTCGTCAGTGCGTGGAAGACCATCTCCACCGACAGGTGGGTGCTGTATGCTCTCAGACAGGGGCACACCTTGGAGTTCCAACGCAGATGTTCTCGTATTCCCCATGTAGCTCGACAAGAACAGCACATGGCGCAGCTACTGCAGGAGGTACATCCAATGTTAAAAAAAAGGACCATAGAACCTGTTCCCCAGCACCTAATGGTCTCCGAGGTGTAATCTAGGTACTTTCTGGTCTGAAAGAAGACAGGAGAGTGGAGATCGAACCTGGACCTGCAACACCTCAACAAGTACTTGAAGTCCCAGAAGTTCAGGATAGTCATGTTGCAGCACGTGCTCAGCCAACTGGAGGAAGGTTATTTCCTGGCATCTCTGGACATGGAGGATGCCTAATTCCACTTCCCCATTCATCAAAAGTACTGCAAGTTCCTGCGGTTTATGGTCCAGGGGCGACACTATCAGTTCATGGCACTTGCCTTTGGCCTGACTTCGGCCCGAGGGTCTTCACAAACTACTGGACTCCGGTGGTGGCGCATCTTCGTCTCAAGGGCATCCACATCTACCCTTACATGGATGATTGGCTAGCTCGGTCTCGCTCCCATGCTCTGGCGAGCCAACGCACAGCAAGGACCATGCGTTTACTGATAAATTATCCAAAGTCTTGCTTGGAGCCATCGAAGAATGCTCTGTTTCTGGCAGCCCGACGCAGTACAGTGACTTGCCTGGCATCTCCCTCAGAAGAGAGGGTGGCAGCCATCCTAGGGAAGGTGCAGCAGCAGTTGTCAGAACGGTCGGCTACTGTGAAAGCCATCAAGTCGCTGTTGGGCATGATGTCCTCCCGCGTCAACCTCATCCTCCTGTGCATACTACAGATGAGGCTTCTCCAGGAGTTTCCGGATGCAAGGTGGCTGCTAGTCTCGGGATCCTGGATGTACAAGATTGCACTCAGTGAGGAGTTCCGACAAGCAATACAGTGGTGGGGCGTGCACTATCATTTCACGCAAGGGGCTCCATTTCAAGTCCCTCCTTACCAGAACACAGTCACCACGGATGCTTCTCTGAAAGGTTGGGTAGCTCACACCAGACAGTTGCACGCCAGAGGCCTCTGGCTGCCGGAAGAAAAGACACTTCACATCAACGTCCTGGAGTTCTGGGCTGTCTTCTGGGCCCTCAAGTCCTTCCTGCCATCGCTGAGGGGCAGGATGGTGAGGATCTTCACGGACAACACCACCACCATGTTCTACATCCAGAAGCAAGGTGGGACGCGCTCTCCGGTGCTCTCCAGGGAGACCTAGGATCTGTGTTACTGGGCCATTCATTCATTAGGACATGTTTCGCATGTTTCATCCTTTTTCACCTAGCAGGCACCAAGAACACCATTGCAGACTCGCTCAGCAGGGAGCTACATTCTTGCCACGAGTGGGAGCTTCACCAGGACCAGTTGGAGCTTCTATTCCACGAATGTGGTCAACCCGAGATCAACCTTTTCGCGACTGGCTCATGCCTCTATCAAAGTGCAGGTGGCTGCCATATCACAGACTCATCAAGGAGTTCCTGAAAGGACTCTTCAGAACTTTTCTGCCGGTGAAGGCTCCTGCCCCGGCTTGGGGGCTCAATGTGGTTTTTGACTAAGCTCATTGGCGCACCCTTTGATCCAATGCATCAGGCCCCACTTAAGTTTCTATCGTGGAAGCCGGCGTTCCTCGTGGCAATCACCTTGACCAGGCGGGTCAGGGAGATCCAGGCCCTGTCGTGCAAGCAGCCGTACTTGTCCTTCCACGCTTCAAGGGTGGTACTGCATACATACCCCACCTTTATGCCGAAGGTACCATCAGAGTTTCACCTCAACAAGCCTTTGGTGTTGCTTGTCTATCTCTCGAATCCATCATCGCCAGCGGAGAGGATCTTGCATTTTTTGGACGTTGCTTGTGCCTTGAAGTTTTACGTGGCACGCACGAAGAGCTTTCAGAAGACTTCTTGGCTGTTCGTCAGTTGTGGACCTGTGAATCACGGAAAGGCTTTGCCAAAGGCTTCCATCTCGAGGTGGCTCTCCGGCTGCATCATGCACTGTCATAGGCTGGCTAACAGGCCGCTGCCGGGCGCAGCGAGAGCCCACTGCACCAGAGCCATCTCAATAACAATGGCATCTCTCACTCTGGTGTGCCCCTGCTCGACATTTGCTGGGCTGCTACGTGGAAGTCCATGCACACCTTCACAAGGTTCTACTGGATCGACAGAGATTCCAGGGAGGAGTCCCGAGTTGGCCAAGCAGTGCTATGCAACCTGTTAATTTGAGGTGAGTCTGTCCTAGAGGTGTTCATTGCTTCTGTTGAGCCTTGGCACCTCCCGTGGTTGTATATATGTACTGCTGTGTAATCATTATTCATGAGGATGTGAATCCATATCAGACCCCATGCTAGAGAAGGTTTATCTTAAGTACCTGTAACTATTGTTCTCCTGCATGGGTCTGGCATGGATTAACATGCAAACCCTCCCTTCTTCCCCTCTATGGCTCTTCCTGGTTCATACTGCCACTTCACCTGCTTACCATATCTGAAGACAGCCACCAGGGGTCGAGCTTAGGGAGAAGACTGTCATTGGATGGGGGCAGTATGACCCAGAGGACAGTTATTGGTTTAGAGGAGAAATACAGTTTTAAAGCGAAAGTGATACTGTTTTTTCTTTTACCGAGCATTACCAGCCTAACAACGGGGAATACTCATGAGCATGTGAATCCATGCCAGACCCATGCTGGCGAACAATAGTTACAGTTAAGTAACTTAAACTTTCTTGCATTTAGGGTCCAAGGGATTGACAATTGAATCCTGCTGTTGTTTTGTGCTGCCATTCTTGCCTTTTCCTCCCTTAAGGTGCAGGTCTCACAGTTGAATCTTACTCTTTTGTGCTGCCATTCTTTTTTTTTTTTAATCAAAAACTTTATTTAGTTTTTAAAACATGAATAAAACATTACAAGTATCCCAACACATTGCAAGGAAGGGGAAGGAAGGAGGGGGGGGGGGGGGGGTAAACAGCTCCAGGGAAAAGGGGGAAGGAAAGGGAAAATGAAAAATGGGGCTTTAGCTCTCGGGGCCATCCAGTCTGCGGTAAGGGGGCTCATGAGGCAGTTTGTGCGTTCCAGGCTCGCTAACCCGGCGTCGCCCGCCCAAATGGTTCGTCTTACTCGTTACATCTCGTCGGGAACTCAGCCATTCTCTTCCCATCTCTGCCATATTTTATCTGCTTTTTGCAGGCAACCCCTTGCAGCATACACCCTGCGTTCCATTATCACGCAAATGTCCACATCTGTGACCCACTGGTCATAGCAGGGTGTTCTCTCAGATCCCCATAACTGCGCAATGTTCCTTCTGAGGTCTGCTGTTGCGGTTGACCAGAGCAATTTCTCGTAGCGGGTCAGGTCACTTTCGTCGGAGATTCCTAACAGAAGCTGTTTTGGTCGCCTTTGCACTGGTTTGCCCATGACTCTGGAAAGCTTGTCACAGCATTTCCTCCAAAATTGCTGTATTTTGTCGCATTCCCATATAATGTGGAAGAAAGTACCCTCCTCCCGTTAACAACGCAGGCAACGCGCATCCGGGATTCTGCCCCAGCGGAAAAGTGCCACTCTGGGATAATAGATGCGATGTAGGATTTTGAGTTGCACCAGCCGGAGTCTCGATGAAATGGCCACTTCCCGGGGATGCATCAAAGCTTCTGTCCAGTCCTCAGGTTGAAGCGAGCCCACGTCGCGCTCCCATCTGGCTTTTAGACTGATCAATTCAGGCGTAGCAAAGGATGTGATTACATTGTACATGGTTGAGGTGACTTTGCGCTGTATTTGGTCCTGGACAATGTTGCGTTCCAACGGGGTGCATTCCGGGATATCGCTGATGGTTTGTCGGTGGACATGCAGTGCGTGTTTCAGTTGAGTATAGTGGTATTCCTCGGAGGGTGGGAGGACGAATTCAGAACATAGCGTTTCAAACGTGACCAGTGTCTCTTCCCTTATTACGTCTCCGATTCTGGTAATACCTCTACTGGCCCATGCGGGCCATTTGGGGAGCTTCAACATTTCGGGGAGAAGGCTGTTGTTCCACAGAGGTTGGGCTTGTGCTGCCATTCTTGTATGTACTGCTGAGTAATTGTTATTCATGAGCATGTGAATCCATGCCAGACCCCATGTTGGAGAAGGTTTATGTTAATTACCTGTAACTATTGTTCTCCAGCACGGGTCTGGCATGGATTCACACGCAAACTCTCCATCCTTCTGCTCTGTGGCTTTTCTTGGTTCATACTGCCACTTTACGTGCTTACCAAATCTGATGATGGCCATCGGGGGTGGAATTTAGGGAGAGGACTGTCCTTGGATAGGAGCAGTATTACCCAGAGGACAGTTATTGGTTTAGAGGAGAAATACAGTTTTAAAGCGAAAGTGATACTGTTTATTCTTTTACCGAGGATTCCCAGCCTAACGACAGGGAATATTCACGCGCATGTGAATCCATTGCAGACCCATGCTGGAGAACAATAGTTACAGGTAAGTAACCTAAACCTTCTTGCATTTTCTTCCCTTAGGGTCCAAGGGATAGGTCTTACAATTGAATCCTGCTGTTGTTTTGTGCTGCCATTCTTGCATTTTCTTCCCTTATGTTCCAGGGTGTGGGTCTCACAATTAAATGTTGCTGTTTTGCACTGCCATTCTTGCATTTTATTCCTTTAGGATCCATGGTGTCGGTCTCACAATTGAATCCATGTCTAATTTATTGTATAGCAAGCTTGCATTGGTCACTATGTAACCCAGCTTTGTATTGACAGATGCGAATCCACTTTGCATTACGCTCATGAAGTGTTCTATGTTCACCGCAGCTACTGGGTCACCTGCAGCTGGGCTCTGAGTATAGAACCCGGTCAAAGCATCTTTTGTTCATTGTAAATGTATGTATCCATGGGCAGGTGCTTTTTCCCAGCTAATTTGTTCATGTTTAAGAAGTACTCCTTCAACAAAAGGGTACATAAGCAGGAGTTTCAGTAGGGTGCTATCTCGCTCTTTCCTTGCTCCTCAGGGCAGCTCTCCCACTCAGTACCACCGGCCTCGCCTCACTGTCTCGATGATAATATCTTCCTCTTCAGTGTGCCAGGGGTACCACTCCTTATCCAGCGCACCAACCAATACCTTGCGTGCCTCACATCAATTGTGAAATACAGCACCACACTCCCCTTCACCGCTGCCAATAAATCAGTCTTCCAAACTACCCGTGTCTGCCAGCAGTTCCTCAGCACTTCACACAGTTCCAACCCCAAAATTGGACCACACAACCGCCAGTCGGGCTCCTGCACACATCCATATGGCCCAGCCCCTCACTCAGCTCTGAGCTGTCCTCGGGTCTCAGCTGAGCTGTGCCTCCCTGGCTCTGCTTCTTCCAGAATCTCACCTCAGGACACTTCCGTGCAGCACACATGGTCCACTCTGACCTGTTGCCCCTGCCAAGGAGGCTGTCCGATGACTGCACAATGAAGCTGCAGTCCGGTCTAGAAAGCCCCCTCAACTGTGGCACTGCAGCGTCTCAGCCAATTTGGTCGCTGCAGCGCCTCTGGCTTTCCCTCACTGGGCCTCACAGATCCCATCTCACAGAGGGTGCTTGCAGGCCGTGCACCCACGTCCATGTCCCACCACTTGCCTATGAGTTCTCCCAGACACGGGCCACCAGACACACAGCAGGCTCAATGCCCTTTCCTACTAGGGAAGTGTTGTCATTCGGCTTCGCACAAATCCTTGCCCCTCACTTCGTTCTGAGCTGCCCTCGGGTCTCAGTCGAACTCAACCTCCCGGCCTCTGCTTCCTCCAGCATCCCATCTCGCCATATAGCCATGAAGCACATGCGGCACGCTCTGGTCTGCTGCCCCAGCCACGTAGGACCTCTGATGCCCTCACAAGGAGACCGCGGCCCGGACATCCGGCACTGCCGATTCTCGGCAATGTAGGACGCCATGGGGTGCAGCGTCTCTAGCTCTCCATTGCCAGTCCCCCGAATCATGGCTCAAGGAAGGCGACTTCGTGCGCTGAGCTGGCCGAATGCCTGCCTCCGTGTCCCAACGCTCGCCCTGGCCTCTGAGCACTCCCAGTCTCGGACCACCGGTTCCGCCACATGCCGCCACCTTTCCCTATCAGGGAAACAGTTTTATTTCACCGAGCACAGCATTCATTACAAATGGATTTCTGCCGGGGACTGAGGCTTTACAGTCAAGCGGCCGTCTTCGTTGCTGCTCAGCAGCGAGCCCCTTTCGTGTCTATTTTCTTACTTTCTAGTCCCCTGTTTGAAGGGACATCTAGTTTGCGCTGATTTTTAATAGTGTTGTGTGACCGCAAACGGATCACCACTGATCGCCATCAGTGGAAAATAAAGGTCTAAAAAGTTACGATCTTGTGGCCAACAACTCTGACTTGCTTGGCCTCACCTTATTCAATTACAAAGTGATATTGATTCTATGGCATGACAAGGAAGCTCATATTATGCAAAACAATCTTTACCACTGACACATAGCAGCAAAGAAAACTTTTGTAAAATCAATAACTTTTTCTTAAAACAGAAAAAACACAATGTTTCATAGGCACACACAGTGCAGTAACCCAGTCCAAGATGGGGCTCAGAACTAGCCCAAGTAACCAATCAGGAAGGACCCACCCCCATAAAAGTCCCTTCCTCTAAACACAACTTCGCTCTCTTTGCTGCTGACGCAATGAGATAAGTTCTTTGACACGCTGCATAATTATTCTCTGTGAAAGTGCTTGTGATACTTTGTATCTTGTATTAAGTAGTGTTCTATTATTCTTTACAGCGACTGCGGTCGCTTGCTACAATGTTTTGTGAGTTCCAATTATCCCTCAGAACGCTTGCTGTGAGGCAGAGTTCTCACCGCAGCGACGCCTTGCGTTTGGGCCTTCCCCTTTCCCTCCCTCCCCCCTCCGCAGTATCTTATTTCGCCTGCTCAGCGGCTGGGGAGGTTCTACATTGTTTAGGTTATACAGTGCTGTGTGCGCAGGCCCACGCCTCCTTTCCCCCATTAAGGCAGCCTGCTCGGCAGCGTTTAGGTTCATTGAAATAGAGCGATCGCCTTCTCGGGAGCGGCTCGAGCTCATTGCAGCTCCCGTTTCTTTCCGTGTGGAATTTTGTTTGTTGGTTTCAAATTCGCCTGCTCGGCGCCATTCACACGTGTTTCCTGCATTTAATAAATTCACGTTGCACACGCGTTTACAGGCTCAGTGTGACTGTGCCTCCTTTTCTGTTTATACGGTCTCTGAGGCCTGGCCTGCTTGGTTTCCAGGCTCAGCTTGGTCAGTGTTAAACTCTGAGTGAGCTGTTGGTTGGTCTGCTGCACCTGCCCCCCGCCCATTTTTTCATTTATTGCCCATACTGCTGGGGCATTTTGTGTATTTTATTACATTATTTAGAGAACATGCAGTCAGGAAAAGGGACAGATGGGGTCCCTTTAGCTGATGCACAGGTTAGGCCTGCTTCTAAGAAAACAGATAGGTCTGTGGCAGAGGAAGGTATGAGGGAGTTGGGGGAGACCTCTCTGGTTCCACGCCTTTCTGTCTCCAGGGCTATTAGGGACTCTATGGACTCTGCCCTGTTGAATTTAAATTCCACTTTGGCCTCGGCATTTGATAGGTTAATCAACAAGATTGCGACTATCATCCCAATTCTGATCAGGGTCCTTCTGTAGCACCCAGAAAGTGTATACGGCCAAGTCTAAACATTTGCAAGGGCAACTAAGCCCTGTTCAGAGTTCTCCCTCTTCCCCCGATTACCCCAGTTAGTACATTGAAGCGTAAGTTTGGGGAGGGTCTGGTGCAATCCTCAGCTGAAATTAGGGTTACCTCTACTCCCTTATCCTCCCCTGATTCTTCTGAGGATTCGGATTCCCCACCTAAGCGGCGTAAAAGGAAGGGTTCCTCTGTGGGTTTATCCCAAGCAGCCCTGGGGCAATTGTTGGATGACAGTGGGGTCCCTTTTTTCGACCCCTCTCTCATCCAACATCCTAGATCGACTGAATGGCGCCCTTCGGAGGTGGTGTCCTCGCTACTGCATCAATGGATCAGGAAGCCTCTTCCAAAGGAGGACAGGAATAAGTTAAGATCTCAATGTCCTCGCCCTGTCATTCCTGATAGAGTGGCCGTGACCCCGGTGATCGATCAATCTATGGTGGCTTTCTTGACCCAAAAGGGGAAAGATCCCAAAAAGGGAGTTGACGGGGCACTTCGGGGCTGTCAAGATAAACTGTTGGACATGTCAGATCTTCGAGTTGGCAGAGGAGGGCGCTATCAATGATTCCCAGATTGATGTCCAGGCACGTTAGGGGCTGGGTGCAGCGTTCCTTTTGCCTCCTCGGCAATGCGAATTCCAGCATATCTAGAGAGAGGCACAAAGCTCTCCTTAGGCGCATAGACCCTAAACTGCAGGATATGGCTAATGTGGAGGCTGGCCCCAAAGCTCAGGGTAATCTTTTTGGTGAAAGTTTTATTAAGGACCTTTCGGCATATGTGCATACCTTTACTGCCCTGGACAAAGCCCATTAGGTATTGTCTCGTCTCGTAAATGTTTCTTCCCACAGAGGTCTGGGGGGCAGGTTGGCACGTTATCTTCATTGGTGGGAGGTGCTCACCTCGTATCCTTGGGTGTTACAAACGGTTCAGGGTTTTCCGATTGAATTCTACTCCCCTCCCTGTAAACTCTCTCCGCCTCCTCCTCTTGTGTTCGATCAAGAGAAGCAGAAGCTGGTGGGCGCAGAGATTCAAGACCTCATTTTCAAGGGTGCGGTGGTTCCAGCCACCTTCAGGGCCTCCCAGTTCCTCAGCACAATTTTTCTAGTTCCAAAGCCCGAAGAGGGCTTTTGCCCTGTGATAAATCTCAGAGCCCTCAACTCGTTTGTAGTTTACCATCATTTCAAAATGGAGGGCATTCACCTTCTAAGGGACACCCTTCTTCCAAGGGATTGGATGGTCAAGTTGGACCTCAAGGACACATACCTGGTGGTTCCTGTCTTTCCCCCACATCAGGAGTTTCTCCAGTTCTCTTGGGGAAGTCGCCTACTGCAAGACCTAGGCTTTGTGATAAATGCCAAGAAGTCCATATTCTGTCCTACTCAATGTATCCAGTTTCTGGGCTTCAGTATAGATTCAAGGCAGTGCATCCTACTTCTTCCAGACAGCAGATTCTCAAGTATTCGGAAGGAAATTCGCTTTATCCTAAGGAAGGGGATTGTGCCTCTCTGTCAGTTAGCGAGGGTCGTGGGAATGTTATCCGCCTCCATTCAGGCTATCTTTCTGGCGCCGCTGCAATACAGAGCACTTCAGTGCATAAAGGGGAGGCATCTGCACAAAAGTCTGTCATATTCTCAGATGGTATGCTGTGTCCCGAAGCCAGGTTGGAGCTTCTATGGTGGCTCAAGCATATGGACACCTGGAATGGCAAAGCGATCTTTGGGCCATCCCCGGATGTGGTCCTCGAGTCTGATGCCAGCAAAGCCGGTTGGGGGGGCAAGAGTAGCGATCAAGAGAAATTACTTCATATAAATTGTCTAGAGTTGCTGGCGGGTTCCTTCGCGGTCAAGAGCCTTCTCAAAGACCAGAGGAACTGCTGTGTCCTCCTCCGGATGGACAATGTTTCCGCAGTGCGCTATATCAACCACCTGGGGGGGACCCACTCGAAGGCCCTAGTAGACTTAGCAAGGGAATGTTGGCGTTATTGCCTGGACAGAAACATTGGGTTGCAGGCGGAGTATCTGCCGGGACCCAGCAATATCGTGGCAGACTGGAATTCCTGTTACCTTTAGGACAGGAGCAATTGGATGGAAGGAGGTTTTTGCCTTGATTCAGTTCCTTTGGGGTCCCATTTAGGTAGACCTTTTTGCCTCCCGTCTCAACTGCCAGGTTCCTCGATTTTACAGTTGGAGGCTGGACCCCGTAACGCTGGTGACCGATGCGTTTCTCCAGGATTCGACAGGTCCACTGCCCTATGCCTTTCCTCCATTCACCATGATAGCCAGAGTCGTGGTGCAGTTGCGCAGGCAATTTGCTACTTTGGTAATAGTCACCCCGTTTTGGCCTTCTCAGGTGTGGTTTCCCGCTCCCCTAGAGTTAGCGGTAGATATTGCTCGTCTTCTCCCTCTCCACCCTCGGCTCCTCACAGACCCGGCGGGTCTCCCTCACGACCTGGTCCTTCAGGGACATCTCTACCCTATGGCCTGGAAGATTTCAGCTCTTCCTGGTGCTTCAGAGGCCTTTCGGAGGACTCTATTAATGTCATCAAAGATTCCTGGGCATCCTCCACCAAGGCGGGGTATTCCTCAGCATGGGGCCGCTGGGTTAGCTGGTTTGTGGCTAGGCACCTTAATCCCATTTCTGCTCCTCCAGTAGGCATAGTGAATTTCTTGGTTGAATTGTTCAAGGAGGGCAAAGCCTATAGGACAATTAATGGGTTCAGATCGGCGATCTCAGCCGGCCATGTTTTGGTTAAAGGGGAACTGTTTGAAAAGCATTTCCTCGTGAGGAAAACCCTTAAGTCCATCGGAGTTAAAATTCCTCCTAAAGCCAGGTATTCAGTTCTGTGGGATGTTAATAAAGTACTGAGTTTATTTCTCTCTTGGCCTCATAATGAGAAATTACCACTGCAACAACTTTTTTCAAAGCTTGCCATGCTTTTGTCTTGTTTCCATTGAAAGAGTGTCTGACATCAGAGCTCTTGACGTGGACAACAGAGTTTTCTCTCCTCAAGGGATGACTTTCTTTGTGACCAAAAGAACTAAGTGCATGATTTCTTCTGTCTCTTATCCTGCGTTTCCTGAGAAAGTTAAATTATGTGTGGTACAGTGTTTGAAGTATTTTGAGCTAAAGACAGAAGGGCTTCGCCACCCAGGTACCTCTCAGCTGCTTATTTCCTACCGGAAACCATATAAGGCAGTGTCCTCAGCTACTTTGGCTAGATGGGTTAGGTGGGTTATGAAAGAAGTTGGGAGTGACATCGCTTCATTTGGGACACACTCTGTAAGGGGAGCTATGGCCTCAAAAGCGGCTTTCCTTGGGGGAGGTTTGGAGTAGATTCTAAAAGCAGCTGACTGGTCTAGGTAGTCTACTTTTAAAACGTTCTATTATAAGCGTATTGATCATGTGGTATTTAATGTGATGCAAGGGCTTTGAACTTGCATAATATGAGCCTCCTTGTCGTGCCATAGAATACCTAATCCCCTGCACTATCGTGAGTGGGGGTTTAGATTCTATTAAAGACAAGGAGGCAAGTATTATCCACCCGCCCACCCGTTGCTAACATTTGTCTCATTTACAGCTTTGGGTTGAGAAGTTTGAAGGAGATGGTCTGGTGAAAGATCTCTGGAGTTCGCGCCTCAAGAAGTTGGCTGAGCTGTTCTTCAGTTGGGTAGTTGGCCTTTTCTGTTTCGCTTGATATGGCGTCAGTTTGCAGCTTCAGAAGAGGAGTTGTGTTTAGAGGAAGGGACCTTTATGGGGGTGGGTTCTTCCTGATTGGTTACTTGGGCTAGTTCTGAGCCCCATCTTGGACTGGGTTACTGCACTGTGTGTGAGCCTATGAAACATTGTGTTTTTTCTGTTTTAAGAAAAAGTTTTTGATTTTACAAACGTTTTCTTTGCTGCTATGTGTCAATAGTAAAGATTGTTTTGCATAATACTCGCCTCCTTGTCTTTAATAGAATCTAAACCCCCACTCACGATAGTGCGGGGATTAGGTATTGTTAACTATGCCACTGGAGGCCAATGCTGCCACCTGGACATCAACCACTGTATGACCCACAAGCACATAACACGAGCCAGAGTTACTTGTATTCTATGTGTTTATGTGATTTTTTTGTATACTATGCATTGGCTATTTTATTCTTACCAGATATTGCAGTACAGGAACTGAAATAATGTTTTTTTGATCATATTTACCAGAGATTGTCGACATAGAGGGTTATTTTACACTTGTACCTTCTATATACTAACTGGAATTAGGCAGCATACACCACCTCCACAGATGAGGTCCGAAAAATATGGTGGCTAGGTCAGAGGGTTAATGCACATGCTCCCATGTGCCCCTAATTACCTGTATACAGCCCAAATTATAGGCCAAAAACGCGGCAGTGTAAAAACATCTCAATTACTTTGGGGGAAGGGGTGGGAATGTGCCAGACATGAGGGGGCCAGGAACTGTTCATGTGGCTAGCTTTTATGAATAGTAACATTTTTCAGTAGCACATTTATCTGCTTATTATATTATTGGCAAAGTTAGTTCTATTGCATTTTGTTCGCACATCAATCATTTAGTACATATTATGGGAAATTTAAAAACATAATTAGATGCCACTGTATTCTGGTTTTCAGTATGACTCAAACATAATTGCATGCCCATTGCTCAGAGGTAAATCAGACAGCTAATGCAATCTTAACGCAATTCCATCATTTTCCCTCAGTTCCCTGAAGGCTCATTGAAAGAACTAATGTCCTTTTGTAACAGCTGAAAAATGTAATTCCAGCAGAGGCTTCCTGGTCTAAAATTGCATTGATTGTTTTCTAATTTTTAGACATGATGGCTTCCTTGATACCGGGCATCTGCTCAAAGAATGGCTGCAATTATACAAGAATAGATTTCCCAAAGGCCGAACTCTGGGGTGCTTGAGAGGTTTGTACAAGGATACGCACGTACACGAGATTCAAAATGTGCTCTCACCATGGGCTCTGCTGCATGCAGCACACTTCCCCACAGGCAGAGAGGACTCTGGAGCTCCAAGGCTCCAGGTGTCAGTGGAAGGATGGATAATGGATACAACAGTCCACAAGCACTGGCCCAGTCACATCCCCAGGTGCAGATGGAATCCATGAACATGGCCAACCAAAGGTCATAATTGCACACTCAAAATGTGTTTCCACAAGGGCATGCCCCAAACACGAAAGTGGCAGTGTTAAAAATAAAATGGAAACTATGCTACATACAGAACATAAACACTTGCTTGTGACACTCAAAGAACAGGGAGTGCAATGCCACACTGGGGGCCGTCCCTGCCCAACAGGGCCAGTGGCGCAGCACAAAATGTGTGGGCACCCCCCCTCTGAGCCATGCTGAACCCCCCCAGACCCCACATCGATAGCAAATCACGGGTCGCGCCAGACTTTGGGCTGGCCTAGACTACACGTTTGTGCAAATCACACGATAATGCTGCTACAGGTGCATGCCACATACTGCACTGGGAGAAAGACATGAATATGTATTTTAATACATTATACATCACACTTTCTGTGAAAAACTAGCTAAAAAGCCAGAGCGTATGCAATTGTATTGTAGGGTAACACCAATCCAAAAATCCAATGCATGCAAGTCATCAACGCTGCACAGGAACATTAATACTTTCATTAATATAAAGCTTTTCCATTAAAAATGACATGCCACAATGAAAACATGCCCAACTGGCGGCACAATGTAGACCAGTCTAGACATGCAATAAACATATTGCAGTAAAACATGCCATGCCAAATTAAGACATACCTAGACCGGTAGCACCCAAATGTCAGTCTAGCCAGGTAATTACACTTAGCAGGACTGCTTTAGCAGAGATGCCCAGTTAAAAAATGTCAAGCCAAAGTAAGAAATGATTAGGCTGGCTGACCCAATATGCCTGTCAAGCCACTAATAACACATATCATGCCTGCTTAGCCTGGACATGGATGACCATTACGATTTAGTGCACAACCCCCACCATCCCGTCTCCCTCCCAAACCCTACCCCAACCTCCAAAATCCGCTCCTTGTCTCAGAATTACCTACACGTCCTTCTTCTTCCCTCCCTCCCTTCTGCTAATCTACCTGTCTGCTCATCCTGACTGATGGCTTGGTTGCACTCAGATTCACACAGGGAGCCACGCCCTCCCCCCTGACCAGTCACCCTGCACTGCCTTCTGGCCTACCCAGCACTTTTAGTCTGGGACTGCACCGGTGTAGCCATCCTCGCACTTACTCAGAGCCCTGCTGCCCTGACTGCACTTCCCCCTTACCCCTTCCCTGCACTTCTCCCCTCACCTTCTCCCCTGCACTTTCTTGTTGCACTTGTATTATCTGAATGTCACAAGGCCTAGTGAGATCGTTTGTCTTGTTATCCCTCAGTCTCCCTTCCTTTGTCTTGTGGTGCCTAGAAACACTTGTGTAAAGGCGTATTATAAATACCATATCATATCATAGCATACAGTTATAAGATTAATTAGCTTCAGTTTGTAGCAATAAGAAATCCTTGAATACTAGTTTCAGGTAGCTCTGCGCCAATTGCTCTTGTAAGGAATGACACACAGGAACACACAGCACCCCAGATGGCCATCAAAGGAAAGCGCACACACGCGTAGAACAGTAGGAAAATCACAATAAATGGTTGAAAGATTTTAGCACAGCTGTCTCTTACCATGTGATTGAAAAATGGTAATTCATTCAAGGCCTAATTAGATAGTGCACCTACCATGTTCCTAGTACGTCCAGACACAACGGTGACATGCCCAAGGCCACAAACAGGATGGTAGATGGACCTCAAACATGGAAACGAGATAGGAGTAATGCTTTTATCGGATCTATACTAATTGACCTTTTCACAATTGACCTCAGGAGAATGGACCTTGGGAGAATTGACCTAATTTAAAAGGTCAATTAGGACATATATGTGGGGGGGAACTCCCCGCAACCCACCACCCAATCCAAAAAAAACCACAACTCCCCACCCAATCCCCTTATATTATTTATAATCCAAAACCAACCCAATATATATGTAAAATAACTAAAATAATATAAAGGTCAATTGTGCAGAAGGTCAACTAGGACCACTATAATTAGCTCAATTAGGACAAAAGGTCAATTGTAAAAGGTCAATTTGGGTAGTACCCTTTCATCAGATCATAATAGCTGCCCGCCCACTTCTCCTTCCCCACCATGTGCCTTGGGCACCGCATAAGAGTGTCCAAGGCCGGATGAGCAAATGACTGGCCAATCAAATTATGTTTGTTTATCAACTATTCTAGAAGAGTGCCAACCATTAATAAGCTAGATAGAAATGTACCATTGTAGAAGGATGCAACTAGGAGGAGTTAGAAGCTGTAAAAGAACCAATAGAAAAGGGTTTGCTTATAGATAACTATATGTTATATAGTCTACCAACAAATCAAGTTACAGAATAGAGGTTTATATGATAAGTATTAACAATGACGTCAATGATGATGACGTCAATGATGACGATTTCCTTGTACAAAAAATTGTTGTTCCTAACGCCATTTTGAGATTGTCTTTTGTACGTTCTCCCAGCAGCTGTCTGTTTTCGAATAAAGGTCGGCTTTTTTATGCACTTATAGTAACTCTGCTATTGGGTTCTTATTTTGTATTGGTATTTAGGCCTATCTTAACAACATATTGATACATTGTGGTATTCCAGATAGTATGTAAGGTGCACGTCCCAGTTATTGTTCTGGGCAGCCCAATCTTTTTTAAAGCTGGTCACAAGCTATGCCTACCATACTGGTGCAAACCAGATGACCTGCTCTCGAGCTATGCATGCAGTAGTGGTGCAAACTTGCTGACCGCTCACAAGCTATGCATGCTGGACTGTTGCAAACCCGATGACCCGCTCACAAGCTATGCATGCAGTACTCCGAAACATTGTTATGTAAAGGAAAAAAGATCCGGTGGATGCTGTGTGTCTGTAATATACTAGTGTCTGGGGAATGCTCCTTTCACTAATGTATGTAAGGGGTCTGGGCAGAAATGCTCATGTCACTGTTGAGAATAAGGTGACCTCCATATTTCTGAAAGGAGTACAAATTTAAAAAGTACACCCTACACACTTTATTTATTTAGACTCATTTTTGAGAATCTGCCCCAGTTTGTCTGATCACTATAGCACAACTCCTGTAGCATTTTCACCCTTCTGTGGGGATCATATTGATCACATGCTATACTGAAAGTTGAAATGCATATTGATATATTTGAATGCCATGATTTTTCAAAAGATCACTCAGTGTGTTTCACTCTCATTGCAGAGATCTGCGTTCATATGCCAGATCGCAGTACCAAATTCCAACAAGGTAGACTCAGCCTTTCCAATGACTGCCCATTGATAAACGTGTGTGTGTATATATATACATTTGTGATAGTAACATCTGCTATTCTACAAAACAAGGTACCTCATTAAAGAGCGCTAGCTGTAAACAGTAACATAGCATCAGTATGATGTAGGTCTACAGCTTGATTCCTCCAAATAAGGGTTGTCAAAAGTAGCAGCAACCCAAATAAAGAGCATGAAGTGTTAGTCAGGAAAGGTGGTTAGGTAATCAAATTGAAGAGTGTGGAACAGAGGTGTTGAGGCTCATATCCTGGCTTTGCCGGCCGACAGCACAGTGATCCTGGACAAATCATCTTATTTCACTGTATACTACTCTACTGCCTTACGTGAGAAGGCGTGCCACATACTGATGCCATTGTTTAGCCCATTTCCTGATCTTTCTTATTATGTAGGCCATTTGTGTTAAGGGGTTATGTGCAAAAGAGAGCTGACCAAATGTCATCGGCCTTTGGCGAGAATATGTTCAGGTGTGCTTAGTTTGCAAAATAAATTGGTTGCTTTCTTATACAATTTCAAAGGTATATCTGCACATCATAAATAACAGTCAACACATCTGTGTATTGGGTGTATTTAAAGCTTTAAAATACAATAGAAAACCCCCAGATTAAATCTTTTCAGCTCACACAAATTGATATTCTGGTACTTGTGTACTTACCTTGATGATGGAGAACAAGAAACTGGAATAATTCGTCTTTTGCATAACATGATTTTATAAAGTTTTGTTTGAAAATATTGTCAAGTCAGGTTATTAAGTGATTGGTGTACTTTACAAGTCAGTTCTGCAAAAACGGGTATTATTTGAGTTCATATATTTGTCGCGGGAGGATAGCTCAGCGGCAACGTGCTTGCCTTGGAAGCAAGACGACACGAAGCAACACAGGTTCGATCCCCGGGTCCGCGCTTAGAAACCTCTGGGTATTTAAGCATTTTATAAAAACGCAACTAAGACAAAAAAAACAACAACTGCGCAACTAAAAACAAACAATTCCTGTAACAGCACCTCAATGTAAAAAATGTAAAGTCAAACATTCACAAATAGGTGTACCTTGCTCTATGAAATGAACCTGGAAAAATGTGTTGAGTCCAGAAATTATCTCACATCCCAGCTTCTGCTCATAAGCAACATGTGTGATCGTTTGGCAATTCATTTAATGTTGTGGTGTCTAACCTGTGAAAATTTCTATTCTTTCAAAATGTTGGGTTGTCAGCCCCTAAAAGTGATTTCGTTCTCAGGGTATGCTCTTCAGAAAAGTCTTGTTCATGGTTTAACTAGCTATATTGCTGCTTCATGTATAATAATAACAACCCTGATATATGGGGGGCGTGGCTTGGACGGCCATGTAAAGGGTCGCACTCTGGAGGAGCTCCGTTGATCCTGTTTTGATCCTGATGGAAAGGTGCGTCCACGGGGGCCGGCCGACGCTGGAAATCGATGTCCAGGTGTGGGAATGCCACCACTACACCCGCTGAAAGTTTGTGATGTCTAGGAGACCCGGGAACCGAAATAAATGCGATTGACTAGGATGAGCCCTGAGTAGGCGGACAAGACAAAATGGCGGCGACACTTTGCGAACACCGAGGACCGTGAAGTCAGCGTCGCGATCACGAGTGCAGGACCCACGGGTCCCTTCGCTTGGGGACTAGTACACGTGAGCACCGCCTAGGACGCACGGTGGCCCGGCGAGCTGGAGGGCCGAACGGATGTAGCTGTGACGACGGGACCGTGGGCCCGGGAGTTGGGGTGCTTGGGGCGTGTTGGATGCCCTATGGTGTGGTGGGCCAGGCTTTGCGCATTGAGTGGCGTGATTCCCCTTCAGCGCCTGGCGGGACGGGCCCCCGCCCGACTCATACAACAGTATGACCACGAGAGGTGTGAAACCCAAGGCCAAACAGCCCACGATGGAGGCTTACGCCAAGTCCCCCTCAGGGGCGGAAGGAGGCAAGAACAAAGAGACCCCCGTGACGGTCGCAGAGTCGCCGGGCACGATACAGAAGGTGCTGGCGGCGATTGCGGACTTAAAAGTGTCATGGGAGACCAAGTTGGGCCTTGCCATGAAAGGGCTGCAGGAAGGCTTAAACCTTAAGATCGATGCCGTCCAGGAGGAGGTGAATCTGCTAAGACTGGATGTGAGGGCGATCTCGGAGCGCACGGGGACCATTGAGAAGGAGACGGCCACGAACACGGCAGACTGCGCTGCTCACAAGAGGGAACTACACGCCCTTGTGCAACGGGTGGGCAACCTGGAGGACAGAGCGGAGCAGGCGGAGGGACGTGCCAGGCGCAACAATATTCGCATTGTGGGCCTACCTGAAGGAACGGAAGGACCAGACCCCACAGAGTTTGTGGAATCCATGCTTTTGCAGGAGATTACCGGCGGGGTGCTGACCCAGGGGTTTGCAGTCGAGAGGGCGCATAGGGCCCTAACCAGGAGGCCGCCCCCTGGGGCCCCCCCGCGGCCGGTGATCGCGAAAATTCTGAACTACCGAGATCGCGAAAAGATTCTTGAATTCTTTCGAAAAGGGGGAACGATTGACAGAGGATCGGCCAAGATCACGGCCTACCCTGACTACACGCTACAAGTACAGCGGAGTCGGATGCACTTCGGGGCGGTGAAAAGGAGACTGCGTGAAGCTGGCCATCGCTACATGCTACTCTACCCGGCCAAATTGAAAGTTTTTTACAGAAACAGATCCCTGTTCTTTGAAACACCGACTGAAGCAATGGACTGGCTGGACGCGCTGGGCAGTCCTCAAGAACCGGGCATCCAGGCGGAGACTACGGAAGATAAGTAGCTTACAGCTGGGTCGCCTAGGGCAATGGGGCCGAGACATTGGGACTTGAATATAGTCATTTATACGGCATATGGTGCGTGTGATGTGGCGCTGACTGGCTGGCCCATTGGGCGTGCCTACCCGTGGTTACTTGGTTGGGGGCTCCGAGAGGCTTCCTTTGTCCCCAGTAGTAAAATATCTAGTTAGTTAGGTCGCTGTTAGATCGGCGACGCCCCGCGGGGTCCTATTCCTTGAATACGGGATAAGACCAGACGCGGGTGGGCCTGAGATCCAGGGATGGAGCTGGGCTTTTGTTGGGGTGGGATGGGTTGTTTGCTGTGGTGTGTAGTTGGGAAACAGGGAGGGGGGACGGGGATCAAGGACGGAAGAGCCGGCGGAGAGTTAGACCAAGGGAGCATTGTGGGGAGGGCGGGACTGAGTATAGACCGAACTGATGGCATCGGATAATCTTCGCATAGCTACCTGGAATGTCCGAGGCCTCAATAGCTACCTCAAGCGGAACAAGGTAATGCTATACCTGAAGAGGATGCGGATAGATATAGCCCTGCTACAAGAGACCCACCTCACTAGGGAGAAATTGGAGGTGGTCAAGAGGAAATGGAAGGGCAATGTGGTGGGTGCCACGTACTCGGCGTATGCTAGAGGGGTTATCACCTGGGTGGCGCCGCACGTGCCGTTCCGGGTGCTTGACTCGATAGTGGACCCGGAGGGCAGAATGGTGGCGATAACAGGACTCCTGGAGAACAGGGAAGTACACATCCTCAACCTGTATGCCCCCAATCATGATACTGCAGCCTATTTTAGATCCCTCTATGGCAAACTAGGCCCCATGGTAGGGGGTGCGATGGTGTGGGGTGGGGACTTCAACTGCGTCTTGGATCCCAAAATTGACCGGTCCGCTGATACCAAAGGGAAAATGTCGCCGGCGGCCAAGGCGCTCGGGACATTGCTGGGAGACCTGGGACTGGTAGATGTGTGGAGGAAACTCCACCCCACAGATAGGCAGTATTCGCACTATGCTGCGCCATATGATTTATACACGAGATTGGATTATGTGTTTGGAACTGCCGAGATAGCGGGTGAAATGGTAGGGGCAGAATACAAGGCCCGAGTATTGTCGGACCATTCACCCCTGGTGGTAGAGTGGCGACACCAACCCCCTAGGCCTCGGGTCCCCACATGGAGGCTTCGGTCGGAGGCACTGCAGGATGAGGGATTCCGGGAGGACCTGAGGGTTGCCATCGGGGAATACTTTGAGATAAACACGGGTAGCGTGCGCTCTGTGGGAACTCTGTGGGAGGCCTTTAAGGTAGTGGTGCGCGGAGTGGCCATCTCTAAATCCAAAGGACTTCAAGGGGGTATCGAGAGGGAACTTCAGGACACCGAAAGGGAACGGGAGAGCCTAGCTCGTCTCGAGAACGCCACTCAGGAGGACAAGACTAGGGCGAGGGACCTTCAGGTGGCGTGCAGTGCTCTTTGGGATCGACTATGCAGATTGAACCATAGGAAATACACCGAGAGGCTGCACGCGGGGGGCGACAAGCCAGGCAGACTGCTGGCCTGGCTGTACAAGAGCGAGTCCCCCCGGGTGGTTATTCATGAGATCTGTGGTGAGGACGGCTGTCTTCGCAACACTCAGGACGGGGTGAACGAGGAATTCCTCAGGTTCTACAAACGTTTGTATGAGGACACTGGGGAAGACAGGAGTCAGGACATCCTGAACACACTCGAAGACATTGGTCTGCCCACCCTAGACGACCTGGAGCGGGAGGAACTGGACGCCCCTATCACTTCAGACGAGCTGGAGGTGGTGAGTTTTACAAGGTGTACGCGCAGGAGCTGCTCCAGCCACTGCTGGCCTTGTTTAACGAGGCATACGAACAGGGAGAACTCCCGTTGTCCCTCCGTGAGGCCATGATTGTCCCATTACTGAAACCAGGCAAGCCGGCTGTTGAGTGTGGATCTTATAGACCTCTGTCCATGCTAAACCAGGACAGCAAAATACTCACGGCGGTGCTGGCCAACAGGTTGAAGAAGGTGATCGGCAAGCTGATCCACCCGGATCAAACGGGATATGTCCCAGGCAGGAATATCACTGATAACCATAGGAGGCTGCACCATGTTATCGACCATACTAAGGACGACATGGGCGAGATGGCGGTAGTGTCGCTGGATGCGGTCAAGGCCTTCGATTCAGTGAGATGGCCTTGGCTGAAAGCGGCCCTGCAGGGATATGGCGTGGGCCCTGGGTATATCAGATGGGTCCAGTTGTTATATAGCAGCCCGGTGGCGAGGGTCAAGACAGGGGCCACAGTCTCGGATGCCTGGCAACTTAGCAGGGGGACCAGGCAGGGATGCCCTTGGTCACCCATGTTATATATACTCGCGCTGGAGCCGCTGGCGATATGCCTGCGGCAACAATACGGAGAGGTGGGCATTAACACCGCCAGCGGCAGTCACTTAATATCTCTGTATGCGGACCATATGCTGCTTTACTTGCGCTACCCGGAGGAGAACCTGCAGTACGTACTGGAGGTACTGGATCATTACGCTGTCCTCTCGGGCATATCAGTGAACCCCAGGAAGTCTAGCCTGTTCCCTCTGGGCGGGTACAGGGATGTCCCGCTGGAGAGGCTGCCTGTGTTGCCAATACCATGGCGGACCGACACGTTTAGGTACCTGGGGGTAAATATTTACCACCCGACTGAGGCGGTACACAAGCATAACACAGAGAGAGCCATAGAGGGGGTCAGGAACAGCATGGCATTCTGGTCCAGATTGCCCCTATCCATGATGGGGAGGGCGGCTTTGCTGAAAATGGTGGTCCTTCCCAGACTCCTGCATTTCTTCGTGAACGTCCCGTATTTGATCCCTAAGAGCCTATTTGGGCGACTTCATAGTATGTGTAGGGGCTTCGTGTGGGGTAACTCCAGGAATAGGGTGGCCCTGTGGAAGCTCCAGAACCCGCACGACAAGGGGGGTATAGGCTTGCCCAACTTCGAACTTTATTATTGGCGGGGCAGCTGTTGTATGTAGCCAGGTGGTTGTCTGATGAAGATTCGGCGGAATCTAGGTTGCTGCGGGAGGATGCGGCCCCATACTTCCTGAGAGAGGTCGTGTGGCTACCAAGGAATAAATTGACGGGAAGAGGGCGGCTATTGAGGTTGGGATGCGAGGTCTGGCACAGAACGTGGAAATTGATGGGGGAGTCAGAACCGCTATCTCGGCAGGTCCCGCTGGTGGCCCTGTGCGAAAACGACTCCCAACTGCTTCAGTCTGTCCGTAGGCACTGGGAGCCGGTGCGCCTGGCCACGCTCGGGGACATATGGCAGGAGGGGGAGGCGTTGGACTTCCAAAAGTTGCAGGATGAGACGGGGGTGCATAGAGGCCAGTACATCACCTATGCCAGGCTAGTGAAACGAGTAAGAGAGAGATGGCCGGTGACGGTTGTGGCAGATGACCCTGATGCCACCCTTGAAACTATGTATGATGTCTCAGAGGGCGGGCATGAAATATCACGGATATACGAACTCCTTAGAGCGAAGGCTGGGAAAGAGTTGCTCCAACTGAGGCATGAATGGGAGGAGGAGATGGGTGGACTCATGATGGAGGGTCAGTGGAAGAGGGTCCTGGGGTATCATAAAAAGGTGTCCCGAAATGCACGGCTCCAACAACTCCAGTTCTACATTACTCACAGGGCCTACCTGACTCCCCAGAAGATCGCACGGTTTGGAGGCTCGATCACTCAAAAATGCCCCAGGTGTGGGGAGGTGGACGCAGGGTTGCTGCACATGTTTTGGGCCTGCCCGGAAGTGTATAGATTTTGGGAGGAGGTCAAGATGAAGCTCGCAGGTGGGGGAGTGGTGTTGGACGTGAGATCGGCCTGGTCGTGTATGCTTGGGATCTTCTCCAGGCCCAGACACTTTAGGCACCTGAGCAAGATGAGGGACCTGGCATATGTTCTGGCCAAACGCAGGATTGCCATGAACTGGAAATCGGCCAGCAGGCCGAGAGTGGAACTATGGTGGGCGGACCTTGTGAGGTGGGCGGAGGCGGAATCCGTGGTATGGTTTGAAGCGGTCACTAGAGGGGGCGAGGTGGAGATAGGGCCCTTGCTGGCCTGGCGACAATTGGTGGCCTCTATGACCAACCCACAACAGGGTTTGGACGATCTGAGAATTCGGCTGACGGGCATACGGACAATGCTCCACCTGACGGTGCCCCGACTGAGGATACAAGGGAGCCGGCTCTGGCTTGATGGGGGGTGGGGGGAGTTTTTTCGTATTTTCTTTTGTGTTTCTGTAAGTAATTAACAGTTGTATTGTGTTGTGTGTTGTTTGGTTTTCTAAAATATAAAATCAATAAAATATATATTTTTTTTTTTAAAAAAAACCTGATATATTTGTTTCTTCGCTGACTAATATCTTTTTTTCCCTTTTTTTTAATAGTTTATTGCAAACTTTTAAAAATGAACACAATAACATTTAGATCAGCTTACGACCCTAACCTTGTCGGGTAAAGCTTATGTTTTAACTAATCCCTTTTCATCTCCACAACATTTTTTGACAATAGGGCATTCAATTGATCCAGAAAAAATATCCAAGCATCGGTCAGTTTCTTGTCAGTTTGGTTTGCAAGCATCCGCCACCACTCTTCAACACACAATGATGGTCTTTCGTGTATGTGGGTTCCCAGATGAGTTGTTCTCAAAGGTTTAAGTGCCGGGCAGTATAGAGTCAAATGCTTTAAGGTTTCGTTGTCACTTTTGCAGAATCTACATTCATGATCCACACATTGAAGTTTTTCTAGCATATTGATTCTTTGGTTTCAAACAAGTTAAGCCGAAAGTTCATAAATATGGATCTTTGATTTGGATTAGGAAACTTCTCAAAGTAGTTTTGTAACTTGTTTAAAGCCTTTGTCTCCACTGCAGCATTTTTCATCAATCTCTGATTTGACCTCAATTCTACAGTGTTTATCCAGTCTTGTAACCACAAATTCTTTTTGACTAGATTTGGATTTCCTATCAGACTGGTGTTATCGGTGTTAAGCTCCAGCAGAAGATGTTCACACCTATCAGCCCATTGCCATAAAACCGTTTCCCTTGGGGTACCTTTTGGATTGTGAATAATGTCAAATTGTGGCAGACAATTTTCAACAATCATTTTCCTGTGCATCCATAGAGTATTCCATGCGACTCTCACATTTATGGATGTAAGACCCAACTCATAACGGATGCATGCAGTTGGGATTCCGCTTTGAAGTCGCAACACTTTGCGCCAAAATGTATTTTCAAGTGATGTCCACAATGAATACTGAGCTCCCAATGCGCATTTAGCTACATGGATCATGGCTGGCACGACCTTTTGTTTGTAGAAGTGAACAACTGGTTTCATTGAGAATTTCCCATATTTTGCATTTATTACTGAGCATTGGGATGATAGTTGTTTGCATTTTATTTTCATCTTTTTTATCCAGGGAGCGTTGTTGATGCTGCGTTTGGTTCACACATTTTAGAGATTCCTGTCCCAAGTACTACTGAGGCTTCTTTTTGAGTGCTGTTTTATTTCCTTTTATGTTCTGAAGGATTAGAATCTCAGATTTTGCTGGATTAATTTCTGGGTCATTTGCTTCAACGTACTTTTCGAGTGCAGACAGTTTTCGTTGCAACCCAATGCGGGTCATGTCTATCAGAACCAAATCGTCTGCATAGAGTATCCATCCGATGTGGTTTTCATTGATTTTAGCAGGGAAGGCAGCTACTTCACCCAGAGTTGTACCAACATCTGAAATTAACAGATTAAACAATATGGACGCCAATGGGCAACCCTCTTTAACACCTCTAAAGGTCTTAATGGGTACGGACAGGGATCCCGCTTGATCACGCCTATTTTGTATTTCACTTTTTGAGTGCAGTTTTTTAAGGGCTCCAATTAGGCTTGTTGGACACTTCCATTTTATCAATTTTGTCCACAATAGTTCTCTGTTCACACTATCAAACGCGTGAGCCAAATCGACAAAGGCCAGATATATTTGAGTCCCTTTGTGTATTGCCTTCATTTTCGGCAGGTTGATGATGAGCAGATTCAGTTCACAACCTATACCTTTGGCAAAACCAGTTTGCCTGCGCTCAAATCTGCACGAAACTTTCATCCATTCTGTCAAGTGATGTTCAAGTTGACTAGCGAAGATTTTGCCAACTACGTCAAGGAGTGCAATCGGCCGGTAATTCTTGGGCTCCGATCTTTGCCCTTTTTTAAATATGGACACCACAATTGCACTCCTCCATGACTCTGGGATGGTGCAGTTGTTTAAGATTGAACTGAACAGTATGGTACAGAAGTTAGTACATATCTCTGTGTTCTCTTTGAGCATATAATTTATAAGGCCATCGGGCCCAGGGGCTCGAGAGGAACTTATTTGGTTCATATTCAGAAAAATGTTTTCTCTCTCTGTTTGGATAACCCATCGCAAAAGTGTCTGAACTTTTGGGTCTTTAATCTCTGTGTGCATTATAATGCTGCATCCACTGAGATTCTGTGACCATATTGCTCATAATTGCTGGTTGTGGCATTGATGTTTCATTTAGCAGTTTCCAAAACTCTCTTGAGTTTTTATTCGACAAAGTGTTCAACATTGCCTCTGCATCGTGCTGGGCTAGAATGTGTTTGTGCGAGATCAACCAGTTTTTATACCGTTTTTGGTTTTCCTAACCTCTTGATGTGTATGCTCAATACCACATTTCATCAGCTCTCTTATGGTTTTTCGAAGCTCTCTTTTTTTGATTAGCACCTCATTGTTATATGCATGTCATTTTTTGTGCGTTGTTTTTCTCACATCTTTAGTGCTCTCTCGATATTGGTCTAACAAGGGGCAATATTCAATTTTTTTACCATTGATCTTATTCATCTCCTTTTGTAAAGCTCCTGTGATGGTATCCACTTTTTTTGCCATCAACCCTCAGTATATTTTTTCCGGGCTCTGCAGATATTTCAAACGGCCAGTTGTTTGTGCTGCTGTTCAAAGAAACATGGAGGGTTATTTCCACCAGATTATGATCGCTCTTGGTCATTTGGCTAAAGTTCAAGGTTCCCGTTCTCTTGGCAATGCGATCTGAAATGAAAAAGTAATCGATAATCAAATCTTGTTGATTTCTTTTCCAAGTGGCTTTTGGCAGAAAATCGCCAATTGTGTTGCCGTTTAACAAGGATAAGTCCCTCGCCTCTATTTCCTCCATCCATCGTTGTACAGACATTTGAGTATTGGTGATAGATCTTCCACATTTGGCTTTTTTAGTTTTGGAGATATGTAGGCAATTAATACTTAAATCCCCTCATAATAGGATATTTGCACCTGGCTCTGTTATTTTGATGTTGTCGATTATTTCCGAGATTTGATCAATGAACCGAACGGTTTCAGCTGCGGCATGCTATCAGTACATATTTAGAAGGGAGATTTTATTCCCAAAGGATTTTAGTTGGTCCGCCAATATGATTGTGCTCAATTGTATATACGGTGAGTAGTTTTTGGTTGCAAGTACCCGCCACCCACTCGCCTTCTTGAACATCGTCAGGGGCCCCGCCATTGGTCGGCCTTTTGATCTTTTTATAGCAGGGTTTATGGTGATCTCATAGCCTTCTACAATTGGTGTCTCTACTAGCCATGTTTCCTGCAGGCACAAAATATCCATTGCTCTTAATTCAGGAGAATTTTCCCTAAAAAGGTGAGCATGCCCCCTTGTGTTCCATGTGCCAACATTGGATATATTTTCTTTGGGCACTGTCTGATGTTAACTGTAGTTACATCCGCCAAGTGCACCTGCAATCCATGTCCAGTCTTCATGTTTTCCGTTTTCTATTTTTGACACCACATTTTTGTTTTTGACTTCACTTTTTTGCTGTGTTGTGCAATCCTGATTGTTATTTGGTCTCCCATAAACATAGATTTCATTAATGCCTCAAGTCTCATTTTTGGAAGATCATCGTTCTTTAATTTATCCCCTTTGATGGATCTCTTCCAGGGTAGTTTGTCCATTGCAGCTGCATTTTTCTTAATTTTTACAGGCTGGACACATTCATCATCACCTGATAATTCTTCTTTATCTTCGAGGTCCTCTTTGATTTCCTGTATATCAAACCCTAGTGGGTTAATTGAAGGCACGGCTTCTAATAGCATGTCGCAGATCGTAGTGGACTGAATTTGAAGAACCACGTGGTCATACGTTTCTTCTTCCAGAAATACCACGATTTTGATGACGTCTGACACAATTGTCCTTAGGTTTGGATCGTGGTATAACAGTCGTAACACATTATTTCTGTTCAGGATAAAACCATCTCTTACAGGAAGGATCCATTCAAGTAACAGGGAATGATTGAATCGCTTTTTGTTTTTCTTTAATTTTTTTGATGCAGTGAATGTTGCAACGTATGTTTTTCACCACGGTGTGGATATTTAGAAGTCTGGAAGCCAAACTTTGAGGACTCATCACATTCTTGTGTCTGCTTTCGATAATAGGGTTTGTTTTTTTCATAGTTTTTATTCCCATTGCCCTTTCTTTCATCCATTGAACACTGGTTCTGTTTAGGTATCAATTCTTTTAAGAGGGCTTGAGCTTCTAATTTAGCTCTCTTTTCATCTAAGGTACAGAAGCTTCAGTGTTTCTCATCACCACTGCTCAACTTTACTTTTTGTCCAGATCGAGTTTCTGGTTTTGAGATAATTTCACAAACTCGTTGTTGCCCACCATCATTGATCTCCATTGACTTTTCGCTGCATGGTTCTAATTGTGATTCCTCAGATCCAATGCACATGACCTTTTTACTGCCACTTCTGCGAATGTCTAATACATCATCTTCATCTGTTTCATATGTTGACAGATTTATTAAGTCAGCCATGCAGTCATCGTCTGTGAGATCTTGTTCTTTTGGAGGGCACACAAGTGGTGATCCTACCAAGCTTGGTGTGGGTGGTACCTCCAACGCGTTCATGGATTTGTTGACCCCTTAGGGGGACTGACTATGATATTTAACGACTTGATGTTACGGAGAGATTTTCGAGAATTGTTGCTGTTGTTGGTCTTCCCTTTTGGTTGATTTTGAGATTTCTTTCCTTGTGGAATTTTGTAAGCTTGTGTCTTACATGCACTAGACTTAATGGAGTGAAAGATAGAGTAAGTTCTATCAATATTGTTTGGTGCTACTGAACCCCCTTTTGAATTGCCCATGGAGTTATCACTTGGGCCATCCATCGTCAGTAATCCCAGCAGTTGAGCTGGTACGATACCATCCACAGTGGTCAAAACCACCGGTCATGGGACTTGGAGGATTCCCAACCAAACGTTCTGCATTTGCCGACACTGAGGGCAGAGCGGAAGGGCATCCTTCTGCACAGCCAGAGCCCAAAAGTGCCTCCACAGCTACCTGTGTTTGGTTACGTTTGGTTTTGGCCTTAGTCGACTCCTCACTTTTTCGCCCTTGACAATAGTCTGATGAGCCCACCACCGTGTCACTTGTTTCTGCAAATATAGAGCCTTAAGTTAAATCTCTATGATTTTCCTTGTAGGTTGCAGTATATTGGTGTTCCGGTTGATGACTGTTGGCAGCTACTGTTTGTGGGTCGACATGCTCTGTCACGAGGCTCGTCTCTCGTTTTCTTTTTAGTAGAGCAAGGGCTTCTCGTGCCACTTCCGCTAAGAGCCTTTTATCTTCTGCATTATTTTTTGATTGTTCCATCAATAGTTTGATCGAGATTTCAACTTTTTAATTCTCGTTAGATGTCTTTGTTTTGTTTGCACGTAGTTCCATTTCCATAGCCAAAATTTGGGAATTTAGCATTGCTATTAGCGTGCTTTGATCTTTCAGGTTGTCATTTAGTTGCTCTTACATCTTTAAGAAAGGAGCGATAGCAATTGTTAAAGCCGACATAATATTCGGATTTATTTCACGAATCACATTTTCAACAATATTTTTAATTGCACTGGTAGATGTTATTGGCACATTGCTGCTGTCTATGATGCTTCATCTTATTTTGGGGAAGTCTCGTGCTACAAAAGATGAATCGGGCGACAAATCATCGGAGGACTCAGACAAGTTTTCTGTAAGAAATTTGCTTCTACCTCTCGAGCCCCAGGTTTTACAACTCTGGGCCTTAGAATTATTTACTGTGTCTCGCATAGTTTAGCCCTTCGGCCCAGTGGTTATGCCTCTACGCTGGGAGCAGGCAATAAAGGGAGGGCTGCTGGATTCCACCCTTATCCATTTTTTTGAACACATATTAAGGCTAGCGTTCAAGCCAAAACCATTGCCAAGAGTTTGCTTTGCGTTCTTTTCTGTAACATTTACACTCAGATTTGGAGATGATTCTCTTGTATTTCTATTGCACACTTAGCTGCTAACGTTATGAGTCATTTGCATCAGATCGTGAAGCAGCTTATCAGCTACTGTTAAGGAATTGTGTTGATGCGGTGTGGCATTTCCTTTTTTTGTCTGTCCTTGTAGCATGGAAAATTACGTCAGTTTGTTCTGGCTCAAATACTTCCTCCATGGAGATGTGTTGCGTACAGGGTGACAGAAGGTCACCATTCTGAGGCGATACTCCAACCTTGCTGAACACGCTTTCATCTACTTTTGTATCTTCCTGGCCAGACCTTAAAGTTTCTAGTTCGTTATGTTCAGGCTCACCTACTGAGTTCAGGAAGCACACCATATTCAGATTTTGTGAGTTTGTAGCAGCTTTGATGCACATTTCATCTTGCGTGATATCAATGTTTATGCTGCTGCCAATATCGTAGACTGAATCCGCTACTTCACTGTTAACATCCTGTCCTTTTTTGCAATTGTTCAAACAATTGCAAAATGCAGGTGCGGTTTCTGTACCTTCCTGTGCAGCACACGCAACCACTTGTTCACCGTGGTTTCTGTGTTCGTTCAACTTGGAAGAGCATGATCACCCCTTGGACACTTGGTTTCACCGGCCACACCCCTCGCAATCCCGGCTACACGCCAGGAAAGGATGCACAGGTGGGGAACACCAGGAGGAGGAAATGGCTGTCCTGCCAACACCAAACAGTCAAAATCAGAGTCATCACCATTGTATAGACTTAAACTCTGACTAGTGGGTGGGGGCTCGGGTGCACACTTACTGTTGTTAAGTCTATGTTTGCAAACATGCACCTTTAAGGTAGCTTCTAATTTATATCTACAATCTCTTCAATGTAATGGTATGTGTAACTTTCCCATTGCTTCCAATCCGTCTGCATGGATCGAGCACTTTTACATTATGGTTATAGGAGTCCTCTGTCTATGCTAGGGTATGTGCATCTTTTTCATATGGCTACTGATCTATGTCCTGCATCTAAAACTACACCGACCGGATAACTGCTATTTTTTGTTTTGACTATTATGTGGCAGTAGGGTGCCACCTATAAGCTGAAACTATTTCATTGAAGTACAACAATAAGAGTGATGGGATGTGAGGAGGGATACACAGCCTGTGTGTTTTGTTTTTTGTTATTAAAGAGGATTCAGACCAAAAGATTGCTCGTAACCAATTTGATAATGTAAGACTTTTAATACAGGAATTTAAATAATTAAATTCTTCATAATGAACAGAAAATTAGCATAAGTCAAAATATGACATCAAGCATGTCCTATGTTCAATTTCCTCAGTGCCCCCGCCAACGCGTCTTTTGACCCAATCAGTCTTTGTCAAGGCAAACAATGGCCTTAATATTCCTACAATTCAACCAACATAAGATCCGTAAATGGACACCCTGTACAGCCACTATTGCTCTTTATCCAAAATGCTGTCTCCTGAAACTCGTCCTCATATAGGCCAAGAGCATTGGACTATCAATGTCCCGTTGGTTATCAATGTCCCGTTGATTCAAATTAAATATCTGATTTATGTAGAAATTGATCCTCAAATTTCCTTGTGTTGGGCTATATCCAAAGAGTCATCAGACCATCTTTAGGTCTTGAAAGCTTCAAAAAGAAAGCAATTAAGTGCATTCTTCTGGTCTAAATCCTCTTTAATTGTGAATTGTCATCAGGCGGGAGTTTAGCCTGATTAGACCAGATGCTGCAGCTAATCATAGATTGACATTTTTTTGTTTAATAACAGTTACCTAAGTGCACTACTTAGCCTGATTCAAACCTATTGTTTTGTTTTTTAAACCACCCTTTGAGGGCCATTGTCAATGCTAATCCCTATGGCCATTCCCACACACTACCGGCCCCTGCCCACACAAAAAAACAACGTCCTCGGATATCAAACTGTAACATCAAAATAACTTTAGCCTGCTAGTGTTCTTTCTGAACAGTCTCATTAGAGTTAATGGCTCAATTTCACTTGTGAATGGGTTACTGATGGACCTTTCACATACATGCAGAATCCAGAAGAAAACCTCTCGAATTAAATACATACTTATTTAAAACACCGTAATTAAAAGAAAAAATAATAATAATAACTCTATCTTTTATGTATCTACCAGTTAATTATTAGCAATGTTATCTTAACTAAGAATGTTAACACCTCTATAGTTAGCATCATCTCATGTCCTCTAGCTACTACTAACCAAAAGTATTCTGGATCTAACCAACTTACATCATGGACAAATCACTTAAACATTTCATTTTGTAGTTCATACACTGTACAGCACTTGATTACCAAATGTTTTAAGGTTTGCACTTCCTTTTCATTTCTACAGATATTACAATAGCCCGATGTTTCTCCCTGCTTATTTAGAATAGATTGGATTTCTTGAGTTGGAATAATATTCAAATAAATCTGAGAAATGGATCTCTCGAGTAAATATTCAGGAATTGACGTAAATAACCAGACAGTGGCCCCAATGGTTTATCTAATGTAGAGAAATTTTGATATAACGTATAGGTTCTCATTTTACTGATGATATAAATCCAACCATATTCAATTAAAACTCTCTTATTTATTTGATTATTATTTTTTTTGCATTTACAGTAGCGCACAAAGCCTGTGGGCATCTAGGCACTGTTACATACAGTTGATACACAATGATACACTAATAATAAAATCTTCATTTGTAAATCCAGTATTTCTTAAAATCCCTTCAGCGTACAATCTATAATCCATTAGGCTAGCAGATTTATTACAAAGCATAATCTTGTTTGAATGTTCATAAAAGGACTGAGGAGTAGGCATTAACAATGTATAAAACATCAATAAACTTTTCCCAAGTGTCGTTATTAGGACAATAAAAGGAACATTAAGCGCTTTTTCCCACATTTGACACCCTCCAGATAGTCCCAATTAAAATGTCTGAGCAGTTGTTCTGTTCGGAAAGATTTCTCTTTACTGCACCTTTCCTTCCATCTTTATGGAACCCCCAAATCTTTTGCTTTTAATTTTGAATCTGACCTGTACTTTTTTATTTTTTTATTTTAATAAATTAATGTAGTTTAATTTTTAAACTTTTCATTTGTCTCGATTTTGCAAGGTTTTCCTTTCAGTTTGTGGCTTGTTTGTCTAGTTTTAGTATTTCTTGTAGAAATTGGCATATCGTGAGGATGAGTTTGTTTGATTTACCGTTGAGCATTGCTGTCCATCTTTCTTCTGCTTCCATTGTTTGTTCTGCGGTTTTGTAGTAAGCTCCGAATCTGGTTCTTTGTTCAGAGAGATTGGCGCATTCCATGAGGAGGTGGTGAAATGTTTATGATTTCTGTGTGTCTGAACAGATCGGCAGAAGTGCTCTGTTGCGGGGATTTGTCTTGTTTTTGCCAGGTAGAATCGGGTTGGTATGATGTTCATCCGGATTTTCAGGTATGTTGAACGAATTTTGTTGTCGGGGAAAATGGTCAAATAGACTGGAAGTTCGTTAATTGCTCGTATGTCTGTTTTGCAATGTATGTTCAAATTGTATTTTGTTTTTTCGTTGTTGGTTTTTATCCAATCATTTCTCATCAGCTTTACTTTTGCGTGTTGAGGACGTAACGTAAGCATTTCGTGGGAAGTTTCTTCGCTTACCATCAGTCGTTCTAGGTTGTCTTTCCATTTGTTTAGTGTTGCATTGTTCATTGCTCCAGGGTGTGATCTTAGAATTTGAATAGCCAGTGTTTTTTTGTCCGTCAGCCGCTTGCGATATAGGTCAAGGTGTTCCCACAGGACGATTGAGCTGACTGATTGCACTGCTACTTTGTGTCTGATCCTGGGCATAGGAAAGGAAGGCGGCAGTTGCAAGATTTTGCGCCAGAAGGAGGCTTCTATTTTTGTGCAGTCGTAGGCGGTGGCATTCATCATTGCTTCTGTTCCATAGATTATTGATGGGATCACTTTTTGCTTGTAGTATGTTGTTACGGGTTTGAGTGAATATTTTCCGTATTTTCGCTGGATCACACATCTTTGCCTCGCCAATGATTGGATCTTTTCTTCGGTTTTGTTGTCCATTCTTTTTCAGATTTGGATTGGTTTATGTAGATCCCCAAATGTTTGAATGTGGATACTTCGTCCAGTTGATTGTCATTTAGGTAGATTTTTAGTTGTTTTTCTTTTTTATTAGATATTCTGCTCAGTTGCATGATTTTCGTCTTCTTTGTGTTGATCGAGAGCTCATTGAGCTTCATGTATTGGTCTAGTTGTGAGAGGCTATTTTGGAGGCCTGACGGTGTCTTATCCAGCAAGATGGTGTTGTCCACGTTCGTCATGATTTTTACTGGTATTGAGTTGATCTTTGGTGGGTTCAGGGCATCCGGCTTGAGGTGAGTCTCGATGTCTGCTGTGAAGAGGTTATATAGCGTTGCTGCTAGGGGGCAGCCTTGTTTTAGTCCGTTGACAGTGGATATTTTCGGTGTTGTTTGGCCTTCCCTTGTAAGTCTTATTATTATTGAGGTGTTTGAGTAGAGTTGTTTGATTGGCCCTAAAATGATGTTTGGGCATTTCCATGTTTCGAGTTTGTTCCATAGTTTTTGTCTGGAGATACCATCGAAGGCCATATGTAGGTCTATAAAGGCAGTGTATATTGTTGTATTATTGTGAATTGCTTCATGCTTAATCAAGTTCAGCAGAAATAGATTGATGTTTGTTCCACATCTGGAGTGAAGCCAGTTTATCTGGTTGCAAAGCGGTGTGTCTCGGTTGCCCATTTGTTGAGTTTTTTCAGAAGGACGGATGCAAACCGTTTCCTTAGGGGATCTAGTAGTGCAATTGGGCGAAAGTTTGTTGGATCGTCTCTTGGGCCTTGTTTGTGGATGGGCACTATTGTTGCTGTTTTCCATGACAATGGTATCTGATTGAGGTTGTTTGAGTATCATGATTTTGCTCATCAGATTTGCCCATGAGTGTGGGTCTTTCTTGATCATTCCGTTTGAGGTCTCGTCTGGGCTTGGGGCACGGGATACATTGAGTTTTTATATCATGTCCAGTATGTCTTGATGGTCGCAAATTACCGTCCATTGTGTCATCTGTGTCTGTGGTTCTTTTTCGGTTTCTGGATGGGAAGCTTTGTATATGTTCGTGTAATGTTGGATCCAACGTTGTTCTGTCACATTTCCAGTGAGTTTATGTTGGTTAGCTGAGTTGTTGTCCAGTAAATTCCATAGATCTCTGAGATTGTGTGTTTTGTAGGTTTCAAGGATGGCCTCTGCGTCCGCTTGTAGTAAGGTCATGCAATGGGTTTTGATCCAGTTGTTGTAGTTTTGTTTTGCCGCTTTATTTTTATCAATGATTCTTTGTCTTTCGTTTTCTTTAGTTGTCGCACAATGTTTCTCAGCATCCTTTTCCTCTCGGTTAGCTCTTTGTTATAGGAGTGAAGGTGTGTCTTCTTGAGTTGTTGCGTCATTTTCTTGTAGTAGAGTATGAGTAGGCATTGGTAGTTTAATTTCTGGGCATCAGGCAGAGTTGTTTGAAGAAATTGTGCTGAGAGCGTGGTTGTTGCTTGTTGAGTTATGCAGAGTTTTCTGCCAGCTGTGCAGACTTGCAGTGGGATAATTCAATGAAGCTGTGGTTGTCGGAGCATGTTTTGTCCATGGATGACAAGCTGGTTGTAGTCACTCTTTGATGTTTTGATTATGGTAGCTGTTTCTACTGTGGCTCTTATTTCTTTTGAGAGATAGATGTAATGTATGATAGCGAAAGAATTTCCTCGAGACCAAGTTGGTAGTATCTTGTTTTTCTCGTCCGTTGGATAATCAATGAGTGAGAGATTGCGAATGCTCATTTCTTTTGTCCATCTTTTGGCGCGTTGCTAGTTTTTCGTTAGGAATGGGTTGTCCCTCTGTGTCCCATTGGTGAAGGTTTAGATCCCTGCATTGTATGAATTCAATTGTTTTTTTACTTAATGTTGAGTTTGTCCATTGTTAGGAAGACACCATCCATGAAAGTATTGTTGTTTATTGCCGCCGGGTTCTTAGATTCATGATCAAAATTATTCTTTCTTGTTGTTGGTTTGTAGAATCATAGGTTGGGTTTCCTTTTATTTTTATGACAGTGTTTTGTGTCCACGAGTTGATATTTGTGGTTTGGAGTATAGACCATGTCGGGTCAGTCTTGATTAGTGTCAGTCGGCCAGATGATGGTCTTCCTTTGGGTCTGATTGGTGCTGGGTTGAGGAACGCTATGAAGCCGTCACAGCATGGAGTATCAGACAGCCAGGTTTCGTGGAAACAGATGATCTGGTATGTTTCAAATTCAGGTGATGGGTCGTTGAATTTCCCCTTGTGTTCCACAAGCACATGGTCCAGGTGTTATTAGGTTCGGTTGATGGTTATAAGATGCTGCTCATACTTGTTTCGGTTGCGTATTCTAAGCTTTCTTCTGATTCATATTGTCATCTAATCGGATGATCATTGTTGTTGTAGATGTTGTTGCTGAGGCCGGTTTCAGGATTTCGTTTGGTCAGTTGTCTAGAATGTCCCAGGGGCGTTGTTAGGAGGTCGTTATTTATTTCAATGTCTTGCACCTTTGGTTGCTTTGTGGGGCATTTTTCTCTTTGAGTTGGCATAGGGGCATTCGTTTGTTTTTCCGTTTTGTCGGTTTCTTCTTTTTTGGGTGTTGTGCTGGGCCTGCATTTGAAACCAAGTTTGTATAGTGTCTCTTTCATTGTTAGTATCTGTTCCATGGTTGTTTTGTCACGTAGTTTTAATGATATTCTATCCTTGCATTTTTCGTCTTCAAAGATGACCAGCTCTATGTCCCTGGAACGTATTTGGTTCAGGTTCGGAATTGCTTGGAAGAGTATTAGGATGTTCGCTCTGTTTAGTACCAGTGGAGTTGATCTGTAGATGTTTTCTATCTGCACACTATGGTTTGCTGTTTGGTGGAATGGGTTTAAGAATATTCGTTGGGATGGATCTGTAGGTTTTCTTTGGTTTTTCGTGCGGGATATTTATTGCACTGATCGGGTTATAGCGTGTCTGGTTCCTGCGCTATTCCTTGTTTCATTGGTTAGTGAAATTGAGGAGATTTCATTGTATGTTGTATGGTGCTTGTGTCCTGACTTGGATCGGTTATTGATCTGTCTGAGATTCCTTCACACGAAAGGGTGTAGCTGAATGAGTGGCTCGGTTGATATTCGTCAATTATTAGTAGACTTGAATTGTTTATTTGGATTTTTCCATTCGTATTTTCTTGTGTTGGTATATCTTCGTGTGTTGTTAATTTGAGTAGATTGTCTATTTCCAAGCTTGGTTCCTTATGTATTGTTGCGGTGGCAGCTGTTGGTTTTTTGTAGGTATTTTTTATGGCCTGCACTGATTGCGCGGGTTGGTTTGAGATGGACTTCTTTGTTTGGTTTTTTGGTGTTTTTTCTGTAGTGGGCTTCAGTATTGTCAGATTTCGTAGAAAGGCTTGCGAACCAGTTTGTTTTTGCGGTTGTTTGGTTGTCTTTTTGGCGGGTTCTTTGAGAGTTTTCTTTGCCGGGCCGAAGATCTCGAAGATGTCATTTGCCGTTGCGTTTCCCAATTCATCTATTGGCTTTGGTTTTTCTTTGTGGTCTTTTGAGGTGTTTGTGGTTTGGTTCCATGAAGAAGCCGGTGCTGTAATTGGGCTGTGTTTTTGTTGATCGAGGTTCAATTTTTCTGCTATCATGCAGATCGTTGTGTGATTGTTTGTGTGTTCTTTTACCATGTTCTGTATTGTCAGTGTTTTTTGTTGTTGGCTTTTGAGCCATGCCATGAGTTCGTTGGTAAGTTGAGTTTTTTCCTCTCTGTCTCCTCGTGCTATCTCGAATAGTCTTTGTTGCCAGATGCGAGATTGTTCAGCTTCGGCATCTAGGCGTTTTTCTATTGTTGTAATAAAGTCTTCTGTGCGTACTTGTTTGGTATGTATCATTGCTAATAGTGTTGCTTGATCTCGGATATTGTCATTGGTTGCTTCATGTAGTTTGAGGAAAGGTATCATGGATTGGGAGACCACTGCCAGCAGCATGTTTTGGAGTTCTAGCATAGTTGTTGGTAGTCTTTGATTATTGGGGTCGTCATTCAGGGCACTGTTCTGTTTGGGGTCGCCTAGTTTGGGTGTTGGGCAATTGGTGTTGTTTTCCTGTGCTGGTGTGTGGAATGATTCTTCGGCATCATATGTAAATTGCATCGTTCTCTGTTCCTTTTTTATTTCTGGATGTGGTGAGTCTCTGCTTGACCTTTGTTTGTCGAAATTCTGTGTATTGGTGTTCTTAAACAAGGGCGTGCAAGTGCAGTTTGATGTTGCTGGGTGTGATAGATTGCCAAAGATTTCTTTCCTTCTTTCCGCACTGTTCATGATGGATTCTATTTCGGCGATGTCTAGGGATAGACGCTCGGCCTTGCCTGTTGCTGTATTCAATTGATGTTGTGAGATTCCTTCTGTTGTTTTTGTGCTGTGTGGGCCTGTAGCCATTGTAGTTTTGCTTGTTTTGTTCTTTCTTTGTCCTCCCAGCTGTTGTCACTCTTGGGGTCTGAGTTGAGCTTCGTTGGTTCACTGATTCCTCGCTTGTAGGGATCGTGTTTTGATGCTGGTTTGTTGCTGTTAGTTCTAGCGTTGTATTGTCTGTTTTGGGTTTGGTTTGTTGAGCGTTACAGTGCTCATTTGTGGGCAGAAGTGATGGATTTGTCTTAGTCTTTGCGGAAATTGATTCTGCTGGTATCTCTCTGTTTATTTCTTTTGGATGTCTTGTATTGTATTTCATTTTGGGTTTTTCCTGTTGGTTCTGGTTTTTGTCTATGTGGCCTTTGGGGATTGTTTCATCACTTGGTTCGCCGTTGTTTAGTGGTTGCAGGTTTTCGGTTTGGTCCCAATTGATTGGGAGTTGCAGTTCTTGGGTGCTTGGCTTTTCTGGTGGGGGCATTGTGTCGCTCTGGTTTGCTGGATCTGGGCTTTGCGTTGGATCCCATTTTAGTTGGGGTGGAGCTTTGTGTGAGTTTTGTGGGGTAGTGTTTTCCGGGTCCGCGAGTTGCTTGTGGGATTCGTGCTTTGGTGCGTGTGTTTCTGATTTGTTCTGGAAGGATCTATTTTCAGAGGGAGGTTTGTTGGTCTTCTTCTTTTGGAATGCTTGTTCCATCATTGTTTGTGAGGCGTCAGTGCCGAGTTTTCCTCTTAATCTTGTGTTTGGGCCTGACGTCTGTTTTTTTTGCGTTCCGGTCGATGAGCAGGATTGAAGGGCAGAGGGTTCCTGCAGTCTTCTGTGCTCTCGTTTGTTCGAGTGACCTTGTGTTGAGGTTTGTCTATTGTTGAAGCACCAGTCTGGTTGGTGCTAAGCAGGATCAAGGGGTAGGGGGCCCCTGCAGTCTCCCGTACTGTGGTAGCTTTGTGTGGTTTTATGGAGAGACTTTTCTCTTGTTGCAGCACTGGCGAGTTATTCGCTGGACAGGAACAAAGGGGAGGGAGCTCCTGCAGTCTCCTGTGTTCTCTTTGGTTTGAGTAATGAGGTTACCCTTTTTTCACTGCACTGATTGAGCAGGATCTGGGGAAGAGGTCTCCTGCAGTCTCCTGGATTGTGGTGTCTTCAGATGTTCTTGTGGAGAGGTTTCTCTCTTGTTGCGGCACTTGTGGGTTGGTGCCGGACAAGTTCTTGTAGAGAGATTTCTCTCTTGTTGCAGCACTGGTAGGTGGTTGCTGGACAGGATCAAAGGGGAGAAAGCCCCTGCAGTCTCCAGTTCTGTGATGGCTTCAGGTGTTTTTGTAGATAGATTTCTCACTTGTTGCAGCACTGGTAGGCGAGTGCTGGACAGGATCAAAGGGGAGGAAGCCCCTGCAGTCTCCTGTGTTCTCGTTGGTACGAGTGTTGGTATTTGTTTCTTTTTGTGGCACCAGTTGAATCGTGCTGGGGAGTCTCTTTTGTGGCACTGGTTGGTTGTTGCTGGACAGGGGCAAAGGGGAGAGAGCCCTTGCGGTCTCCTGTGAGGTGGTGGTTTTAAATTTTCTTGTAGGTGGGTTTTTCTCTTTTTGCGGTACTAGTGTGTTGGTGGGTTATCTCCTGTTGCAGGGCTGGTTGGTTTGTGGGGTGCAGGGTCAAGGGGAGGAGGCTTCTGCTGTCTTGTGTGCAGCAGTTGGTTTGATGGTTCTTGTGGAGAAGTTTTATTTCTTGTTGCACCACTAGAACAGGTGTGCTGGAAAGGATCAGAGTGGAGATGATGCTTGCAAACTCCTGTGGTTTAGGGCAGCGGGATATCCTAATGTCGTGTCCCCTTCCGTGTTGGTCCCGTATCTCAGGGATAGGGAGGGACACTGTGCGTTTGTTGCACTCCCCGTGTGGACTGGCGTGATGATGTGGCGTGGTGTGCTCTTGGGGGTCGAGGTGCTTGTAGTTCACTCATAGTGCACCTTAAAGGTTTGTCAGGGTTTGTTTGCAATGGTGTGTTGTATGGATGCCCGCGGTGGGCCTGAGGTTGCAGGCGCCTGGCAAAGTTCGAGGAGCAGCACTCGGAGCATGGGGGAGGCGGGGATGGGGTGCGGCACCGGGAGGCGGCGGCGCACAAAACCGCAGGTGTCCCACAACGGGAGGCCCACTCGCTAGAAAGCGTGCCTCTCGTTGGTGGAGATGGAATCTCGGGATGCTGCCCGGCTCGGGCTGAGGAGGTCGGTTTGGTGCTGGATGATGAGAAGTACGCTGGTTGAGTTCGTTGGTTATGATGATAGGATTTTCAGGCGGTTGCTGGTGTGTTGGGAGGGACGCGTGGGACGGGAGGCTGGGTCAGGGGTCGCAGGTGTTATTCTCCTATGGGGGGACCGGGGAGAGGAGCACGGATGAAGTTGCTGTTCTTCTGCGGGGGGGCAGGCGGGGGGATAGGGTTGGAGGCAGGTGCAGGCTGGCTGGGAGGTTCGGAGGGGTGCGGGGGGACCGGGGGGGAAGCGCGGGTGTGATTGCTGTTCTTCTGCGGGGGGTAGGCGGGGGGTTGTGATTTTCTTTCTTGGTTGTCACTCACTGCGGTGACTTGATAACGTCCAAACAAATGGGTTGTGGCGATGAAATATGCAAGACCATCCGGCAGATGTGTTTCTTTGTGACAATCCTTGTGGCAATCCTTAAAGGCGGATCGGCACAGCGGAATCTGCACAGCCTGCAGAGCCTAACGTCCAAAAGACTCTGCAGCAGACTCTGTGGCCGCTCCGCAGCTTCCTGGGTCTTTTGACTTGAAAAACACTAGCAATAGAAAGAGGACAATGAAAGAGGTCCTAGGTGCCTCTCAGAAACTGGAGCAAGCTGTGTAGCGACTTCTTCCGACTCCGACCAAATGACTCTGCAGCAGACTCCGCGGCCGCTCTGCGGCTTCCTGGGTCTTTTGACTTGAAAAACACTAGCAATAGAAAGAGGACAATGAAAGAGGTCCTAGGTGCCTCTCAGAAACTGGAGCGAGCTGTTTAGCGACTTCTTCTGACTCCGACCAAATGACTCTGCAGCAGACTCTGCGGCCGCTCCGCGGCTTCCTGGGTCTTTTGACTTGAAAAACTGTAGCAATAGAAAGAGGACAATGAAAGAGGTCCTAAGTGCCTCTCAGAAACTGGAGCAAGCTGTGTAGCGACTGCTTCCGACTCCGACCAAAAGACTCTGCAGCAGACTCCACGGCGGCTCCGCGGCTTCCTGGGTCTTTTGACTTGAAAAACTGTAGCAATAGAACAATGAAAGAGGTCCTAGGTGCCTCTCAGAAACTGGAGCAAGCTGTGTAGTGACTTCTTCTGACTCCGACCAAAAGACTCTGCGGCAGACTCCACGGCCGCTCCGTGGCTTCCTGGGTCTTTTGACTTGAAAAACTGTAGCAATAGAAGGAGGACAATGAAAGACATCCTATGTGCCTCTCAGAAACTGGAGCAAGCTGTGTAGCGACTTCTTCCGACTCTGACCAAAAGACTCTGCAGCAGACACAGCGGCCGCTCCGCGGCTTCCTGGGTCTTTTGACTTGAAAAACTGTAGCAATAGAAGGAGGACAATGAAAGAGGTCCTAGGTGCCTCTCAGAAACTGGAACAAGCTGTGTAGCGACTTCTTCCAACTCCGACCAAAAGACTCTGCAGCAGACACAGCGGCTGCTCCGCGGCTTCCTGGGTCTTTTGACTTGAAAAACTGTAGCAATAGAAAGAGGACAATGAAAGAGGTCCTGGGTGCCTCTCAGAAACTGGAGCAAGCTGTGTAGCGACTTCTTCCGACTCCGACCAAAAGACTCTACCGCAGACTCCACCTGTACTTTTTGCAGTGCAGCAAAGCCTTAAGCTTCACTGCACTGGACTTTGCTCATATGTCATGGGGAAAATGCCATGTTCTTCAGGCTGTTAGTACTGGGAAACCTTGTTTCCCTTAGTCGTGTTACTGTGTTACTACTTTTGGCTACATATGTATCACTTGTGGTAACTTTTTATCATTGTACAAAGCAGCCTGCACTGCAGTACAATGGGGTATGTTTCTGTTTTGCCCTAGACTAACACTCAGAGGATTTTCGGTTACTCTAGGTGTACTAAAAGGATAAGCTGGTGGCAGCAGTGACTTTTTTCCACTTTTGGGGACTTTTCATTTTAGCCTTACCGCATTTACCACGTTTGGCTACTAACTGTGGCTACTGGTCAAACATGACCGTGCCACAAGATTATTCGCTTGTCCTTTTGCCTTCTTGTTCTTTACCCTTCCTGGCCTGAGAGGACAGGAAAATCCTTATAAGGACTTCCACTGCCCAGGAAAGCAGAAGCTTTTGGCGGGCTACTGGAGGGCTGTGTGTGTTTGCTGGCAGGAGTGGGCTGGGACTGTCTGGTCCCAATCCACAAACTGGTTTCAGTGTGTATGAGCGGTATGCATGAATGTTCATGCCAGTGGTCCTGTATGGACCACTGCTGGAGTTTGTGTGGGAGCTAGTTATGCTATTGGCTAGTGGGAGTTTACGGTCTTTCCTGCTTTTAGGATAAGAAGAGGACGCCTGCGCCCATTCTTCAGAGATCCTGGAGGACCCTGAAGGAGCCACGAATCCTTTCCAGCTGCGAGACCCGCAAAGAAACCAGAGACTCGTCGAAGAAGGCTTAGCTACCAACTTCTGCTGCTGTCCTGGAGGAGCCCTGTCTTGCTTGTGATCTTTAGCAGTCCTGCGAGGGAGCTGCGACCCTTGGAGTGGAGGGGCCATCTATTCCTGACGTCTGCTTGGTACCCTGCAATGAAGAGCCTTCGTAAGTGGCCCAGGATCGTTCTATGGCTGACCAGCTCTGAATTTGGGCTACTGTGCTGCCAGTATCACTGTTCCATGTTTTGACCTGGAACTTGAGGGATTCACAGCTGGCCCTACGAGATTAACCTTTGCGGAATTTCGGAATCCTAGCACCAAGGGGCCCGAGATAGGAGGGGAAGTCCGACCACAGCTGTTGGGTCCCTTTGCGTCACGGTGCTGTGGTGACCAGCATCTGAAATCACTTACCTGACCGAGTCCAGTCCTGAGAGGGGTCCTGCATTGCGTTCTGCTACATTCTTCAATCGAGAGTCCTTGCACCAGTGAAAGACACCAACCGGAGATCAGCTAGAACCTGCAACCCCTGCAAATCGAGGACTGGTGGAAAAGCAACCTTGGACCCTCTTCTTTTGTCCTGCCAAATCTGGAAATGAATCAGAGTACGGGGGTAAGTTAAAGAGCTTCTTACCTACTGCCTTAACTCCCATTATAAGTCAATGGGCTTATGATAAACCTTTATTCTAATACTTTTGGCTTTGCCACTGCTTGCTTGAGCAGAACTTCTGAAAGTTGAGGATACTTCTGTTAGCTACTTTAACTCATACTCTAACTATAAGAACCCTTCACTGGACTCCAGAGACCCTACGTGCATTGTTTCCAGCCTCAATGATTCTGTGGAACCTTTACCTGAACTATTGGGCAAAAGGCCCCAGACAATTTAGGGCTGGACAATTTTAGTTAGGGATCATTCTCTGTGGACCTTGAGTGCATAATTTTTTTTTTTTTTTAATTTGTATTTAATCAAAATTAGATTTTTACAAAAGAAGAAGAAAAGTCTTTCTTTGTTGTTAACTGAAGAGAAAAAAAGAAGTCTACCATTTCCTGTGTACACTGGCATGCTCATACCGCTGGTTGGTTGTGGGTTTCGATTGCTGAATTTTTTTGCAGGATTTTCTCCAAAGCAATGTCTATTAGCTTAGAAGCCGCTATTAGCCATCTAGTTTTAGCTCCCGTGATCAAACGATTCCACCAGACATTGTTGTCGATGAAATATGAAGATTTTAACATAGGGCCGAGAAAGGCCTCTCTTTCGTGGTCAATTGAAGGACAAGTCATCAAAAGATGTTTGATTGTTTCTGTGGATTGGGAATCTCCACATAGTCTGCGGGATTTATCTTTCGATGCGGCCCAAATTGCCAGAACCTCTTGAGTCGGTAGAAGATTTAAACGGGCTTTCAGTAGAGTTCTCATGAGGCGCTTAGACAGATATTTCAGACAGTACTCCATTGGTTGCTTTAATTTGTTATACATTGGTGGCAGGTGAGTTAGTAGCTTGTTCGTAGTTGAGTTGTCGTTAGTTTTTATCCAATCCAACCATTCCATTTTAGATTTTATTCTCATGGGATTCTGAATTAATTCCTCTTCAGAGCAGGCTATTTCTTGCAACGTAAGCTTTTGTTTCTCAGCCCAGTTTGTAAGGATTTGTTGGTTCCCTTCAATATTTCTTCAGAGATCATTTTATATATTTCCAAGCTGTCTTTGTTCCGCAGTTTCTTGTAGAGCTGAATCGAGCTCTGCGCAACTACAGCCTCAAGGGAGGGCAGGCCGGGTTTGCGCCTTATAGGAGCCACTGCTGTCGATTTAGGTAAGCCTAGAGTTGTTCTCCAGATGAAACCTTCTAGCTTTGCCCATAGGGTCGTAGGAATGGAGAGATTCGCGTCCATGCCGTATGTCAAGGCTGGAATTATTTTGGATTTATAGAATTGAATTGCAGGAAGAAGACTAAATTTACCATATTTTCTGTCCACTGCGCGTAGTTGTGCTGTTAAGTTTTTGGTTTTACACCACAGGATTTTCTGCATGCTAAGAGATTTTTTCGAACTATCAATGGTTACTCCCAAATATTTGAATGAGGGTACTATCTCGATTTTTGATTGGTTCAAAAACCACTTCAATGATTCTTTTTTCTTACGACCTTGCTTTTCGAAGATCAATATTTTTGTTTTTGAGTTGTTAATCTCCAGATTGTTCTCCTTTGTGCACTTTTGCAGATTGTCCAGTTGTTGTTGGAGACCCACCTGGGTGTGGTCTAAAATGATGAGATTGTCTGCATATAGGAGTCTAGCAACCATTGTGGATCCTATTTTCGGAGGAAACGATCTGATTGGTTCTTGTGAAGTTTGGAAATCACAGAGAAAAGAGATAAAAAGAGCTGGAGCCAAAGGACAGCCTTGTTTGACTCCTCGATTGGACGGTATAGGATTGGAGAGTAGTCCACTGTTGTTTAGCCTGACTGATATATGAGTATCCGTGTGTAAAGCGATGATTGGGTCGAGAATCTGGCTAGGGCAATTCCAGTTTTTCAGCTTGGCCCACAGTTTGGCTCTATCTACTCTGTCAAAAGCCTGAGACAAGTCCACAAAGGCAAGGAAGATTCTCAGTGCTCCAAGCAAGACTTTTTCTTTTAAGATGCTTAGGATCATTAAGTTAGCTGCTGTGCTAGCATTTTTTTGGAAACCAGTTTGGAGAGGGTCCATAGCTGGCGATGTTGTTATCCAGGTCCGAAAGTGGGTCAAGAGGTAAGTGGCAAAAACCTTTCCGATAACATCCAATAGAGCAATTGGGCGATAATTGGAGGGGTCTTCTCTCATGCCCTTTTTGAATATCGGGACGATAATTGCTTGTGTCCAGGAGCTCGGAATTATCCTTCGTTCCTTACAGTGTTTGAATATCAGGCTCAGGGCTGCTGACCACGCCTCTGGGTGCTGCTTCAGGTCGGTGTTAGCTAGACAGTCTGGTCCAGGTGCGCGCGAGGATTTCAGTTTCATGATAATTGACTTTATATCTTCTGTATCGGATAGGTCGACCCAGTCGGATTTGGTTGGTGGATGTGCCCTCTCAGTGTCAGAGGGAGGATGATCAAACAGTTTAGAGAAATGGTTAAACCAGCATTCTTCCGGCACAGCATTTATCATTGGCAAGTTTGGATGAGATTTCATTTCGTCGATCAGTTTCCAAAATTCTCGGGTTTTCTTGTTAGCTGTGATCGTGATCATGCTTTCAGCATCAGCTTGGTAGAGTAGTGATCTGTTGTTTCTTAGCCACTGTTTATATGCTCTGAGCTCGAGACGGTAAGATTCCCATATGCTAGGGGAGTTCATCATAGTTGCAACTTTTTTTAGTTTTCTTAGGTGGCGGCGTTTGATCACTAAAGTCCGGTTGTAAGTGTGGGTAAAGTTCTCACTTCGGTTGTCTAACCTTTTCCGAGGTTTTTTGTACTGCAGGAGCAGAGGGATGTAGCTACTCCTGTATGTTACATCGTTGGCTTTAGTATCCATGATGAGAGCTTCATAATCGTCACTCAAGTGTTTCATGTCGTTGGCATTCATGCGTAAACGAGAGAGCTGCGTGTTCACCTCAACCGGGACGTTATAGAATTGCTGGTCGTATCTCTTGGTTCTGCATGTGAGGTTTAACAGGTTGTGGTTACTGCTTTCCGTTCTGATTACTTCGAAAGACGCAATGCTTGAGTAAATATTTTCTGCAACGAAGATGTAATCGAGGGTTGCTATAGATTGTTCTCGCTCCCATGTCGGAATAGTGGGTTGGTTATTGACATTTGCGGCGTTGCGAAGGTTTTTTGAGTTCATTAGCGAAAGCCACAGAGTTCCTCTTTCTGATGCTGGCGTCAAATCAGTCGCTTTTAGGCAATTGCAGTTCAAATCTCCACAGACAAGAATATTAGAGGTTTTGTGTTCAATCATTATTTCGTCGATGGTGCTGGCAGCTTCATCACAAGATTTACAAACGACATTCTTTGAGGATTCCAGTAGGTATTAATTATTGCCCAAATTTCTGAGTCCTTTTCGCTGTTCGTTCTTACAAGCACTACCAAGAAAGCATAGGTGGCTACGATTGTCTTGATGATTTGTAGATTAGACCCAGTCCAGATGGCTATCAGGAGGCCAGAAGATGGTCTGCCAAAAGGCCCCTTTAGCGCCAGCGAGATCACGATGTTATAGCCATCAAGTGCCGGTTTATTCAATAGCCACGTTTCTTGTAGGCATATAATGTCATGGATTCCCAGGTTGTAGCTGCCAATTTTAGTTAGATGCATGTGGCCTCTAGTATTCCATGACGCTATGGATAAAGTAGCGTTCATTTGGACTTCATTACTGAATTCGGGTCGCCGGCGTGGTGAATTGGCTCCCCTTGTTTGCTGCTATTTCTTTAGACCCGGAGTGAAGGCATTTCGGAGCCAGGACCACTTGATGTAGGATGTCGGTGTGTCGTAGACTGGTCTAGGTCTTGTTTAGGTCGTAGATAGTGTGCTGGAGATGGTGGTCTGTGTTCGATTTGGCGTGCTGGCAATGTATGCGATGGCGAAGTTGCTCTTCTATGATCTTTCCAATTTCTTGAATCATTCCTGTCTTCCTTTCTTTCATTAGCATAGCGGTAGTGTCTCAAATGAGCAGTTCTAGATGGGACTGTCCCCGACGTTCTAGTTTCATGATAGACTGGTTTATCCCAACGTGGTGGAGTTCTTCCTCGTCTTCTTGATCTATACAAATCTTCAGTCTGTGATTTATATCTATATTTTTTTACTGCCGGGGATTTATTGCTTTCCGTCTGGATCTTGGTGGTTTTTTGAGACGAGATCTCAGTCAGGATGAAGTCCTCTTGGGCCACTTTTGCGTAGGCTTCTTGGGGGATTGCTTGAAGCGCTGAATTCTTAATATGGAGATATGCTTTTGCTTGCTTATTTCTATGATACGGCTCTATGAGCGTAAAGTTGTCAGATTTTAGTGTGTTAAGTATGTCAACCTGCTTGAGAATTTTGAGAACAGTTCTTCTATTCAAGATCATGTAGTGGTCTTCTGCCGATTTTTGTTCGATCTTGAAAAGGCGCACTGAATCACGGATCTTGCCATTGATTCTTACTGAGGATTCATGTTGGTATTTGGTTTTCGCCACTTTTTCCTTATAAGGAGACGATTTACTTGAGATGGTAGATTTAGTGGATTTTAATTTTTCATACAGTTGGTCGATGCTCAAGTCACCCGCCTGGTTAGGATCAGTCTCACCCTTGCCGACATGGGTTGGTGCAGGTTTGTTTATTTCTTCTTTTTGTAGGGGCGATTGCGTTTCATGAGGATTTCTGTCGCTGTCTCCCGTCACAGTATCAAGATCAATAATTTCTGCTGGGTCCTCATATTGAGATACATCTATCAGTGAACTTTGGCAGATGAAGTCCTCGACAGATCGGGGCGATTGGATGGGGTGGTAGGTGCCGGGTGAACCATTTTCGTATGCCGTCACTTCATCTGTAGAGTAAGTTCTGCTCTCTTTAGAGATTCCCTTGAGAGAAGATGGTGGCTCTATTGTGGGTTCATTATATCTCTTAGACGAATCTAGTTGAGGACTTTTTGTTAACTTCAATAGTGGTTGATTTGACGTTGAGGGTAATATTTTTTTGGAATTGGCCTTTGTAAGTCCCGTTTTCGGTGGCGCTGTTTTTCTGTGGGGTAATTTACTTTTTTCGTTAAGAAAAAGCGGTGCTGTTTTCGTGGGTTGTGTTTGTGGTGAGATCTGGGGTTCTTTCTTATCCAGGGAGCTTTTTTTCCGGGTTTGTAGTTTGTAGCAGTCTTAGTTTTTCTTCCAAAATCGATAATTTCTGGTCCCAGGTTTCTCTTTGTTTCTTATTAGTTTGCTCCAAGGCAGTAATAAATCCTTCTACAAATATCAGCTTTGTATGCATCATTGCTGAAACTGTGATGCTGTCCTTTAATGAGTCGTTAATATTTTCATAAAGCTTCCCAAAAGGAGCTAAGGATATTGTAATAGCCAACATGATGGCTGCTAAGTCGTTTTTTTTAAAGGGGAGTCTTTTGAATTTGGGGGGGTTATTTCACTAAGTCTCCTGTTCCTTGGCGGCGAACATGAACGTGGTGAAGAGTGCAGCAATAGCTCTGGAGAGAGTAGATTTTCATCTGTTTGGGTAAGCTGGTCATGTTTTTTTGGTTTTTGCATTTGTTGTTCCAGCGACAATTGCGGCTCTAGCTGTGTCACCAGAGGTTGCTGGTTATTTGGAACTAAAGGAGACAATTGAGCATTTTCGCTGACTGGTTTATTTTTTAGTGGAAGTTCCGCGATTAGGGGTAGCAGTACACCAGTTCGCCCTTTCCCTTTTGGAGGTGTGAAAGATTTGATGTTGTTTGCAGCCTCTGTTGTACCCAAACTAGTCATGTTCGGTGTTGGCGATTGCACTGGTTTCAGGGTGTCGGACATAGAGTCTAGGGTGGGTTCTTTTATGCTCGGTTTGGTTTTTTCCGCTTGGATTTTCATAATAGAACTTTCCCTATTCTGGACATTGTTTAAATTAGAGTCGTTTTTGTTGGCACTTGGAGAATCCATTACTTTTTTGGCATGCAAGGTTGTTTTTCTTGCCTTGTTGACAGGGGGGAGGTCCTGAATTGCTTCCAGGATTTCTGCATCCGAGAGTTCATTGGCCTCATCCAGTTTTCTTCTGCATTGTTTTTTAAAGAAGTCTTTTAACGCCGATAATAGCAATGGGCAGGGTAGAATTTTATTCCTTGTGTCTTTTTTCTTATATTTCTTTTTAGAGTTTTGTGTTTTTTTGTGTTAAACATCTCGCTTTAGGTTCTTAGCGGCTATTTGGGCTGCGGCAGATTCTGAAGCCGGTTCTTCAACAATTTCCTCAATATGTTCATTCGATGTGTTGACGTTGGAGGGTTTAGTTGTTCTAGGCTTAGAAAGATTTTTGGGACTTGAATGGTTTCCAGGATTTTTTCCCTTTGTGGACTTATTGAAGGTAAATGTTCATTGGTTGCATGAATTTGGGCCAGAATTCTGACCGGTACCTGCGGAGTTTTTTCGTGATTGCTGATGGGCTCTGGTAAATCAGTTGCAGCCTCATCCAATGCGGAGGGGATTGTCGCTGGAGTAGACAGAGCGTTACCAGGGGCAGCATCAGCGCAGCCAAGAGGAAAGAGTTTCGACATCGGTACTTGAGGCTGCGTCTCTGAGTTCGTGATCGTAATTTCGCCTCTGTCGTCCTGTGGCCTCTCCCCCTCGAGACTGTCTGCCCAGGCTGCGAGCACAGGGGTAGACGCCGGCGGTCCTCCGACCGCCGAATCGTCCGCACCTCTCGCCATCGTCGGAACCTGGCGGGAAGGCTGGGCAGGCTGGGCGCCGGTACAGGAAGGGGAGGGGGGGGAGACACCCGCAAGGCAGACGGCGGAGGAGTTGAGGAAGGCGCCGCGCCCCGGAAGCACGGTGAATCCGAAAGGTCACCAACACAGCGTCCCCTCCCAACTGGGGAAATGAAAGGGTCCGAGGAAGGCACGTGTTGGTTAGTTGAAGGATGCGAGGAGTTAGCTGCCTCCGCTTCTATAGATTCCGTATGTTTCGCAGCACTGGATAACAGCTCCATAGGCGTCAGGCATGATACATGAGGAGAACGGTGACCCCGGCTGAAGGGATTTTCGAAGTCAAAACAGGTTTTCGGGGATGACAGGGTGCTACCAGAAAATTCGCTGACCGGAGGTGTCAGAGCGATGATCCTTGGGGCCTTCAGTTTTGTAGCCAGATGTTTCATTGACGAACCATCGACACATTTAAAGTTACTTCTTAGAAGTCTTTGCTCCACTGAGCAATCTAGCCGCACTTGTTGCTCTTCTTGCGGACATGTAGAGATCGTTAAGCTTACCTGTGAAAGGGCTTCACGTGAAACGCGAGGCTTCATTTTCGGAAGGTCGCGGGGCGCGGACATGCCGCGGACTGCCGATGACTGCCTCTACCTCGCCTCTTACTCCGCTCGCCGCTCCGCTCTTGGTACAGGTATTTAGTGGGTCCTCCCACTGTAGAAAGGGTAGAGAGACTGCCGATGACTGCCTCTACCTCGCCTCTAGCTCTGCTCGCCGCTCCGCTCTTGGTACAGGTATTTAGTGGGTCCTCCCACTGTAGAAAGGGTAGAGAGACTGCCGATGACTGCCTCTACCTTGCCTCTAGCTCCGCTATGAGTGCATAATACTAATCTAACCTTGCAGGAATTTCTGATATGTATTATGCCCTATAACAAGTGAATGTATATATGTATCTATTTTATTTAATGTTGTGTGATAACCCTACTTGCTAGTAGTAATTTTTCTATAGTGTGTTTGGCCAATAAATAACTGTATTTGTATACATCCTGTCTAAGTGTAATTAGTGATTCCTATTGTCTGACCTCATTGTGGACCCTTTACAAGCTCACCCAGGGGTCAAGTCCTAAAAATAGAAAGTGGGAGGACTCAACATACCAATTGAATGCAGCGTCACCAGAAATTAGCATCTCAAGGTGCCCACCGAAAAAAGTGGTGGACTCCATCCATCCGGGTGTACCATTGACTTGAGCCCTGAGCTCACCACCTCTGAAGAACTTAGCCTAGACCGCCTGCCACTGCTACCCAAACTAGTTTGGCTAGAGCTCCCCAGAGTTGTCCCTGTCACAATATAGGTTGGCCTTCTATGCATATGTCGACCAGACCACAGTATAGAAAATCAGTCCTAACATATTCCACTTTCATACCATAAAATAGGCCTGGGACAGTTGAACATGTCTTTACCAAGTGTGCTTTTGGCCACTTGATTTATAAGCAGTTTGCATGTCCTTGCACTGAAGGCCTGTTAAAAACAAGCATTGGCATAGGCAATAGCTTCGTCTTTTGTAAAATGATTAGATAGGCATTTTCCAGGAACAGCTATCAGATGCCTGTGCACGCTCAACATTTTCCAGCTTTTGGCACCTTATGGCCAGGAGGTACCATTATGGCAGTGCATGGCAACTCTCATGCCTACACAAAAGCCCTTGAAAGGCCACATGTTTATCCTTCTGAGTCTAGCAAGTCTGAAGAGGGTAAGTGGACTGGAAGGGAGTACCCACATGTATTTTGATTGGTGTGGGGTAGCATATCAAGCTATCGCTTGTGATCGCGTTGGTGGGGCAGTGGTGGGGTTGTATTGGGGGCACGACTGAGGTTCTGGATACTTTCATTTTTTGGAGTTGTGGGGGCAGCCCAAGGCGTCTGTGCCTGGGCCCCAAAATTCCTTAATATCACCTCAAATAAGCGAGGGGGCGAGTGATGCCATCCCTACATCCAGTGGGCCTGTCATGCACATGGTCACCTCGAGGAAGGGACCGATGAGCGATATTCCCGTCGACCTGGGAGAAGACCTCCATCCCACGTGAAAGACCATGTGATGGACAGTTACGACACAACAAAATGTCACCCAAAGTAAATTCTGTATTGCTTATAAACTGTGACTCGCACACAACCGACTGATATGTTCTTTTGTGTGAAGTCCCCGTGCAGCTTCCGGTGACCCGCCAACGGAAGAAAACAAATAAATAACCAATTAAAAGAATCAGAATCATCCAGGAACTGCATGCAGCCTTTTCAGCAACTGCCACCATAGCTATCTCTGGGGGGGGGAGTGGGGGGGTACCCCCACAGAACTGCATATGATCCGGTATTATTTATGTCCATGTGGGGACCCTCAGGAAGGAGTAACGGATCCTACTTAAGGGTCTCAGCACGCACACCGAGAATTCATTGTTTCTCTCACCCAATCCCATCACACACTGCAACAAAACAAACATTTGCGAGCTCCAAAATGGTGCTGGATGTCTCCGGGAAAACCACAAAAACATCCCGATTACATTGTCAGCCAAATCACCAACACTGTCCCGGGTTCGAGCATGGCAGAAGTGTGTCCCTATGATGGTAAACTCACACTTCGTCAATTGGAGAATGGACACAGACTCGTCCCAAACAGAAAAAAACAATTCTTCCGCATCACATGTGACATAATTTAAAGAACCACTGGAGGGCAACATAATGCCACAAACCACATAAATGCCACATGTAGGCAAAATGGGTTTCTGCATGAAGGACGTTGAAGCCTGTCCCAAATATGTCTGCTGGCGATTAACAGATTTAAAGCAAGCAATGTCAAAGCCAGTAGTTAGTGCTTTTTTTAATAAGCATAATATAATGTGTCGAAGTAAGTGCAGTGATATGCACACTGTGTAGTTGGATACAGTGTGCGGGTGTAAGCTGAATGTAAAGGTATTGCTCCTCTTTTTCAATCTATGTGCAGTGTAAGGGGAAATGTGTAGTGTGAGGGTGTGCATGTCATCTGAGAGTGTGTGCATGCAATGTGTGTATGTTTGTGATGTGTGTGTTTGATGTGAGGGTGTACATGGTGTGAAGCTATGTGTATGAACGATTGTGCGTGAAGTGTGTATTTGCTCTGTAAAGGCGTGTGTTAGGGGGTGCGCATGCATGGGCGTATGTGAACATTATGACGGGTTGCGTGTGAGTTTGCAATGTCAGTGTGTGTGGGGTGAGTGTGTGAGAGGGTGTGCATGTCTCCATGTAATTCCGAAGATGCCCATTCAGTTCTGCATTTTCTTTGCATTCTATCACTTGTAGTTTTGTTTTCTCCATTAAGTGTCCAGTACTACAAGTCCCAGAATGCAAAGTAAAAAATAAATCTGAATGAGCATCTTCCAAATGAGAAGGGACGTGTAGCGTATAACAATATTCAGTGAAAAAACGGTGTTAAAGTCTTTTGTTAAGTTGCAGTAACAAAAACCTATGAAATTCAGTGAAAAAACATTGTTAAAGGGACGTTATGGTCATGTTGCACAAAAAAAAACATATCAAATTCAGTGAAAAAACCTGCCAGTCCAACAAGTAGCATCAAGACACAGAAGAGTACTTGTTCCGAGTGCTTAATTTGTGCGGGGGCGGTGGGATCTTGCAAGGGCTCAGCCATGGTACATATTTCTGAGCCCCTGCACTTATTCCTCTTTCCATCTTGAGTATGTTGTGGTGTTTTGTTTGGCAACTTTATTATTTTAACTGGCAATCAGTCAGTCATAGTAATATAAGAACAACAGTGCAAGGTTCTGATTTGCCTGGAGCTGTTTAGCTCCTACTTCTACCCTAGGAGAGCCTAGTTACCTTGAAACCAGCATCTACTAGGAACTACTTCTGGCTCCCCTGTCCAAGTGGTGCCTTATAAACATGCATATGTGACATCAACTTTGAGTGTTTGAAAATGTTAATAAAGAAGAACTGGGACACATCTAGGACACATTTAAACATAATTGGCAATACATAATAGCCAAAATGTTACTGTGCATCGCATGTGGAAGTTAGGTTTGTGGTGCACTGTGTACCTGCTCCTGGTTACCTAGCCTTAGCTCCTGATTACTGGGTGAAGCCTGACACCCAGGAGCAGGTTTTAGCTCCAGCTCATTGAACCTTAATTTTGAGCCCTGCAGTGTGCACTGGCCTGAGTGCTGCATGGGCAAGCTCATTGTTATTCATGAACCTGGGGAACCATGTTGGTAGGGCTAGTTATCTATTTTCATGAATAACAACGAGTTGGACAGTGACAAGGCTGGGCATGGATGCTGGCCATGTCCTCACACTACTCCACTCAGTCCGCATGACATTGCTGATCATTCTCTCCTCAGATATGTCTTTATGGGAGGGCAAACAGGGCACATGCCCCGGACCCCCACTCTTGGAGGGGCCCCACCTGTCACCAAATCCAAGGGGACGGGAGGGTGTGCAAATACTTGCCATACTCCATTGCAAAATGTAGTTGTTATTTGTTTGCCCAGTTTCTTTAACAGAACTGCAGAGTTCCTCTTTCATTATGAGGCTGCAGGCACCACACGTTAACTGGCGAGTCAGAATTCACTGGAGGGACTGGGGCCTGGTTTATGGGCCTAACTTCTGCAAGCATTATTAGACGAAGGGTACTTGTCTTGAAAAGACCAGGACACGGTAGACCCATACTTTGCAGAATAATTTTTTGAGATGACCATTAACAGCAGGTATAACAAAAATGTTACAATATCAAATAGTATTACTTGCAATTACATCACCAAGGATACCTACATGTTGTTGGAAACTGAGTCCCCCAATCCATGGCATATATGCCTATGCAAATGATTAACTCAGAAGCCTATTTGTTGATAAGTTAACTCAGCGGGCTGAGTGTTTGCTGCTGTAATCTGTGTGTGATCTGAACGTTGCAGGTTCCAATCCTGGCAATGCCAACTCAGCCTTCATCCTTCCAGGGTCGATAAAGGAGTACCAACTTCACTTGGGTGATATTGTATGTAAATATGTTCTATGTAAAGCACTTTGGTGAAAGCGCTACAAAGATAACAATTCATTATGCTTTGTTTTTGGTGCAAAGTTTTGTATTCTCTGTGGTAGCCTATACAGAGAAAAGCTCTCAAGAGAGATATAGGTGTGTACTGTGTAAAGGCAGTTTGATTCCCGGGTAGTCAGACTCGGCCGTTAATCTGTTTTAGGCTGTAACACTGAGCTGAACTTATTTGTTGAAGTCTACATTCGTAGATAACTATGTCAGTGCTTCTTGTGTACTGCATGTAGCTGTATTTTTCCTCACCTTATCTACTCGCAGAGGTTTGTTAGGTGTGGATTTCACAACGTGTACTATTTTACTATGTGCACGTTAAATAGCTGCACCACTGCCCCCACTCTCTCTGATTTTCCGCTGTGACCTGTAGGATGACTGATAAGCATTTTAGTAAATCCTGGAGTCTAGCTTGGGTTTGCATTGCGCATGGATCACATGTACTCCCTAAACTGGAAGGAGTGTCCCATTTACCCTGTTATTCAATTGTAAAACAGAACACTGACATCTTATAAATATTTCAGTGAGGCGTGTATGGTCCTTTATGTTTCTCCCAATATATGTGCATCCTTGGGTTTTCATCATTGACACAACAGAAGTGGATATAATAAGAAATAACCGGGGGGGGGGGCGTGGCTAACCACCATGTAGGAGAGACGTGTTTGGTGCAGCTCCGCGCGATACGTTTAGCGATCCGCCGCCAACTATTGCTTTATACGACTACAAACATCTGAAAACCGCACACAAGCCGCGCGAAAGCCTGATCCGCCCGCTGTCGAAGTTTGGAAGCCCTACGTCCCTTCGTTGGCCCGCAACGTCGAAAAGAAAAGAACGCCAGGCGGACACGGAAAATGGCGGCCGCTGCAAGTCCCAGCCCGATGCTGTAAGCGGAACGCAGCAACCGACCTCGAGGGAGCTCGCTGGGGACATGGGCGCCCGACCAACGGTGATCTGAAGAGGGCTGCCTGCACCCGCAGGGCCCGGACCTGCACGGCCGCGAAGGAAAGCGGTAAGGAGTCGGAGGGGGGGAGCGCCTGGCGCGGCCTTTTACTACACTCCCACTGGACCCGAGGCAGGGGCCTCGAAGCCGATCTGCACCCAGCCACCCTGCCAAGCAGCTGAGGCGCCCACACCCCGCTGACATTGCCCGGCGGGCCGATGACCCACACCCCATTGGCACCCTGAGCAAGGCCTGAGGACAATCAGCGCACGAACACGTCCACCGGGAGACAGGCCCCTTGGAGCGTGAAAGCTTCCCCCCACACTAGCCGGCAGTACCGGCTCCGACGACACACGCGGGACTACCCACTCCGGGCATCCCTCGCACGACAGCGGACCATCAGTACAACCAGAGGCTACAGACCGCACGGTGCCTGCCGGGGGTTGGGGGGCCTCGCGAAGGGGACATGACCACCAAGGGCGCCCGAAGCAAACACCGCCAAACCACCATGGAGTCCTTCGCGGCCGCCGGGGCGACTGGGCCCGAGGCGGCCCCCACCCCTGGGGAGGCGCCGGGCGCCGAGACGCCTGAGCCGGCCAACTCCCAGCTACTAGAGGCCATCATGACACTTCAGAAGACCATGGAGAACAAAATAGACGCGGTCGCCATTGACCTGAACTTACTGCGGCAGGATGTGCGCTCCATCGCCAACAGAACGGACGCCCTGGAGATCCAAGTTCAAGACAACACTGAATCCAAAACACAGCTTTTAAAGGAAGTGGACATTTTGGCGCAAAAGGTGAAGAACCTGGAAGACAGGGCTGACGAGGCCGAAGGAAGGGCCCGCAGAAATAACATTAGAATCATCGGCCTGCCTGAGGGCATCGAGGGCAACGACCCCACTAATTACATCGAGGACCTCCTCATACACGAAATTGGAGCCGGAAAACTGTCGCAGGGCTTCACTATAGAAAGAGCCCACCGCTCCCTAGCCAGGCGGCCCCCTCCGGGGAACCCACCCAGACCTATAATAGCCAAAGTCCTCAACTACAAGGACAGGGAAACCATCTTGCCCTTCTCCAGAATGGGTGGCTCTATACAGAGGGACGCTGCAAAGATCGCGATATACCCCGATTACACCCTGCAGGTTCAAAGGAGTAGGGCCCAGTTCCACCACACCAAAGCTAGACTCAAGAACGCAGGCCTGCACTATTTACTCCTCTACCCGGCTAGACTGAAAGTCCTAAGCAACAACAAGGCACACTTATTCGACACCCCCGCAGAGGCCTGCGAATGGATGGACAGAGAACAGATCCCAGACATTGAACTGAAGCAACGCAGACCCTAGCCGCCCGCAGCGATGGTCCCTTCCTCACTTCTCATGGACAGCACCCAGCAATCACACAGCAACACGCCAGCAATGGCGGTGACACTGATGGTACCGGAGCGGCGCCGGACACGACGCACCTCTCGATAACATCCCCGGAGGCAACCCCTCCCCTACCCCCAGGCTAGTTTGGGTGAGTTCACCCACCCGTAGGGCACCGGAAGACCCAGGTCCGATAGGGCAGAAACGGGAAAGTCAGAGCAAGGGTAACCTCGCTAGACGTGTTGTGTTTAAAGTTAAGTTAGACGTTATTATTCACGGGGGGAACCCCAAGTTGGGATTTCAGTTTAAGTTCTCCACACGCCAGACCGGGACCACGTGCAACGGAATCGCCACCAAGCTAACCAAGTTTGTTAAATACCTCAACCTCAGACTGTCCACAGCCCCACGACCACATCCAGACTATAGCTGAGAAGATCAGAGTCATGTCCTGGAACGTCAGGGGACTAAATAGCTACATCAAACAGCGCCGCATCCACGCCTACATGAAACGCCACAGAGTCGGAATCGCCCTCCTTCAGGAGACCCACCTAAGCGCCCCCAAGCTAGCGGCGGTGGCCAAAGTCTGGAGAGGTACCCTGGTGGGCTCCTCGTACTCTACATACTCCAGAGGAGTCTTGATATGGATTGCCCCCTCCGTCCCTGTCTCGCTGACCCACACCAAAATGGACAATGAAGGCAGAATGGCCCTAGTACAGGGCACCATAGAAGGGCGTGATATGCGCCTGATCTGCACCTACGCCCCGAATCATGATGCAACTGTCTTCTTTCGCTCGCTGTACACCCGGCTGTCCCCGAGTAACGAATGCATAACAATATGGGGAGGCGATAACAACTGCACCTTAGACCCTCGCATAGACAGATCGGATGGTAAGCATGCTGACCCCTCCCCACCCGCCAGAATACTGAACGCCCTCACGCAGCAATACGCCCTGAAAGACCTGTGGAGAGCACAAAACCCTGAAACCAGAGGCTATTCCTTCTACTCCCCCCCACATAAGGTTCACACCAGAATAGACTGTTTGTTCGTTAGTGAAGAGCATGCGGCCAGTTTTGAGGACACGCAGTACCTGGCCAGAGTGCTATCGGACCAATCCCCCCTGATGACCTCATGGGCGATCACAGCCCCTAGACCCCCCATCCCGACATGGAAACTACGAAGCGAAGCGCTACTAGACAAAGCCTTTAACGAACAAATCAGGGAGGGCACTACACACTACTGGCAAACCAACATTGATAGTGTCCAACACATAAGTACAGCATGGGAAGCCTATAAAGTGGTAACAAGGGGGGAAATGATAGCCGCCGCGGGAGGGGCCCTAAAACTCATCACGTCCCAACTAGCGCACACCGAAGCCGAACTCCAAGCCCTCGAAGCAACACCATCCCCTGACCCTGCCCATACGCACAAATTGATCGAACTCAAACAGACATGCCTGATACACTGGGAGACACTGGGGAAACTAAGCTATACCAAATACACTGAAAGGAACCATGCCCTTGGCGATAAACCCGGGAAACTACTCGCGTGGCTTTACAAGCGGGAAACCCCCAGGCACCCCATCTGCTCTATCCGTAACATAGATGGCCTGACCCTCCACACGCAAGTGGGGATCAACGCAGCGTTCAAGGAATATTATCAAACCCTCTATTCCGACCCCACCCCCAGACTCCGCAATTGAAGATGTCCTGGACATCATCATGCTCCCTTGCCTGGAAGATTACCTGGCAGACCCCCTCGGAGGCCCTGTCACCCCAGACGAGGTCACGGCCACCATCAGGTCACTGCCCTCCGGGAAAACGCCGGGACCGGACGGTCTCCCAGGTGAATTTTATAAAGCCTACGAGGACATACTAGCCCCCCTATTGTCCAAAGTATACAACGAGGCGTACAAAAAAGGCCACCTCCCCGACTCCATGGCTGAAGCCACCATCATCCCTTTACTCAAACCCGACAAAGATAGCACTGACTGCGGCTCGTACCGTCCCTTGTCCATGCTAAACGTAGATAACAAAATCCTTACAGCACTACTGGCCAGAAGGCTCCAAGCAGCCATCCCACACCTCATACACCAGGACCAAACAGGTTACGTGCAGGGCCGTTCCATCTCAGAGAACCTGCGCAGGCTGCATCACGTCATACACAGCACAAACAGCATACCTGGCAAATACGCAGTTGTGTCCCTCGACGCCTCTAAGGCCTTTGATTCGGTCCGATGGAAATGGCTCTACGCCACCCTATCCAAGATGGGGATCAGTCCGGCCTTCATAAATTGAGTCAAACTCATCTACACTAATCCCACCGCCAGAGTGCGAACCAACAACACCTTTTTAGAGAAATGGAGCCTGGCCAGAGGCACCCGGCAGGGGTGCCCCCTATCCCCTTTGCTCTACATCTTAGCGATCAAACCAGTGGCGGCATACCTCAGGCAGGAGTACGGAGATGGGGGTATAATGATAAACGGGGTGAACCACCTCGTTTCCATGAACGCAGACGACATGCTCCTCTACCTAAAAGATCCTGAACACATCCTCCCCTACATTCTTGAAACCCTAGATGGGTTCCACAGATGCACCGGGATCCAGATCAATCACAGCAAGTCTTGCCTATTCCCCCTGACTGCCCTTAGCGAGACCGAGAAAGAACACCTCCCCCCTCTAGCCCTCAAATGAGAACCCACCACATTCAAATACCTGGGTGTCATGATCCACCGCGACCCCGTAGCCGAACACGCACTAAACACCGGCAGGGCAAAGGAAGGCCTGGCTAAATCAATTGACTTCTGGTGCAAGCTGCCCCTCTCGATGGCTGGTAGGGCGGGACTCCTTAAAATGGTGGCACTCCCGCGCCTTCTACACTTCTTCACCCATGTCCCTTACAATATCCCACAACATTTCTTCAGGGACTTGAATAAGCTTTGTAGGAAACTTCTATGGCGGGAAAGTAGGCACAGAGTCACCCTAGACATAACACAGAGACCATATGACAAAGGAGGCCGAAAAACCCCCAACTTTGAGCTCTACTATATAGCAGCCCAGCTCAAGCACGTGATTCAGTGGATGGCTGATGACGCTTCAACGGACACACGCCTCTTACAGCCCCCAGACGCACCCTGGTTGCTCAGGGACCTTCTCTGGATCAAGCCAGCGCCAAAAACGCATAATACACACCTAATCCGCCTGGGCACCCAGATCTGGAATCGGGCCTGCAAATCGGTCAAGCTGACCGACCCTTACACCCCACAAATCCCAATAGCCGCCATCATGTCCACCAGAGGACCGAAAGGCGATCCGGAACATATGGGAACCCTCCGGTGTCGCCACCCTGGGTGACCTGGTGGATGACCAGGGCATCCACACATTTCCTGAGCTGCACGAGCTGACGGGGGTCCCGCTGGGTCAGTTCCTTCTCCACGGGGCGGTGTTGGAAAAGCTCAAGAAGCGATGGCCAGATGCAGAATCCCTCTGCGCCGGGCACGAGGCCATCGAAAACTTGCTGAGCGTTGCAGAAGGAGGGCACGAAACCTCGAGGCTCTATGAAATCCTAATTGACAACACCACACATAACAAACTCAAATGTAAAGGCAAATGGGAATCTGAACTCAACACGCAGTTTGGAGACACGGAATGGGAAACCATAACACAATACCACAAAAGAGTTTCCAGGAACGCCCGTTTCCAGCTCATCCAATTCTATATCATTCACAGAGCCTACCTTACCCCAGCTGTCATCTCAAGATTCAGCGGCACCGGTGTAGTGACGTGCCCCAAGTGCCAAGAACCCGCAGCCTCATTGACCCACATGTTCTGGGCCTGCCCGGCCTTACAGACCTTCTGGTCCCAAATTCAAGCTAGGGTAGCAGAAGAGGGCATAACACTGGACGTGCAGTCCCCCAAGGCCTGCTTATTGGGCTCATACCCACGAGGCAAAAAGAACAAGCCCCTTAACAGACTCAAGGATTTAATGTACATCCTGGCAAAAAGGCGCATCGCCATGGCCTGGAAGCGCCCCACCGCCCCTAGACTCATAACATGGTGGGAAGACCTCCGTAGATGGACTGTGGCCGAAACTGGGGCCTGGGAGCTGGCGCACCGACAACAAAAAATTGGCGACTCTGAGGGCCTTTTGCAATGGATAGCCCTCACAGCAGCTCTGTTCCGCCCTAAAGAGGACAGCTCCTCAGGCGAGGACCTGGACAGCCCAGGCCCGCCTTAGCGCAAGCAGTAGACTGCCCAACGTCCCGGTCTGGGTTTGCATTGGGGGGAGGGAAGGGGGGAGTTACTATTGACACATAACCGATTACTATATTGATGATGCTGGTTGTATTGTATTTTGAAAAAACAATAAATATATTTAAAAAAAATAAGAAATAACCTTTCTAACAATGTCTTTTACAACTCCAAGTCCACCTTAATTTCCCACCCCATAATCTCTCACCCGCCTCTCTTCAACGTACCCACTGTCTGTACTCTTTCACACTCCTATCACACCCTTCAGATCTCTCAGCCCTCCACCTCTCTCCTGTTTGTTTCTCTCCTAATATGTCACTTCTCTTTTAGAAGCCTGGCCCTTTTTTCTTCCCTCTCCCTGGCCACCTTTCTTGTCCAGTTTACCTCTTTACTAGTCCTCTAGACTGTCACTCCTACACAACCCTCACTTAGATAACCTTTTGCTTCTCTCTCTACTCACTGTATCACTAGGTCTATCCTCTCTCTGCACCTTCCTTGTCCCTAACTCATTCCATCCTCTCTCGCTTGTCTATCCCTTCTCTCTACTGTCTTTCCTCTACATGATAAACGTATTTGTCACCCCTCCCTTGTTTCTCCTTCCACTGTCTCGCCATGTCATGTCTCTTCTCTCTCTTCCTACTCCCTCGTCCCTTCTCAGTTCTGTCCCTCCCCTTGCTCACTTTCCTTACCTCTCCATTACTGGCTCACCATCATTGCACTTGCTTCCCTTCCTTGTCTTCCCATATGCTCTGTCTCGCCTCTCTCCATACCCGATCTCCTTCTTCGATGTTGCCGCCTACCTCATTGCCTTTTCCTTATCTTGTGTCTTTTTTGTACCCCCACCTCATTGTCTGTGACAGTTTCTGCTCTGACATTTCTTGCATCGTCCCACAATACCTCTGAATGTTTACTCCTTTCTTAACTCTCTTCCTCACCCTTGCAATCTGTGCCCTCTCTGTTGTCTGCCGCCTTTGACTGCCACTTCGGTTGTTGTCTTTGCCTCTTTTTCACTGTTCCTTATTTTTCCTCACCTCGTGTTTCCCTCGCTCCTTCCTTCTCTCTCTAGTCTGATCCCTGATTCACTTTCATTATCTTTAACTTCTGCCTGCACTCTCGATTAAAACGAACCTCTCTGTCTCTCTCACCCTCGCTATCACTCGCACTCTCTCCCTCTCTCACTCTCATGCTTCTACTCACTCACACTCTCACTCACTCTTTGTCTCACCCTTCCTCTCACTCACACTCACTGTCTGCCTTGCTCTCTCCCTTCCTGCTTGCTCCTTGCTGCTCTTATGTTTTAACCTCCTTGCCTTTCCTCCCAATCTCTGTTTATCTCTCCCTCTCTCTGCCATTTTTCCCTCATCTCTGCTTCTCTATGATCGCCACCAGTGGTGTGCCAGTGCACTTGCAGAATGGCTGAAATTGGGTCAATTATTTTCTCTTTGATTTCCATGCCTGCCCTCATGAAAGTGTCTGCTGCTAAAAGATTAACTGACAGGGCACAGACGGGCAAGGGGAAGCATGTGCTGATAGTCAATGCACTGGTGACATTGACTTCTGAGGGCAAGATTGTTGAATAAGGTTGAATAGGATAATGCACCAGAAGCACATTATACATAATAACAATTTGCATTCCTGTGCCAGGTAATAACTACAATGAGTTGTCTTTAATACACCGTCTACGTTGTTAATTATTTATGTTAAACAACGAGTATGGATTTCTCAAAAAGCACACATTATAAACTGAATCACTTCTACAGACAATTTTGGCAGATATGGCTGGGTAAGAAAAAAATATTTGCTCAAGGTCACACACTTTAGTTAAGTAGCAATGCTGGGATTTGAGCCCAATCTGCTATTTAGGCACTTCACCATACATCTTGTCAGCATTGGTCTAATTTTTTCAAATATATAATACAACAACATGACAAATATATCAATCATTATAGAGACATATTAAAAATAAGATTCTGCAGAATCTGAAGAAAATGTTAAGTTCCGAAAGAGCAATCAGACATCACATAAATGCACTTGACAGTTTAGAAAGAGGGCGAGAGATTTAAATGCCTTGAGAGAACATACACATTTCATTAACCATTTGGAGCTATGTGATCGTTTTCAAATGAAAAATCCAAATGAAAAAGCCTCCACCACATCAGTTATTATCACTCAAACATTATTGCAGATGTTAGGGGCACTAGCTGCATGGTACCACTTGAAAGAGCTACTCATTCCATTAAACAACGGGGATGAACATGTTAAAAAGTGTATTTGGTAGCTATAATCCTAGTGCCAAGGTCAGTAGCAAACAAACTACAACCCAATTTTCCCACCAAGTATTGCTACTTCCTGCACTCTTGTTTCTTACAAATATGCCAAAATAGAGTTTCAAAATATGTTCTTTAATAGGCTTTCTTAGCACATAATTTAGAATTTTTGTTCACATTACAAATACAGGGTTACAAGTACCAGAATGCAATGTGATGTGCATATGAAAGCAGGTCAGGTTTATGCCACAACTGACATTGATATTGATATTTTATTTCTATCGCTCTCGTACACAAGTGTTTCAGAGCGCGACAAGGCAAGGGAGTGGAACAAGGGAGAACAAAACAGCGATCTTACTAGGCCCAGTGACATTGAGAACGCGCAAGTGCATGGGAGAGGGGAGGGGAAAAGTGCATGAAAGGGGGGGAGAAGTGGATAGTGTGAAGCAGAGGAGAAACAGATAAATAACAATAAATAAATAATAAAGGCAACAAACAGTGGTAGTGCAGCCAGCAATTTGCAAGTGCTAGGTTTAAGGCAGCAGACAGGGTAGGTCTGATAAGTGCAGGAAGATAAAAGGGGGGCTGTATGGGTACAGATGCAGACCCCAGTGCAAGGGGTGGCCCGGAGGCAGTGCAGGAGGGTGGCGGGGTGAGCAGGTACCTGGGCCCAGAGGACAGAGGGTGGCCTAAGTGCTTAAAAGGGAAAGGCATCCTACAGTGAACAATATCACCACAGACTTACATGAAGCAATGATATCTTCAAAGGGGTATCCAGTGATAATACTGCAAGAAATAATAAAGAATGAATTTACAAAGATTAAATAATATTGCAAGAAATAATAGAGTGGGTAAAAAATATCTGCCAGCAGAAAAAATATCGAAATAAAGACAGAAAAATGTAATGATAGGGGTGGGTTCTAGGTGTAAAAAAAAAATAAAAAAAAACAGATTTGGGTTCAAATTGGGATAAAGGGGAGGGAGACAAGTAGAGTTTAGGAGTTGGAGAAGTAAGTGGGGCCTGCCCCCCCCCCCACATCCCCACCCCCTGTAAAAAGGTATTTTTACAATGGTCAATTTAAAAGGCATGTCGATCATTTTTCTTGCAATATTTATCACACACTGTAATTGTACGTCACTGTTATTTCTGCAATAAAATCACAGTGACCCCTTCAAAGGTAGACCTAAAGAAGGGATACCAGGGATGGACTGGTGTATAGGGAACTCTGGAGATTTCCCGGTAGGCCTCTGCATCTTAGGTCTTTGGTATTTTCACATTTTCCCATTGGAAAATTGTGGGGCCACTTTAAAAATTATTTCCAGGGCCACTTTTGGTTCCCAGTCCACCCCTGCGGGTTACTACCAAGCCATACTACATGGCAGTTCTAGGTATATCACAGCGTTTTCACCAAACCTAGCACTGTTCCCTTAGAAACTGTTAGGTTTCAGAATATTCTGAGCTGCAGAGGTTCTCCAGCAGATGACCAGAGCAGGGATATCGGGACTACCCAGCATCTTAAGTGTCAGTGTAGAACTTTTCTACTCATCTGCGAAAGGTCATCTCACAGGCTGCCAGCAGTGTTGGAAAAGCTTCAAGAGAGCGGCCTTACTGCGAATTCATGAAACTTCAAAATGAGCTCATTGGCCACATACATCAGGTCTCACGGATATCTGCTGATCATAAGAAGGTTATTGTCATACAAGAGGCCAAAGCTCCCTCCAGTCCATGCATACAGTGAGGTTTTCTTGGTATGGCAAGCTTCTGCAATCAGACCTGATCCGAGTCAAACTAACATGAATTACTCACAGCTGACATTAAACCGCTGTAGCTATCTCGCCCCTTGTAAAGGGTCTTCCACTGCCTCACCTTTTTTTACTTGAGGTCAGCGGCTCCTGGTGGAAATTCCACTCGTGCATTCGGTTTTTTTTTCAATCCATTTCTGAAATCTGGACTGTCGTACATGTTCTGAGCATCCATGAAGTACCTTTCATTGGTGATGTTTCTCCCTCCCTCTCTCTAACCATTCGCCTGCAAGCAGCAAGCACCCTGCAAGCTGCGCTCTTTCGCTCCTTCCTGGCCCCTCTGCCACTTGCTGCCCCCTCTTGCTGTGCTCTGTGACAGCTAGCGCAAGCATGCAGACATTTAAAACGGTAACACCAAGATCATGAAACACACACACAATTTAGTTGCCAGGTCCGAGGACAGTAAGAAGGATGGTTCCTTCACGAGCTTACACAACATATTGATTTATGACAAAGGAAAGCTTGAGAGCAGATTTGAAAAGTGCATTTCACCCTAGCCTGCAGTGAACATACCATCAGGCAAAAATGCAACAGGCGACTTCCCGAGAAAAGGGGAAGGATTTCCAGCGAGCCTGTACAGCGTGCAATTATTTATCTATTTAGATGTTTCATATAGTGCGCTATTGGGGCATTTGAGACGAGCTACGATGGGATCAGATGCATATGTAAGGTTTTCATATGGTGGCGATGCCAGGCCCAGTATGCAATGATTGGAGCATTTGATGCTGCATTTGACACATGGCAGCCGAAACATATGGGGCAAATGTGACACCTCACTCATTCACGTGGTTACTTCAAGATGAGGCATAGCAACATCATCCTGATAATTACATCCAGATACTTAAAATGTGTCCTACTGTACTCCGTGTGCCCAAGTTCCGGTTAAACCCCTACCCCTATTAAACAACCGAGTACCGTTTATAAAAGCATCCGCAAAACTGGCTCTTCACGTCAGTGAATACTACGAAAAAGCATTCTGGGAATTAAATAGTCTAGCCAAGGTATCGAGGCATGACCATTTAAGAGCACACACACTTACACTTTTATACTCACTCAAACAGGGCAGCCTACATCCAAGAGCGGCCTTTTGCACCTTTGAGTGATCTCTGTTTTTCTACTTGGTTTGAACGCCATCTGCTGTTTGAAATATAAACACGTAGAATTTCAGCGAGCTGAATAATGACTCTGGTTAATTCACTGCACTTCACTGGGGACAGTGTAGGCGCCCTAAAAAATATCCCGTCATATTGCATCACGAAATCTGTTTCACAAAATATACCTTACGAAATATAGCTTAAAATATTGACAGTGGGAATTTAACACAGCCGCTGGTCATTCCTTCAAATGACAGTTGTGATTTATTTAAAAAACGTGACGCACTCAGAATATCTTGAATACAGAATCTGCCTCAAATTCTACAACTGTATGTAAACATGTATCGAGGCGCGGGTTCCCGGTGGTGGCACTCTTCGTCTTACGTGGAACGCGCGCCAGGCCGCATTTATTTTTTTTTAAACCACTTGACCTTTTTTCTGACATTCTATTTAAACACCACTAATGCCCGAAATCGAGGAGTTGGTAAAACAATTTCACCACCCTGAAGCGTGAACAATTCTTACCTCCCATGAGACAACCAGACCCCTCTTTTTACTGCGTATTGCCTGCACACCACAGACGTTTCACCCAAGCATCTTTTGAATAAAATGCACAAGCACGCGTGCATTATTATTAACACAGTTTTCATGACAACAAGTTAACCAGATCACCGATCAGACAGCAATGAGGAGTAAAAAAATAAATACAAGAATCATTTTAAAAAACAGGTTTGTGCAGTGCCAGCATTTACTGTGGAGAATACATGTTATGAGGGCCTTTGGAATGCTAATGATCTCTTCCCAGGGAGCTGTGACTTGACAGAGAAGGGGCACTTAGCACTCTCCGTTTCACACGTGTGCCTGCTCAAGCCCAGTAATAAAAGATAAGACATCAAAGGAACAGGCTTGGGTGAATGACTTGAGTGGGGGCCCGCAAAGTCCTACTATGACTTTAGCATACAAGTATGTCAGATCCCCTGATAAGTATCAGCCTGCATCAAAGAAAAGAAAAGCCCTTTTATCAGGATATCAAGGAGGCAGACCTCTGTGATTTAAACTTCAAAATAGCACCCTTTCCCGTGCTTTCATGGGCAAGCCTGAGTGCCACAGCATATTCAGGAACAACTGGGCAGGGATCTGACACCTAAGGGTGCTAGCCGCCTAATATGGCCCTCTCTTTCTAGACAGTTTAATAAATAACTTACACACACAGACATTTGATTATTTGGGAAAAAAACAGGCCACCTTAGTGAAGAGTCACTTATGGGCGATCATAATGTGGTGTCACGTGATCCTGCGTGCGCAAGCACGTGACACCGGGGAAAAAGGAAAATAAAGGAATCACCGGAATTGACGTAGAGTCAGTCCGGGTTTATGCATCGGAGCCGCGAGTCGCGTGGTTTGTTACGCGCGGCTGCTCCCGCGCTGCGCTGTGAGATCGCCCGCCCCCGCGCATCGACAGAGGCGGCAACAGAACCCTTGGGGCCCTGACACACACCATCACACTGTTGAATTGAGGGCCCGAGGCCTGCGCGCGGGGGCTGGCGTAACGCGACTAGGCCGCGCGGCCTGTGGCGCAGCTCCAGCGGGAGCTGAAAGGACACACACCCACGCAGATGTCAGGTCTGCCCCGGAACTGCCTCCCGAACGCGGGGGCGGGGCTTTTATTAGGACGCCCTGCGTCACCGCGTAGCGGGACGCAGGGCGGAACGTAACACACACTGGCGATGAGGGGAGCTACGACCCCGACACGGAGCTGTGCACCGCCCGCATCAAAAGAAAAAAAAAAAAATTTTTAAATCAAGAATTGAAAACAGGCAAACTACAGCCAGGAACAACGCTGTGATTAAGGTGGTTGAAGCCCCACCTTCCAGCCTAGACAGGGGCTCCCACACACAGCTGCAACGAATCCACCGGACACTCCTGGAGGAGTCCAACAGCCCTGACCAGGTACTGCGCAGCAGCATACAAGCACCCTAGGCCCACGCTCCAACACCAAGGGATACACCTACAACGTAACATGTCGAGCCCAAGCACCAGCCCCGGGAGAGCCGGCTCGAGTCCTTCTTCCAGGAGGAGCATCTCCTACGAACACCCCGACCCAACACAAACATCATTTATGCCGCCATTTGACCCTTTCACCTCTGGCGCCGCCATCAGATGGGAAATCTGGCTCCAACAATTCGAGATGCACCTCGAGGCCAGAGACATCACCGTGCCCAAGAAAATGCGCACTTTCCTCCTACTGAACATTGGTGCTGCGGCCCTGCGTCTCTTTAATGTAACACCCAACCGTGGCAGCGCAGACAACTATGACGCAGCGAGATCCGCACTCACGAACATGTTCAAGCCCGACCTCAACCCGGACTACGAACGCTTTCATTTTTGCATGGCGAGGCAGCGAGAGAAAGAGACGGTGGACAAATTTCACGCCCGCCTTCGTGAAATGGCGGTAGGCTGTGAGTTCCCAGACGAAGAATTCGCCATCCGTCTCCAAATCATTAATGGAATATCCTCTGAGAAACTGAGACGAGCTATACTTTCAGAACGTAACATACGCCTATCACGGATCCTTGAAATGGCGCGCCTCCGCGAACAGACGGAGGACCAGGTAGCAGTCATGGAAGCAGCAATCCAAAAACTGCCACTAGACAGCCCCGGTCCTATGGAAGATGTGGCAGCCATTTCCAAGCGCCAGAACACTCGCATGAGACAAGATTGGAAGCTCCACCCACCACAAGGGCGGGACAAGAGCTGCAAATGGTGCGGAGGCCCATGGCACAAAGGTGAATCATGCCCCGCATGGGGTTCCACGTGCAGGAAATGCAACCGCCTTAACCACTTTGCCGCGGTCTGTCTAAACCCACCGGACAAAGACTCGACCCCGCGCCAGGCACAAGAACGCCGGAAAAAGTTCGCGCCCAGAGAAAACTCACACCCCCAGACACGAAAAGGAAAAGCCAGAGCCGTCGATGAGTCCCAGAGGTCCCCAGACTCGAGTGACAGCGACGACAGCGACAGCAGCACGTCCCCCGATAGAGGTGACAAGAGTAGACGGAAAAAAGGGAGCAGACGGATACACCGAATCCATCTCATATCTGCAGTTGAACCACATCGGTCACGGCAGAGGAAGAGACCGTCGTGCACAGTCTTCACCGATGGAGAACCACTGAAGGTGGTCATCGACACCGGCGCAACAGTGAACGTCATGCCGGTAGCTGCATTCAACAAACTTCACCCAAAGCCTGAGCTCCAACAAAAAAGATTCAGGCTGTATGCCTACGGTTGCAAGAAACCCCTCCCCGTGCGAGGGTCATTCAAATCAAACTTCGCCCACGAGAACACCAACTGCCGCGCGCGCATATATGTCGTGGACGCCGGCTGCGAGACGTTACTGAGCTGCAGGACAGCAGAGAAGCTGAAACTGATACAGTTCGCGTTCAGCCTCCAACAAGACAAACTCAACAACTTACTAAAATGACACAGTAAACTATTCCAAGGCAACGGGTGCCTCAAGGGGAGGACCATCAAACTCCACATAGACACCACAATTGAACCGAAAGCAGTTCGGCACAGACGGATCCCGTTCCACCTACGAAGTGCGGTAGAAAAAGAACTGACCAAGCTAGTGGAAGAAGGGATCATTGAAAAAACATCTGGACCAACCCCGTGGGTCTCCCCCATGGTCGTGGCGCAAAAACCCAAACAGCCGAATGCAGTAAGAATTTGCATCGATATGAGACTTCCCAACGTCGCGATCGGGAGAGAACGCCACGTAACCCCCACGATCGACAAACTCATCGTAGACCTCACCGGAGCTACAGTCTTCAGCAAACTCGACCTCAGGTCAGGCTATCACCAGCTACGCCTATCGAAAGAATCCAGGTACATCACTACCTTCTCATCTCACCTCGGCCTGATGAGATACAAACGGTTGAACTTTGGAATATCCTCTGCAGCAGAAGTGTTCCAACATGAAATCCGCAAAGTTATCGCAGGCCTGGAAGGAACCACCAACATCAGCGACGACATCCTCGTATATGCCCCAAATAAAGAAGAACACCATCAACGCCTAGCAGCAGTCCTGAAAAGGCTCGAAGACGCAGGCCTGACACTCAACGCAGAGAAGTGTGAATTCGACAAGAGTGAGCTGTGTTTCTTCGGATACATATTCAGCGCGGAGGGAGTTTCCCCCGACCCGTCAAAAGTGCAGGACATCAAGGACTCCAAAGCTCCACAATCTGCCTCCGAGGTGAGGAGTTTCATGGGGATGGCTACCTACTGCGCATGTTTTATCCCTGACCTCGCAAGCGTCGCAAGTCCACTCAGAGAATTAACAAAGAAGGACCAGAAGTGGGAATGGACCACTACTCACCAACAAGCGTTCCAACAAATCAAGGACACTCTATCTACCTCCACCACCATGGCATTCTTCGACATAAGAAAACAGACCGAGCTTCTCGTGGATGCCAGCCCTTGTGGCCTAGGAGCAGTGTTAACCCAAACTGACAATGAGGGCAGAGTGTTCCCCATCGCATTTGCCAGCAGAGCCCTCACAAAACCCGAACAAAACTATGCGCACATTGAAAAGGAAGCATTGGCCATTTTGTGGGGATGCCGACACTTCAAGGTCTACCTGCTAGGGAAGCAAGCTAAAGTTTTTACAGACCACAAACCACTAATCCCGATCTTCCGAGGCTCAGCCCCCCACCCACCTGCACGCATAGAAAAATGGATGCTGCAGCTACAACCGTACAACATTGAGGTGGAGTACCGCCCAGGATCAGACAACCCAGCAGATTACCTGTCTCGTCACCCAAGACCGGCTACCGACAGTGAGCAGCACCACGCGAAAGAGACCAATGAGCATGTCTGTCAGATAGTCGCCTGCGCAAGACCGAGAGTACTGACTCTACAAGAAGTCATACAGGAGACAGAAGAAGATACCGTCTTACAACACACGGCGGCAGCCATCCAGTCTGGCAATTGGAAAACTTATCTTACGTCAATTGCCCACCGCACAACACCAGCCCAAACCAAGCTCAGAGCACTTTTTGGGATCAGGCACAAACTCTCAATAGCTCCCAAAGGAGTGCTGCTGAAAGGACACCGCATTATATTGCCTGAGTCCCTAGAGGAAAGGGCTCTCAGATTAGCACACAGCGGACACCAAGGAATCGTAAAGTCCACGGCCTACCTCAAGTCCAGGATGTGGATGCCGAACATGCAGCAAAGAGTAATAGAGCTAGTCGAATCCTGCGCGGCTTGCCAAGCATCCAGGAGGCCCGAACACCCCGAACCAATTAGCAGTACCCCAAGGAGCTGCACATGCTGGGACGCGGTCAGCATGGACCACTGCACCATCGCGGGAGAAGGGTATCTACTCGTAGTCATCGACGAGTTTAGTAGGTATCCGGAAGTCGAACATGTAACCTCGACCAACGCCGCGACCACCATCCTCACATTGGAGAAGATATTCGCCACCCACGGAATCCCGAGGAAAGTGAAGAGCGACAACGGGCCCTCTTTCACCAGTCAAGAACTACGCGACTACTTCAAGGAAGTGAACGTCAAGCACCAGCGAATCACCCCGAGATGGCCCCAAGCAAATGGAGACGCAGAAAGATTCATGGGATCACTTAACAAGGTCATCAGAATCGCAAAAGAACAAAGACACTCGTGGCTGACGGCCGTATACCGGTTTCTGAGAACACACAGACAGACCCCGCACTCAGCCACCGGGATCAGCCCCGCCGCCCTCATGTTCGGGGTACCTATACAAGCAGAACTCCCCATACACCCCCACTGGACAGCCCCAGAACCTGACATCCCCGCGATAGACGCCAGGCGACTAAGGAGAAACGAACAGGAGAGCATCGCCAGGCGAGCCAATCACCGGGAACTAATCCCAGGAGACACTGTCATTGTCAAGAACCGGGCACCGCCCAAGAAGATGTCCCTAAACTTTGAAACACAACCGTGGACAGTCAGCACAACCAACCACAGCATGGTCACCGCCACCCGGGAGGGAGAAACCGTGACACGCAACATATCGCACTTCAGAAAAGTACCTCCGGAGATGTGGGAAGAACCATCAACAGCCCCAAGGGAAGACGGCAGAAGGACGCCGCAGACTCCTCAAGAACCAGCTCCAACGGAGAGTCTAGCCACGCCAGGAAACGCAGGCGGATCACACTCGCCCAACAGGGAAACCGAAGCAGAGATCACGGGGAAAGACAGGCCTACAGAAAGGAACACCCGCTATCGCCTGAGAGAAAAGCCCAACCCGTCATGTCGCCTCCAAGGATACATAGTAGACGGAATCTACAGGCGAACGCCCAAACCAAGATGAACCCCGAGAAAGACAGCAGAGACAGTTAAGTCGCATGTTCCTCTGCCAGTCAAAACTGTATACAAGATCCCGTGTTAATTACCATGTTATTAAGTGTAATGCATAAATATCTCCAAGTTGGGGAGGAATGTGGTGTCACGTGATCCTGCGTGCGCAAGCACGTGACACCGGGGAAAAAGGAAAATAAAGGAATCACCGGAACTGACGTAGAGTCAGTCCGGGTTTATGCATCGGAGCCGCGAGTCACGTGGTTTGTTACGCGCGGCTGCTCCCGCGCTGCGCTGTGAGATCGCCCGCCCCCGCGCATCGGCGGAGGCGGCAACAGAACCCTTGGGGCCCTGACACACACCATCACACATAGCAATGCCACGCCCGTAAGGTCCCTGATCCTACATGCACATTCCCCTGATGGCCTTCTGCCATTCCCGGGCTTGCAAACTGGCGAACCCATCACTTGAGTTTACATTTCTTCCGGGGGAACTACGTCTTGTCTGGTGAAGTCCTTCCGGGTCAAAACCTGCTTCTGGTAGCCTTTCCTACCAGGAACAGTCTATTAACTCCCACCACTGTATGGAGCGAAGCCCGGGCCACTGTGCAGTTGCGGAGGAGTCCAACTGTCCTTGTGGATGAAAGTGCGTGTCGTACACGCCCTGCAGGTAATGCTCACGGCTAGCATCCGCAGCGTGATTCCTCCTCAGCTAGGATCGCCACAAAATTCCTCTGATAATAAAGAAGAGAACCATTAGAACAAATCTTACCTAACCTCCTTCCTGCCAACCTATTTCTTGGAGTGGGTGGGTGTCGTGTCCTGGCTACCAAAAGAAGAGGTCTTCCCCCGTGTTGCTGATAATTTTTTTTTTTTTCAAATTTCTCTTTACCCACAAGGCTTCCTGTCCGGAGCCTGTGTTTCATTCTACGGAAAGAGCCAGGAGGCTCAGGACCCCCACCACTGCTGGCACTGTGTGCTACATTACCCGACTCTGTAAAGCTCACGCCTCTGTAAGTGTTCCTCCACCCCACCTATTGTCTACAGTGCTCGCACTGTCCCGACCACCGCCCAATCCGTGTCCCCATCTACGCCGAAGCACCCTGTAGTCCTAGCCCGAATGTGCACTGCCTTAGCTAATAATATTTTTGACCAACACGGTCTGTGTATTGCCTCAGCTAAATATTGTACCTGCCTACTACCCACTGTTGATTATGTACGATTGTGCTAAAGTAACTTGCCTACTATTGGTTGTGTATGGCCCCAGCCAAATCGAATCTGCCCACTGCCTTCTGCTGACTATGCATTGTCTTAGCCTACAGTAAACCTGCCCACGGCTGATTCTGTACCACCTTAGCTAGAATCGCACCTGCCTACTGCTGTTCTTGTACTGCCTTAGCTAGAACCGCACCTGCCTACTGCTGTTCTTGTACTGCATAGCTAGAATCGAACCTGCCTACTGCTGATCGTGTACTGCCTTAGCTAGAATCACACCTGCCTACTGCTGTTCTTGTACTGCATAGCTAGAATCGCTCCCGCCTACTACTGATCTTGTACTGCCTTAGCTAGAATCGCAGCTGCCTACTGCTGTTCTTGTACTGCAAAGCTAGAATCGCACCCGCCTACTGCTGTTCTTGTACTGCTCTAGCTAAAACCACACCTGCCTATTGTCGATTTGTACCACCCTAGCTAAAATTGAACCTGCCTACTGATCCTGCACTGCTCTAGCATAATTCGAATTGACCCTTTGTTGTGACGCATCTCCCCCAGGCGCACATCCACCATGCTCTTTAGGGCGATCCTTACTATATACCTCAGTCTACCTTGTGTAGCAGCACTGACATACCCTCTGCCATCAGATACCTTATCGCCCTCCTGCCCTGCCCCACCTACCCCACGTGCGGCAACGACCACAATGGACCATATGACACCCTCCGTAGGCCCCCAGCACTTCAACACAGACTTTAACCCATACCTCAATGACCCAGCCCTCTGGTTGGAACACTTCGCTAGCAAACCCACATCGAACCAACCGTGTCCCTTATCTTTCAGAAACAAAACACTAGGCACCAGATTCCGCATACGCCCCACCCGTAGTAAGCTCCTTAAGTAAACACGACACACTCCACCCACCGTGTTCACCCACTGCACCTTCCAATGGCAAACCCCCCTCTTCAGAGGCAAAACTGCTGATTGTCAAGGGCGCCCTCATCAACGCCAGATCCCTTCCTGCACACGCACTAGACATAGCAGACCTTATAACATCTTCAAACCTTGATTTCATTGCCATAGCTGAAACCTGGCTTCATGCCGCCTCCGGTCCCTCCTTGTCCCTTGCCCTACCACCCGGCTTCGGCATCATGAGATGTGACTGCACCTCTGCCTCCCATACCAGAGGTGGTGGCCTAGCCATCATCCACAAAACCACTCTGGATTTAAGAGTATTGACCAACACTAAACTCGAGTCTGCTGAACTTCTATCAGTCAAACTCACACTCACGTCTAATCAAACAGCTACCCTCCATCTAATTTACAGGCCCCCAGGCCCCGCACCTTCCTTTGTCTGTGAAATCTCTACCCTCCCCCTTGACAACGCAAAAACCAACTCGCAAATCATCATCCTTGGAGACTTCAACCTAGGACTTGGTGATCCTAAAGATCTCACTGCATTAGATTTGGAAAACGCCCTTTCTAACTTTGGCTTCACCCTGCACATCCAAGAGCCCACGCACTCAAAAGGCAGGGCCCTTGACTGGCTAGCCAGCTCTAACTGCAACATCAACGTCTTGGCCAACACCCCTTGCCTTTGATCAGACCACCATATAATCACTTTCAACATTGAAGCCTCCCCCCGCATCCAGACCTTGATAGCACCTGCTCTCCCAACTAGAAATAAAAAGGGCATAACTAAGGAGAAACTTCTCCCTTTGCTACTCCCTCCTCCCAAAGCGGCCACCGACTCTTGCAATGACCCCACCATCCTAGCTGACATTTATAATTCCAGCATGCTTACAGCTATAGACACAATTGCCCCCATTAAACTGAGGAAGGCCAAACCACAAGCACACCTTAACTCTTGGTTTACCCCACAGTTAAGAGTTCTCCCCAAAACCAAACGCTGTGCAGAAAATCGCTGGAAAAGTCACCCTTCTGACGCGCACAAAGACATTTTTTTCTTGGCATCGCTCACTTACAAAGCAGCCATTATAGAAGTGAAAAAAGAGTCCTTTAACAATCGCATCGTACAAGCCGACTCCAATTCTAAGGAACTCTTTAAGATCCTAAAGGAGCTCGAAACCCCTGTTTCCCCTCCCGATACTTGCATCAAAGATAGCAAATGGTGTACCAGCATTCAGGCAGCGTTACTGAATAAAATCACCACGCTTCAATCTAAAATCCTAGCTAAACAAGACAGTCTGAAACTGGACAATCGCCGTCCTACACCAGTTGGGACCCCCTCCCCCTACTTGCCCAATCTCAAACGGTTTGCCTTCTCACCGCTCACCGTTGCAGAGGTGGAAAACATTATCCTGAGGATCAAACCTTCCAACTGTCAGGGCGACCCCTGCCCTGCCCCAATTATTAAGGAATCTGCCCACGACCTGGCTCCATTTATCACATCCTTCATTAATGCCTCCTTTAAAACAGGAATTGTCCCTGACAACCTTAAGGACGCATGGGTGATCCCCCTGCTCAAAAAACCTTCTCTAACCCTAGCATACCTACCAATTATCGACCTATTACTACCGTCCGATTCTTGCTAAAAATTCTAGACCGTGCAGCATACCTGCAAATCCAAGAGTACCTAGAAGTCAACAATCTTCTAGGTCTCAGACAATCTGGCTTCCGCCCCAAACACGGAACAGAGACAGCCCTACTAGATTTAAAAACTCAAATCAAAGTGCTAAAGGACAACGGCAAACTTGCCTTGTTACTCCTACTCGACCTCTCTGCGGCTTTCAATTTGGTCAACCACCAGGTCTTATGCAAGCACCTTCACTCCGCTGCCCATTTCTCTCCGTCAGCTACGGCCTGGATCAAATCATTTTTGAGCAATAGATCCATGCAGGTCGTTTCTCAATCTGCAGATCCTTCCCCTATTCACTGCGGTGTCCTCCAGGGCTCTTGCGTGTCGCCAACACTATACAATGTTTTTACAAAACCGCTCTTTGATGTACTTGACTATCTGGGTGTCTCTTATACGAACTACGCCGACGACACCCAAATACTCATTGCCATCACTGGTGACTACTTGGCTGACACCAAGGCCCTGAATGACGTCTACCTGGTCATCCAAGCTTGGATGGCACAACATCAGTTATGTCTCAATGATGACAAGACGGAGCTCCTCATCCTGGGTACTACGCAACGTCTCAGCAAACTTGAGCCAGCCTACCAATCATTCATCATCGATGGCAACACCATCCATGTTTCGAAAGACACTAAAACCTTAGGTGTCTATCTCGACGCCACCCTATCCCTCACCCGACAAACAAATGCAGTCAGATATGCCTCGGCATATACCTGCAAACTCATTGCAGCCTGCAGACCATTTCTGACCACCCCCAACACAGTCACACTGGCCAGAACCCTCATCATGGCCAAAATCGACTATGGTAGCGCCCTCTACCTAGGAACTAGCCATCAGAATCTGAACAAATTGCAAATCTCACAGAACAACGCCATTAAAGCGGCCCTAAACATCCCACGTAACCATCACATTTCGGAATCCAGATCCAACCTACAATGGTTACCGGTCAAACAGAGAATTGCACTGAAAGCCTTAAGCCTTTCCCACAAATGCCTAGCCAACCAAGCCCCCCGTATCTTTGCAGCCGGCTTTCCCGCCACGTGTCTTCCCACCCCCAAAGAACCAACCAAACCCACTGCTTAACTATCCCTAGGTTCAAATTACAAAAAGCGGGAGGATCTAGCTTCCCGTCCTAGCCCCCAAGCTTTGGAATGCCCTCCCCCTCACCATCAGATCAGAAGAATGTTTTAGTACCTTCAAGTCCAAAACGAAATCCTGGCTCTTTAACCAGCCGTGAAACTCGGATTTCCTACGTACCTAGAGCCTGCCCTAGTAAAACGTTTGTTCCAATCTCTACTCTGTAGATGATGCATAATGTTGTATATTGTATATTTTGAATTACTTTGCACTGTATCTATGTTTGCTATGTAGCCCTGTTCTAAGTTGCGCCCTGATGCCTCCGGGCCTGATGGTGCGCCTTACAAATAAACAAAATACAAATACAAATTTTACGTTTAATGGAATACAGTTGAGAACATTCATGAGGCAATTCGGGTAACAGAGAAACAGCTCACTGTAACCTCCTGCCGCCCCTCCCATGCAACTTCCCCAACTGTATCTCCCCCTCCAACCCCACTCCTGCCCTCCTCCACGCTTGGTACTACTTTCTCGTTGCTATAGTCAAAACTTGAGTGCCTTCGGAAACAAAAAAGAAAACAAAATCAACGTTTAGCCTTGCCCCCTGGTCTCTGCACAGGCATACTGTCCATATTTGTTCGACATGAGTCTTTACCCTAGTCACATTTAATTCCTACAGAGGGTCATGGCACTCCCCATCTCAATCCCCAGCATTGGTCACTGCTGAGTTTGCCCTGGGCCATGCATGTTTATCAATTAATTCTCTGCACTCGCCACTGCTGTTATTCTCTCAATAGTCTATATGTTCATAGCCACATTGGTCCATCCTTCTTGCAAGGGGGGGGGCACTTTTCCACTTCATGGTTAAGCAAGCCCTTGCTGCCAGGAGCAGGGAAGAGGACATCTTCGACAGCCTGACATAATCTCCATCCTTCCCCTCCAGACCAAACAGGACCAGCATTGGTGACTTGGTTCTGGCAGTCCCCTCAACCTCCTTCATCCAACCTAGGAATCTGTCCCAATAGAACTTCACTCTGGGGCATTCCCACCACATATGCCAATAATCAGCCTTTGCCCCGCAACCTCGCCAACACAGAGGGCTGGTGTTTTGGAACATTTTGGAGAGTCTAACAGGGTCATAATGCCACATGTGGAGGAGCTTGATGGCATGTAACTTATATTGACTGGAGGTTGAGGTCTTGACCACCACCCTACATAATCTGTCCCACAGTACCAGCTCTATGTCAATCCCCATGTTTTGCTCCCACTTACTTCTAAGCTTATCAGTGGACCACTTCCCTGCTCCCACCAAAGCCCTGTGCATTGCCGAGATTAGACCCTTCATTTCAGTGCCTTTGTCCAAAATTCTTTTGAATGGGGTACACTCTCACTGTATCTGTTCCCTCCATCGGGATCCCATTAGCACCGCCTTCAATTGAAGGTAAGAGAAAACGAAGAGCCTAGCAATACCCAGGACCTCATCCAGGGCGATTATATTGATGAAGTTGCCCTCCCTCCAGAGCTTGCCAATCCTCTCCAATCCCACCTCGAAGCATTTCTGGAAGCGTTCGGGGTCCGGTATGGCCTCCCTGACTCCTGGCACCCAGAGAGGACAAAGCGGAGAGGGCCACTTGTAACACCTTTCATATCTGCTCCTTGTCGCCAAATGTCCCATATAGTTCCCACAAGAAGATGCTCACGAATTCTGTGAGGATGCTTACTTCTCGCTACCCACAGCCATTCTCCAACAGTGGTAGGGCGCAACTGAACTGTCCCGGGAGTATGGCTCAGCAGCAAACAGGCACGCCTTGGAAGCAAGACGATACGAAGCAATACAGGTTCGATCCCCGGGTCCGCGGTCAGAAACCTCTTGGTATTTAAGCGCGTTATAAATATGCAACTAAGACAAAAACATTTAAAAAAAACAATTACTCAAACTAAAAAAACAAACAATTGCTGTAACAGCGCCTCGATGCCCGTGGGCTGTGTGAGCGCTTTAAAGATGCTAAAATAAATGTTATCCAGTGAGACCCATGGGAGATCCCTTTGGTCCCTAAAATGAGCCATGAGAACCCTAAAATGGGCAGCTTTATAGTAAAGTTCAATATCGGGCAAACCTACTCACCCTTTTCTTTGGGCAGGACCACTGCTTCCCTAGAGATCCTAGGTCTCTTCCCCTGCCAGATGAACCCAGATATGGAGCCACTTATTTCACTAAAGAATTAACCTGGAAAACGGATGGGGAGCATCTGGAACAAATAAAAGATCCTAGGGAGGACGACCATTTTAACCACATTGAGGCGCCCCAACCATGATATAGTTAGATTGCTAAATTTTTCCAGATCAGTCTTAATTTTGGCCATCAGGGGGGGAAGTTTGCCCCAAATAATTCACCCACGTCCCTTGGTACATTGATTCCCAGGTATCTAAACGTTCCCAGGTTGACCTGCAAACCCAGGGATGCGAATCTCCCCGCTTCCCCATCCATTCTCCTATTAATTTTAAATCCCACCAAGGAGCCGTATTGCTCAATCAATTGGATTGCCGCTGGTATGGAGGACAGGGGATTCCTCAAGTGTAGGAGAATATCATCCAGAAAAAGGGCAATTTTGTAAATCTCATCTCCCACCTGGAGCCCCTCTATGCGGGGGTCCGCTCTAATCCTCTGGGCAAGAGGTTCGACAGAGAGGGCAAACAAAGTCAGGGAAACGGGGCAGCCCTGCCAGGTACCCCTTCCCAACCCAAACCACTGACAGTACCCCCCATTAACCACCACACATGCCTTGGGTGAGGAGTACACTACAATCACACCCTTGAGAAACCTTTCTCCAATACCACACTTAATGAGCAGTGCTCTGAGGAACACTCACTCCACCCTATCAAATGCCTTTTCAGCATCTACCAAAAGGAGGAAGGGGGTCCCTGAGGAGCCCCTGGGCTTCATGCATCAGGTATAAAGTTGTCCTCATAGTGTCAGCCCCCTGATGACCCTTACTAAACCCCACTTGATGTGGGTGGACCAGTCTTGGCATATACTCCTCTAATCTGGCCGCTAACACCCGGGTGTACATTTTGGCATCGATGTTGGGAAGACAGATGGGACGATAAGAACCACACATCCGGGGATCCCTCCCCTCCCTGTATATTACTGAGATAAGCGCTAGGGAGAAGGACTCCGGGGCCTTATCTGTATTTAGTATATTGTTAAATAGTTCCATCATAAATGGGAGTAACACTGGGAGGAATGATTTGTAAAACCCGGCTGAGAATCCATCCTCCCCTGGGGCCTTTCGCAGTGCAATCTCCCCACCGCCTTCCCAACCTCTTCTTCTGTCATGGGTGCCTCTAGGATACCGGTTTCAAGCTCTGACAGTTTGGGTAGATGGATGTCTGCTAGGTATGCGTCCACATCCCTCTCCTCTGATGTGGATTCCGATTCATACAACTTTTCATGAAAGGAAGCAAAGGCCTCCTGAATCTCCTCTGACGGGGACTGATATAGTTTTTCTCTCGCTTCTATTTCAGTAACCCATCTTTCCGCCTGCTGCCTTCTTAGTCTTGCCGCCAGAAGTGCATCCGCCTTATCTCCTTTCTCATAACATTTCTGCTTAAAAAATTGCAGGTTACTTTCCCTTCCTCAATGAGCAGCAGTTCCTCTCTTTTGCCTCTTGCTTCTAAAATACGCTTTCTTGTCCCACAGATGACTAATGCGCCTGCTTATCAAGTAACGCTATCTCCTCCCGCAGCCTATTGTCAAATAGTGCCTGCTCCCTCCTTTTCCTTGCCCCCTGCCTGATCAGGATCCCCATCCATGTGGCTTTCCCGCTTCCCATACAGTTTTTTTCTACACCTCACCTGTATGATTAGTGTGAAAGTAATTCTCAATTTCATTTGTCATTTCCCAAAAAAACATGAGGTCCCTCCACAAGGACTCATTACACCTCCACTTCGAGTCCCTGGGGCACATTCCAACCCAGTCCAAGTCTACCATTACAATGTTGTTGTCTGATCAGGAGATTGGCTGAATCTCGGAGTTCTATGCATCCACCCGCAGGTCCCTTGAAATATACATGTAGTTGATCATCATGAAGGTGCCATGTGTGGCCGAGTAGAAGCTGTAGCCGCTTTCCTCCTGGTGAAGATGCCGCCATATGTCCCGCCACCCATATATTTCCATTATATCGTTGATCTCCCTGTATCCCGTCCTAGGCACTTCGTGTACGTTGACAAGTGAAACCTGCCTATCTACGTTGACATCCACCCAAATATTGCAGTCCCCTTCCAGAATAAGGTGTCCCAAGCTCTCAAGCATTATTTTTGAAAGGGTACCCGTCAGGAATCTTAGCTGTGCTTGGTTTGGGGCGTAGACCGCGGCGAGTGTAAAGCGCACTCTCTTAATGGTTCCTGAGACCAGAAGGGCCCTCCTCTCCACATCTGACCATACCCTAGAGGAGACCTCCCCCCTAAGTGCTCTGTTAATTGGAATATCCACCCCCACTTTCCTTAGAGGACCAGATCCCCAGTATTGTTGACCAATCAATCTACACGGGATCCTCCATTCTTCTATCTTAATGAATCTGGTCTCCTGTAGGAACAGGATATCCAATCTGGCTCACTGGAATTCCCTTGCCACCAGTGACCATTCCGTTGGTGAGTTCAGCCCTTTAACATTGAGGGTGCCAATCCTCAGGCGGTCAGCTCGTGTCCCTCTCATTGCCCCTGCCATCATACAATTCCACTACCAGAGCACCCTCGTTGCTGCCCAGTGAGCCTTCATGTGCCAATCTGAACATCTTCAAAGTGGAATAACCCAAAAGGAGCAAACCTGTACCAAGGCCGCCATCCCCTGCCCACTCCCCTTCCACCCTAAACCCCTTCCCAATTCCCTAAAGGCACCCGGCTCTCCCCAGGAGGTTGACACCCAACCACCAGTTGGACCCGTTCCGACAGGTCCCTTCATAGCAAAGCCCATACTCAAGAGCCCACCCTTTTCCGCCCCCCCCTTTAACAATCGCCATAAAACATGAATTCCCATTTCCCTTGCAAAACCACCCTGTCACTTCCTCTTTCAGAACCAAAGAAAAGCAAAGAGTATTCAGTCGACCCTGATGGGGCCCCCGGTTTTGAGTCCCCACAACTTATGTGAACCTCAACCGAAGTGTCTGCTGCCTCTTTTACATCAGTCATTTCTGGTCTCTGCTGCAGGGGATGCATTTAGTTTTCTAAACCTCCGGGATCCTGGCATTCTCCGCCTACTTGGACCCTTGACGCTCCATTGTTCGTCACATGGCCTCTTTCCGGTTGGACCACGGGGAGTCAGAGCTTCCCCGTCATATGCCAGGAGTGAATCTGTGAATTTCTTCATCAGTAGATAGTTTGTGTTTTTGTCCATCAACCTTGAACGAGATGGAGAATGGGTACCCCCACAGGTACCGGGACCCTTTCTCATTAAACCACTTTGTGAGGGGTGAGCACAATTACCTTTTTGTCAGGATCAAGGAGGGCAGGTCTTGAAATATTGTTACTCTTGCCGTACCGTGGATTACTGGGCCTTTCTTTCTTGCTTTCTCCAGAATCTTTAGCTTGTCAGTTTAGTTGTAAAAGCAGACTAGGACTGACTTTGGTCCCCTTACCGAGCCTTCAGCTCTGTGGATCCTCGTGATTTTCGCTTCATAAATGGAGTCGTCGTCAAAGATCAATTTTGTGACTTCATGTAGGGTTCTTCGCAGGTCCATCTCCAACTCCCTGTCTCTCTCCAGGATTTTGAAAAGTCTCAGATTATTATGTCTTTCACGGTTTTTGAGGTCATCCATTTTCAGTATTACCTCAGCCTCTTTTCTCTCCATTTCGACATTTGCACGTCCATTTGAGTCTCCACGGTGACCAGGGAAGAATAATTGTGCTCTTCTTCCTCCAGTCTCTACTCCATTTTGTCGATTCTTTGGGTAATTCTGTCCACCCTTCCCCCAATGTCAGCCCTCATGTTCCTGATCTCTTCCAAAAGTGCTGCAGTGTCTTTTTTGGTGTGGCAGTCACAGGTGGCTGTGCTGCTCATACCAGCAGTTCCTGTGGAGGGGTCCTTGTCCCCCTCACCCAAGTTGAAATGTCACTGGAAGCTTTGGTGGGGGCGGACACTCACCTCCAATCACTGCCTCACCACCTCTCGTCAGAGGCCTGACCCAGCAGCTCGATCTCCAGCCCAGCAGAAGGGCCACCAAGCTCTCCCTCTTCATGTCCCTCAGGCAAGAAAAGTCGCTTTCACTTTCCCCGCAGACCTCAGAGGGCTGAACTCTGTCTTCCCTTATCCAATTCTCTCGGCTGTTGGAACGGGAGATGCAGGGGCCCTTTACTGCTCCAGCGTCCAGGCGTCATCCAGACGGGGGGTAAAACGTGGGGGTTAGCCACTTTTCAGGACCGCCATGGACGAGCAGCGGAATCAGTGTACGTCCATCCGCTGGCCCCCTGGTGACCTCTGTGGCTGGGAAATTTAAGGGACCCCAGGCCAGAAGATGTTAATAGCCCTGGTCCTGCAGCCAGTGGGTAATGCTTGTGGCTAGCATCCTCAGTGTGATTCCTCCTCAGTTAGGATTGCCCCGTAATTCTGCCACGCTTTGGCGGTGGACCCTCTGTGTCCCACAATCCCCCCCACACACCACATTTCCCATGCTCACCCTTTCTTCCTACTTGCATCCAGCCTTCCATAGCGCCCCGAAGATACCTAGTATAAAGATATCGGGCCATTCCATCCAATAAGTGCACCCATCTGCTGAGAAATTGTCCGGATCCTACTCACAGAGAATCCCCGCACCATGCCGCTTGGTGTAAAATGCTACCGCTGCAAGATGCCCCGATGTCCGACTTTTAGAACAGCCGCCAAAAGAAAAGGCCTTGCCCTGTGCGGCTGGGAATTTTAAAGACACCCAGGCCGGAAGCTGTTCCTAGACCCGCCTCTCCCGTTTCCATCTCAAGGGGATAGCTGATGGGCAACGTGCTCACCTTGGCAGCAAGACGACACGGCGCAACACAGGTCGATCCCCGGTTGCTTGCTTAGAAACCTCTGGATATTAACAGTGTTGTAAATAACCGATCATAGCATATCTAAGTGCCTTCACCAAGAGTGAATGAGGGGCATACTCTGGGAAATCCCCACCTGCAGAAAAGAACACACAAAAGAACATCCACTTCTACATATTGGATTCATTACTCAATATAAAGTGCAACTCTTCATTGGTCAGTACAAGTGCCCTTCTCAGGGCTATTTTTATATATGTATTCATGTAAATGGGAATACATTACGCATAAATACATGGCATACATAAATACCTCATAGAGGATTAATAAATATAACACACACGTATTTCAAATACATCATAACATGCCTCCCCTTGAACATTTATCTCTAAGATGAATAATAATGAATGACTTAAATGCATAGATATAACTTGATGACAGACTAAAACACACAAACCTCACCTCTGTGCTTAGCCTTATCTACTTGCCAGTCTCAATAAACATTGTGCAAACATACTACTTAACATTTGCATCAGTACATGCTAGAGACTATATAAATATAATATCTCCCACTCTCCAGTTGAAGGTTTTGTTCTTTTATCCTACCAAAACAAACTTACTAGGCAGCTGCATTCTGCTAGAAGAAAACTGTACCCCAGAAAAATAGTTACCGGCCATCCCAGGGTTGGGAAAAGAGGAGACAACAAACGTATGTAACACCCAGCCACATGAACCTAGGCGTGGGCCTTTTTTTGATTATGGTAATGATGATTGTCATATACTTGTCCTTGCTGCTCTGGAGTGTAATGGACTTGCTGTCACTACGAAGTGCTGAAATACCAGTCTGTATTTCTTTCCTTTCTTTAGTTCTTAACAACAAAGGACACATTTGATTATTTTACTTTCTCCATTTAAACTTCGCTTGTTTTTACTGTTGGAATGTTTGAAGAGCTCACTTTAAACAGCGTGTGTTTGTCAAACCTGACTGCTTTCATTTGAGGGCAGAGGTACACTAAAGCAGAAAGGCCACATTGTATTTATTTATTTTGTTTTACTACAATGCACCTAGGAATTGGACTACTGCGTATTATCAACTGCGTATTATCAGAGACCCACAAAGTCCTTTTTAAAGTCAAGAAAAATGCCTGCTTACTTTCCTCTTCACACTCAGTACAAGAAGAAGGAGCATAATGTCAGCCACTTATTTTGTGAATATGTATCACTGTCTTTGGGTTAACCTTTACAGACCAGAGGAAAACCTGATGGGAAGTGAACTCAGAGGCCACCAGCAGACTTGGAATGGAGCTCAATGACCCAGGCAGTTCTCACTGTGAGTAATGGCACGAGAGTCGGGTGTTTATTTAGATAACCCCCACACTAATCCTTCAACAGAAATAACAGTGAAACTGGCACAACACCTATGCTCTGGAAATGGTCCCTTTAATGTGTTTCCCCTTCATTTTCTTTTCACATGCAAGCGTGATTTAATACGGCGAACCACAAGGCCTCTCTTACCTTCACCTGTGTCTGGCTGATAACATCTACAGTCCAGGGCCAAGAGCAGTAGATCTGCAGAGGGTCGTCTTCTTTCTCTCTTTTACCTTATCTACCAGCCTGTCAGGTTTCACGGCTGTGGAAGACCCTCATGCACGGACAGGTGCCAGGCAGGCTTCCTCCAAGTTCAAATGCAACTGCCGGCAAACACAGACGCTCAATCTCTCTCCACTCACAGCACCCCAGAGGGAAGGGTTTCAGCTCTCCCCAATCTTGGCAAGGCCTTGGCAGGACTTTCACTGCCTGACAGACCGAGCAAAGGGGTGGGCTCCTTCCTTCCTTCAGATTGCCCTCCGACTCCCCCCTCAGAGAAAAACACTGGCTTTGTCTGTTTACAGGATCATACCATATCTGCATTCCTGGCAGGAGTGCAGCCTGTCAAAATCATTTTATCTCAGAGTATTCTCCTCAGGGACACAGAGATTCCACCTGCAAACAACAATACCAAAATCTCCCATTTTGCAGTCCCCGCACAATGAGAGTTATTTTGAAGGCACAAAATGGAGTTAGTTTACTTTCTCCAGCATGGTGTCTGGCATGGATTCACATGCTCTTGAATATTCCCCGTCGTCAGGCCGGGAATCCTCGGTAAAGAAAAAATAAGTATCAGTTTCGGTTCTGATCTGTCTTTCTCAGTAGTAACCAATCACTGGTCTCTGGGTCATACTGCCCCCAGCCAATGACTGCCCTCTCCCTAAGCCCCGCCTCCGGCAGCCATATTCAGATTTTTACCGCACGCTCAAGTGTTGGGAGTCCTCGTGTTTAGCTCTCGAGCTTTTGCTGCGTTTTCGCGCTTTTTCAAAGAGAATTTCTAATTTTCGGTCAAATAGAGCCTCAAGCTTCACCGTCTCTACATCCGATTAACTGGTATCCGTGTCGGATTTTTTTCTACGCCCCTCAAGGGTGAAGATTTCGTCGAGTTACGCTTCTTGGGGGATTCCAGAAGTTTCTGCGGCCTACCCGAACATGGCCCAGGAGAAAGGAAGCTCGACGCCCGGAAAGCTGTTCAGGGTTTGCCCTGGATGCCAGCTACAGAATGTGTTCAAGGAGGACGAGCATTCGAAATGTCTCTACTGCCTTCATGAGGACAAAACACACGTGGAGAAGGACTGTGTGTTTTGCAGGAACATGTCGGAATGGACCATCAGGGACCGACACCTTCGTCTCTCCAACTGGCTGGAAGGAAGGAGTCAGTCAGGTGAGAAGAAGAAGAAGTCTGAGCGGTCTTCTAAGTCCTGTGAGGGCGCCCCGGCGACGGGGGCCCAACAGAAGGCAAAGCACCGCAAGTCCGTGGGCACCGGGAGCGCCGAACGGTCGGGCTCTTCGGCTGCCAGGCAGGCAGGGCGTGCCTTCCCCGGCACCATCAACCATGAGCCAACGCTCTGGTTCGGGGAAGAGGAAATCCGAGAACCCGGGTAAGCTTCTGGAGAGGCCCCGGTCAATCTCGAAGGATTCGGCCGAGGGGGAGCGAGGCGGTGACCCTCCCCCCAAGGTGAAGGCCTCAAGCACGCCTAAGGCCGTGAAGGCCTTGATTCACCCGGCCTATCGAGGGAGTCGCGGCGGCCTTGGCGCAGCCTGGGGAGGCTACACCAGTGGAAGCGACCTCAGGGCCCAGAGTCTCCCTGCCTCCGCAGAGGGAGGCCTCTTTCAGACCCATCGAAAAGACCCACGTGAAGACCCCGGCGGAAAAAGAGGGGGGGGCCAGTGGCCATTGTGCACACGGACACAGCATCCGAGGAGGAGCTGGTAGAAGTCTTAGAGGGCCTGGACGAGGGCGTCGAAGAGGCCCGTCCCCACGGGTGGGATCCCGACGAGGGTGACAACAAGAGTGACGGCGGCACCGGCGAGGGTCCTAGTCACCTGTCGCTTCCGGAGCCGCAAGATAACTCGGTGGCCATTTTGTTGGCAATACAATCCTTATGTCCGGAGATAAGGACGAGATTGCCCTTACCACCGACGGAGGATCCGGAACCAGGCTCGACGGAGGAACCAGAGCCGGGCCCGGCGGGTAGCCCCCCAAACAAGAGAAGACGGATCCATCCAGCCCCGCCTTCTCAGCCCTCGCGGCCTGCTCGGCCTTTACCCACGTCCCCCTTCCCTAGGGATGACACGGAACGGACACGGCCACAACGGGTACCGACGACGACGGCGGTGATGACGGGACGGAGCTCCCATCGCCAGCCCGGGCCTCCCCGTCCGACGAGATCGGATCTTTCCATGCAATGATTGCAAGGGCATCCAAGCTTTTTCAGCTCTGCCCCGAAGAGAAGAAGGAAGGTTTCCTTTACCAATGGCGCGAGGCCAAGAGGAAGGCAGTCCTCGCCGTGCCTCTGCTGGATGACATCTGGTACATGGGTCTGACCATTCTCAAGCACCCGTCTACGACGCCTGCCAAGAGGGATCGGTACGAGAAGAAGTACCTGGTCCCCGACGCGGCCCCTTCATGCCTTAGGGCACAACCGACCCCTGACTCGGTAGTCTCAGCGGCGGGCAAGAAGAAAGCGGGGGGGCATCGGCCTCAACGTCAACTTCCCCGCCTGACGGCGAAGGGAAGAAGCTGGACGCACTGGGACGGCGAGTTATCTCGTTGGTGGCAACAACGATTAAGGCGGCCAACGCCCTCGCGGTCATGGCCCGCTACGACAGGGAGTTATGGTACAAGATCGCCCCCCTGTTGGACTTCCTACCGGATGACAAGAGGGCCAAGGCCCTGGAGATCTTGTAAGAAGGCGAAGTGGTGACGGACCATGCCATTACGGTGGCAACGGACATTGCTGAAACCGGTTTCCGCCAGCTAGGCAACGGTGTTTGCCTTAGACAACGAGGTTGGCTCAAGGCGACGGATTTCCGCCAGGATGTACAAGCCAAGATGTTGGACATGCCGTTCGACGGGAACAACCTGTTTGGGAAAAAGGTGGATGAATCCCTCCAAGCCATCAAGGCAGACACAGAGACAGCTAGGGCCCTAGGCGTTCTCTGGCAACGAAAGCCGTCCTTTCAGAGCACCGGAGGCAATCAGGGTGCCTCGAAGGGATTCGGCGGTGGCTCCTCTACGTACCAGCAAGCGGCCCGCTCCTCATCACAGTAAGCCTATAGAGGACGAGGCAAGTCGGGTGGGCCCCGCCGTCATCGCCAGGGAGGCCAAGGCGGCAAGGCGTCCTCCAAGCAAGATTGAACCGACAGCTGTGTCGGGCCCCCACCGAAGCACTCCAGTGGGAGGCCGGCTGGCGTAGTTTGTCAGTGTGTGGGAGTCCATCTCCACCGACTGTTGGGTGCTGGACGCCCTGGCCCAGGGGCACACCCTCGAATTTCTAAGAAAGTGCCCCCGCATTCCACCCGTGGTCAGGAAGGAAAATCACGTCCCTCAACTGCTATTGGAGGTAAGGGCGTTGCTCAAAAAAGGTGCCATCGAGCTTGTCCCGAAGAGGCTCTGTGGCTCTGGAGTATACTCAAGGTACTTCCTAGTGAAAAAGAAGACAGGAGGATGGCGCCCCATCCTGGACCTGCGACGATTGAACAAGTACATCAAGGCACAGAAGTTCCGGATGGTCACCCTCTAGCACGTGCTGGGACAGCTGGAGGAGGGCGATTTCCTGTCGTCGTTGGATTTGGAGGATGCGTACTTCCACATCCCCATTCTGAAAGGACACCGAAAGTTCCTCAGGTTCGTGGTCCAAAGACGGCACTACCAGTTCAAGGCCCTCCCGTTCGGATTGAAGTCGGCACCCAGGGTGTTCACCAAGTGCCTCGCACCGGTGGCGGCGTGGCTGCGCCTGCAGGGGATCCACGTCTACCCCTACCTGGACGACTGGCTCATCCAAGCAAGGACAAGGGAGCTTGCAGTGGATCACACAGCAAAGACCGTCCAGCTGCTCACGGACCTGGGATTTTCCATCAACTTTCCCAAATCCCACCTGGTCCCGTCACAAGTCGCACTGTTTCTGGGAGCCAAGCTCGACACAGTGGCGCGTCTGGCCTCGCCGTCGGAGGAAAGGACGAAGGCCATCCTGGGCAAGGTGCAGCATCTGCTGCCCATGGGCGTGGCCAGGGTGAGGTCCATCAAGTCCTTCCTTGGGATGATGTCCTCCTGCATATATCTTGTGCACCTGTGCAGGCTTCGGATGTGCCCTCTGCAAGAATTCCTCGACTCCCGCTGGATCCAAGCGACGGGCAGCTTCGAGGACAGGATCCCGCTCGACAGGACCTTCCGACGAGCGATCCGGTGGTGGGGCACCCACGCTCATCTGACGCCGGGCACAGACCCCATCCCACCAGATAACCGTGACGACGGATGCCTCCCTGGAAGGGTGGGGGGCACACACCGGTGTCATGATGCCTACCTCCAAGGAGCCAGGTCCGTCCCAGCAACCCCAGAGGCAGGCATCACTCCCCCCAAGGAAGTGCCAGCGGGCCCAAGCTGGGGCCCTTTGGACACAGTCCTGGCGCCTTAGGCGCCAGGCTCATGTTGGACCCCTGTCCTGGCGCCTTAGGCGCCAGGCTCATAAAGCTAGATATGTGTTCAAGTGTTTTAATGTGCACTTACCTGATGCAGACCATGCTGCTACATCCAGGCCCTCTTGAGGCCTGAATGGAACTACTTTACCTGTGGGACTACTTTCCACCTGGGTGTGGTCAGGGAAGGATACATACCTGACCGGTGGAAGGATACATGCCTGGAACTTCTTCCAAAGCTATTTAAACCACACCCGATCAGCAACTCACGCTTCGCGTTGTTCTGCTCCTCGCAGCTGGACGCTCACCGTGTCAGCTCCTGCATCTGGACTTCAGCCACGCCTGTCAGCATCCTGGGTCGCCTGCAAAAGGAGATAAGAGAGAATTGGGTAGAAAAGCTGCATCACGGGGACATCACACCGACGATCCTGAAAGGGAAGACATCATTTTAAAAGCATTTCGCTTCGATCGCTGCAGCGCTGCATTTCACTCGCCTTTCCTGGGCGCCTCCATCTTCAGCAGCAATCATCCGAATCCACACCCACTTCCCAGAGCCTAGAGAGAAAAGACAAGGAAAGAAGGTGAGAGAAGGAAGGGAAATAGGAAAAGCTCACTTTCCTTCTAAGACTTACCTGTTGGGTCATTCCCATTTCATTTCGGGTCCGGCTGCTTCCTGGCATTCCAGACCCCGGCCCCAATGGGGAAAAAAGACAAAGACATTGAATGAGCGAATGCAAAGACATTACCTGAACGCTCATCCGGAACTTACACTTCGGGTCGGCGCCATATCTCCGGCATTCCGAACCCCGGCCCCTAACGGGAAAAAGACATAAGCATTAGCGCTTGCTGCAATAAGACAATGAACATTATTATTAAGCTTGAACTTTTGAACTTGCAACAGAACTCTTACAGCACCTCACCTGAATAGTCAAGCTTATTTTGAACTCCCATCAAACCTCAAACCAGTGCAGTAACTGGGTTTCAACGCGCCCCTGCATCAGAAGCAGATGGAGAACTCATCCTTCCAGACCCTAAGGTGAGACTTCACGGGGAATCGTGGCAGGGTATCAAGGAGGGTTGGAAGGGAGTGGGAGGCTTGAGCATTATTCCGTCAGTAGGTAATACTCCCTTTTCACGCACAGGGGAATATTCCTGCGAGCCAGAAAAGCCAGAGTAGAGGGGCCCTTCCTGTCCATCATCAGAGTCCTGCGCTTCACCATTGAAGAAGCATCAGCACTCGAAGCCAGACCTGCGCCTCTGTGGAAATCAGGTGAGCGTGACAACCGGAGAACTTCTCCTCCGGGAGCCAAAGGCCTCTCGCGTGAAGACGCTCCACATAAACATCCTGGAGCTCCGTGCAGTGTTCTGGGCCCTCAGGTCTTTTCTCCCGTCCCTCAAGGGCAAGGTGGTGAGAATCTTCACCAACAACACAACCATGATGTTCTACATCTGGAAGCAGGGAGGAACCAGATCCCCAACCCTCTTCAAGGAAGCCCAGGATCTGTGGCATTGGGTCGTCGCCTAAGGGATGTTTCTGGTGCCTTTTCATCTGGCAGGGATAAAGAACACCATCGCTGACTCACTCAGCAGAGAGCTGCACTCGTGCCACGAGTGGGAACTATGTCAGGATCAAGTGGATCGACTCTTCCGACGATGGGGAAAACCGCAGATCGACCTGTTCGCGACGGCGACGAACTCCAAGTGCCAGAGGTTTGCCAGCAGGTTAACCGAGCCGAGGAGCATGGGCGATGTTTTCTTGTTCCCCTGGGACGGCCTGTTCCTATATGCGTTCCCTCCGTTGCCGTTGCTGCTCCGACTCGTCACCAGCTCAAGAGGTCCCGGTGCAGGATGATCCTAGGCGCATCGGCATGGCCGAGGCAGATCTGGTTCCCGGACCTTCTGGACTTGTCAGCGTCCCCACCAGTCAAGCTGCCGACGGACGTGGATCTTCTCTCCAGAGAAGGAGGCGCCATACTTCATCACGACCCGGAGTCGCTGAACTTACACACCTGGCTCCTGCGGCACTAGAGTTTGGAGGGTACAATATCCCGGCTGACTGCAGAGAGGTCCTTGCAAAAGCCAGGGCGTCCTCAACTCGCAAGTGCTACGGACATAAGTGGAAGAGGTTCTCTGTCTGATGCCGTGCACAGAAGATTAACCCTGTACAGATTACGGCTGCTCAAGTGCTGCCGTACCTACTGTCGCTGGCCAAGGCTGGACTGGCTCACGCCTCCATCAAGATACATCTGGCTGCGAACTCCCGATACACCAGAACCACAGGACGGGCGCCCTTGTGGTCCCATCGCCTGGTGAAGGAATTTATGAAGGGACAGTTCCAATCGTTCCCGCCGGTGAAGGCCCCTGCCCTGGCGTGGGAACTCAACGTGGTGCTGACCAGGCTCATTCGAGCCCCTGCATTCGGCACCGTTGAAATTCCTGTCGTGGAAGACTGCGTTTCTTGTGGCCATCACCTCCGCACGGAGAGTGGGAGAGATCCAGGCCCTATCCTGCAAGCCTCCATACTTTTCACGACACAAGGGTGGTGCTGAGGACGCACCCCTCTTTTATACCCAAGGTGCCATCAGACTTCCACCTCAACGAGCCCTTGGTGTTACCTGTTTTCTTCCCGTTGCCTTCGTCACCGGCCGAGAGGACTTTGCACTCGCTGGATATGGCTAGAGCGCTGAAGTTCTACGTGGACTGCACGAAGAGTTTTCGGAAGACATCACAGCTTTTTGTGAACTTTGGACCTGTGACCTGTGAAGGCTCTCTCGAAGGCTTCGATTTCCAGATGGCTCTCCGGCTGCTTCACGCACTGTCATCGGTTGGCAAACCGACCGTTGCCTGGCCGTCCGAGAGCCCATTCTACCAGAGCGATCGCTGCTACCACGGCGTTCTTGTCTGGTGTGCTCCTGCTGGACATCTGCAGGGCTGCTACGTGGAGGTCGACGCACACCTTCACGAGATTCTACTGCGTTGACCGGGATTCCAGGGAGGAGTCCCGGGTCGGCCAAGTGGTGCTGCACAACTTGTTCGCCTAAGGTGAGTCTGGTGAGGAGGTAAGAACTGCTTAATGTTGAGTTTTGATGTAATGCTTAATGTTGAGCCCTTTTTTCCACCTCCCGTTGGTTGTGCATGTGTGTACTGCTATTTATTCTTATATTCATGAGCATGTGCATCCATGCCAGACCCCATGCTGGAGAAGGAACAAGTTACTTACCTGTAACTGTTGTTCTCCAGCATGGGTCTGGCATGGATTCACATGCGAACCCTCACTCCTACCCCTCTACGGCTCTTCACTTGGTCATACTGCCACTTTGCGTGCTACCAAATCTGAAGATGGCTGCCGGAGGCGGGGCTTAGGAAGAGGGCAGTCATTGGCTGGGGGCAGTATGACCCGGAGACCAGTGATTGATTACTACTGAGAAAGACAGATCAGAAACGAAACTGATACTGATTTTTTCTTTAACGAGGATTCCCGGCCTGACGACAGGGAATATTCATAAGCATGTGAATCCATGCCAGACCTATGCTGGAGAACAACAGTTACAGGTAAGTAACTTGTTCCTTTCTTTTCCAACCCAGATTACATTCTCCACGAACATCAGCAAAGTTGCATGAATAATACATAACACAAATAAATTAGCAGGAGAATATAAATATCCAATTTTAGTCATAGGAAAACATTTTACACTCCTCCAGCATTTAACTTTACATACAACAGAGTGTTGAGATTTCACATGGGTCAATACGTTTTTCTTTTTCAAATCGGGTTTCATATACATGAAGAGGTAAAAAAATCTATCCTTACATTGAATGTAATGTTAACAGTAAAAACAAGAGAAGTTTAAATGGTGGAAGTAAAAAAAGAAACAAAAGAAAATCCTACTTCTGTTTTAGGATGTGTTTTTGTTTTCTTATTGATTTAATGGTACTGGGGAGGGACCTACGTACCTCCATCTCATCTTGGCACCTCTTCTTCTGAAACACTAACACAGAAGGTAGTAGGTTGAAGGAACTCACCCATTAGCAGTGGGGCAAGAACTGCTGCGGTAAACATAAAAGGAGCCCTACTGACAAGGTTCTGTTCAACAATGAAAAAACGACAAGGTCTGTTTTTATCTTCCGCTGGTTGCCATGAGTTTAGACATAATGACACAGAGGCCTGTTTCCTGGATAATCTATTGATATACATATATATATCAGTGAAAAAACTTTGTTAAAGGGACGTTATGGTTCAAAGTAAAACCGAAAACCCCCTGAAATTCGACAGTTATGGTAAGATAAGCAACCATAACTCGCGCCGCCACCGTGCACTGCTAAGACTAACACCCAGGACATCAAAGATGACATCACAAATGTCATTGATGACATCACTGACGACATCACATGTGCATTTACTTTTCATGAAAACTCTGTAGAAGGGATTCATATTGTAATATTGACAAAAAAGTGTCAAGGATCATTGGAATAAATATCATGAGCTAATTAGTGCATTAAGGAATGTGTTGATATAGATAGCATTCTGTTATGAAGTTCTATCCAGTATATTAAGCTATTCATGCAGAAACATAAGCAGTGTGTGCAGCATAAATGATGAAGGTGCAATATTCATAATCTTGCCATGTTGAATACTGAAATGATAACTGCTTTTTTATTAGAGTTTTGCATAATGTGAAACATGTAATAGATAGCTAATAAAACCCAATTACTACATTATTGCATTACTGCACACCAAACACAAACAGACAGTAACACATACAAATAGAGCATATACAGGGAAAGTGAAGTAAACAAAAAAACAGCAGTATTACCTGACAATTTTCATAACGTAACTGATTATCTTCATGTACAGAAATGATTGCTCTGCTTCAAAGCTACTACTTCCCTATGTATAACTATCACATATTGTGACTAGACCCTAATGAAAGTAGTGTACGTGCAATGTGTACAAATATGAGCATATTCAGGGAAAGTACAGAAATAAAAAAACAACAGAACTATAACACAGTGTTGATAACCGTACTAATCATCTTCATACATAGAAAGCATTGTTGTCTTCCAAGTCTGTGTTTTCTCCCTTGTATATGGTTAATATGCTTTGAGTGGACCCTAAGTGAATTACTGTAAGAACATATTTGTAGTATAAGTCTACAAACATAGTACGTTGTATTATAGTATAGTGAATTTTTAGTTCCTGATTGTAACTGGCCTAGATATATCAGTAAAGGAAAAAAGAGGGAGCCAGACATGTGATGTCATCAGTGATGTCATCAATGACATTTGTGATGTCATCTTTGATGTCCTGGGTGTTAGTCTTAGCAGTGCACAGTGGCGGCGCGAGTTATGGTTGCTTATCTTACCATAACTGCTGAATTTCAGGGGCTTTTCGGTTTTACTTTGAACCATAACGTCCCTTTAACAAAGTTTTTTCACTGAATTTCATAGGTTTTTAGTAGCGCAACTTAACCATAACGTCCCTTTAACAACGTTTTTTTCACTGAATTTCATAGATTTTTAGTAGCACAACTTAACCATAATATCCCTGACTTCATATACATGTAACATAGAACATACTAACCCCCTCGTAGTGATTTTCATGTCCGCGGACTACCGCCATGTCCACGGACACATCGAAAATCTGAGCGTGGTGAATGTAAATTTAAATATTGTGCCCCATTTCCCCTTTGAAGTTGGCTCTGAAAAGAGCTGTTGTTTTTTTTTTTTTTACAGATGCTTGACAGACACCTGTTATTTTGTATTTCTTTTCTTGTTTTCTTTTCTTACTTTACTCCTAAAATCTTTGCATAACCTTCTCCAAAGCAACCCTTACATTCCAAAATAGAAAGGCATTTCCCGTAAAAGATAAAGAAATGCCATCTTCTTTAAAATTAACAGCATTACTGGCATCAATATTCTCATTGTTATAGAAGAACATACCAGCTCTAAGCATGAAGGCACACATGCCTCGGTTGATGACACACCTAGCAATGTTTTGCTGAGGACAAAAAACTGAACTATTGTCCCATATTGCCCTAGGTAGTAATCCAGAAAAAATTACTTTCGCATTTGGAAGGATCTTCATTACGGCTTGAACGAAGCGTTCCAAATCAGCCAACAAAGTAGGGGCACTGACATTGCCCAAATGGAAAGCACCATAGTGCAAAACTACCACATGCGGACTGTTCATCGTGGCCATATCCTCACAAACTTGTACAATTCCCTGTACATTGCAATCAGGCACAGTGCTCCACACCACCTCCACTCCTTTCACATCAAAGTCTTTGCAACATGCCTGCATTCAGCGTACTGCTGTAAACCATGCACAAACACATCTCCGAGCACCAACACCCTGACTTTCTCCACTTCTGCCATCTTCACCACACACAGTCTCTTTCAACAAAAAATCCACAAGCTCGACATCTGATTGGCTGATCCGTACAGTCTTCTTTCCATGTTGGATTTCCTGGAAAAACCCGGATGTAGCACGCCCTGTCCACGAACAGCCGCGGTGTCCGCAGACGACGTCCACTTTACTCTCTGTGCCATTCCCTCATTGCATACAGCTAAGCAATCACACAATACGAATAACGTCCTCAGAACACCCCCATTTTGTGCATTTTCGAACATTTCAGGACAATTATCATTTCATTATTCAACATATTAACATTACAAATATTATACTTTCATCTTGTACTCTGCACACAATGCTATGTTTCTCCATTAGTAGCTCAGCATACTAGATAGAATCCCTTAATACAATGCTATATATATCAATGCATCGTTCAAAGCACTAATAACGGTATGATATTTATTGCAATATCCTTGACACTTTTTTCGCAACATTATAATAAAAATCCCTAGTACACAAATTCCATGAAAAGTGCATACACATGTGATGTCATCAGTGATTTCATCAATGACATTTGCGATGTCATCTTTGATGTCCTGGGTGTTAGTCTTAGCAGTGCACGGTGGTGGCGCGAGTTATTTTTCATAGCTTACCATAACTTGCGATTTTCAGGGGTCTTTCGGCTGTACTTAAAACCATAACGTCCTTTAAACAAACTTTTTTTAATATCACGCAAAAAATATACAAACATGGCGTGCAAAAACCAACTTCTCACAGATGGCTTTACACAGAATGTTGCAAAGTAAGAATTTATGCTCGTTCACAGTGAAGGTCAGCTGCTTCAATTTTTTTCTCGGGCCCCAGAGAGGCTCACAAAGCTGACTATAAGGTTGTATTGTGTTTTGACCTTGACAGACAAAGATTGTGATGAAAGACTTCTCTTGAAGGAGTGTTGCTAAAACGTAAGAGAAGATAAGGATGAAATTTATGAAACGAAACCACTTTTATATATTATATCACTATGCAAAAGATCGTTGGCACACGCAGAGTTGTATTTTGGGACTGCACCACTCGTAGACAATGGAAATTGCAATTGTACTGTAAGTAACCCTTTAGATTATTTTATACCAAATATAATTACAATAGCGTAGAATTAAAGACCACTCAAGTTGAACTTGTTCGTTGAAAGTGGCATAATGTTTTCTACCGTGCACTATCACCGCCAAATTGATCCCATGTTGTTTAGAGGGCTCTGAAAAAGGCAGACGACACAGGGTGGTTTAATACAAATAATTTAACCGGTCCATAGGCGGTCGAGCGCTCTAATCGCTGTGCCACTTCACTGTAGCCTGTCAAATGGCACAGCGAGTACAACGCTCGCTTTGACATCCGTGCACAGCTTGCTAACGCAAGTTCAAATCCCGGCAAGGCCAAACTCAGCCTTTCATCCTTCCGTGGTCAATAAATGAGCACCACACACCGTGGTTAATAATAAGCACCGCTTAGATACCTCACGGTTCTTAGCGCTATATGAATGGGAAAATATTATTATTTTATTATTAACATACTCCGTTGCACTATCTTCGATAGCAAATAGTTTCACACCCTAATAAATAAAATGATGATTTTTAATGAAGATCGGCTGGTGAGACTAATTTATGTTTTTTAAAACAGGTATGTGGCCCCATTTTACCTATGTCACGATTTACAGACTCCAGCGGATGGGGTCTTCAACTGCCAGGTGCAGGTCCAAATATGCAACTTCATGACCCTCACCATTTTATGGGACAATCGCCAAGGACCAATATGCCCTTACGCAGTACTAGCGGCTACAAACAACATACCAACCAATAGGGTGGTCTAATGGCTCGTTTTTGCAGCAACCTTCCGATTATCAGAGCGACCATTTACTGCTTTTATCATAAACCAACAGCCTATCTACCGCAAAGGAACAACGCGTGGCTCCAAATAAACTTTTGCTGATCGACAGCAGAGACAATAGCAAATCGCTGAATATTCAACAAACATGGCGTGCAAAAACCAACTTCTCACAGATGGCTTTACACAGAATGTTGCAAAGTAAGAATTTATACTCGTTCACAGTGAAGGTCAGCTGCTTCCATTTTTTTCTCGGGCCTCGGAGAGGCTCACGAAGCGGACTATAAGGTTGTATTGTGTTTTGACCTTGACAGACAGAGATTGTGATGAAAGACTTCTCTTGAAGGAGTGTTGCTAAAACGTAAGAGAAGATAAGGATGAAATTTATGAAACGAAACCACTTTTATATATTATATCACTATGCGAAAGATCGTTGGCACACGCAGAGTCGTATTTTGGGACTGCACCACTCGTAGACAATGGAAATTGCAATTGTACTGTAAGTAACCCTTTATATTATTTTATACCAAATATAATTACAATAGCGTAGCATTAAAGGCCGCTCAAGTTGAACTTGTTCGTTGAAAGTGGCATAATGTTTTCTACCGCACACTATCACTGCCGAATTGATCCCCTGTAGTTTAGAGGGCTCTGAAAAAGGCAGACGACACAGGGATGGTTGATACAAAGAATTTAACCGGTCTATAGGCAGTCAAGCGCATTACTCGCTGTGCCACTTCACTGTAGCCTGTCAAATGGCACAGCGAGTACAACGCTCGCTTTGACATCCGTGCACAGCTTGCTAATGCAAGTTCGTATTCCTGGCAAGGCCAAACTCAGCCTTTCATCCTTCCGTGGTCGATAAATGAGCACCACACACTGTGGTTAATAATAAGCACTGCTTAGATACCTCACGGTTCTTAGCGCTATATGAATGGGAAAATATTATTATTTTATTATTAACATACTCAGTTGCACTATCTTCGATAGCAAATAGTTTCACGCCCTAATAAATAAAATGATGATATTTAATGAAGATCGGCTGGTGAAACTAATTTATGTTTTTTAAAACAGGTATGTGGCCCCATTTTGCCTATGTCACGATTTACAGACTCCAGCGGATGGGGTCTTCAACTGCCAGGTGCATGTCCAAATATGCAACTTCATGACCCTCACCATTTTATGGGACAATCGCCAAGTACCAATATGCCCTTACGCAGTACTAGCGGCTACAAACATCATACCAACCAATAGGGTGGTCTAATGGCTCGTTTTTGCAGCAACCTTCCGATTATCAGAGCGACCATTTACTGCTTTTATCAAAAACCAACAGCCTATCTACCGCAAAGGAACAACGCGTGACTCCAAATAAACTTTTGCTGATCAACAGCAGAGACAATAGCAAATCGCTGAATATTCACTAAACATTTCATGTGAAATAAATGTACTTTACCAAATGTACAATCCTGCAGTTTACTTTTAAACCACAGTTTCATATTCCGAATTGTGGCGCACTGAGTTGTAAGCTGATCTAACACCCTTTGTACCGCAAAGGAACATTGCGTGCCTCAACATGAACTTTTGCGGATCGACAACAAAGACAAATGCAAATTACTGAATATTCTCTAAACATTTGATGTCAAATAAATGTACTTTACAAAATTTACAATCTTGCTGTTTGCTTTTAAATCACTGTTTCATATTCCGAATTGTGGCGCGCTGTGTTGTGACATAACATGTGTTGTCTTCCGAGTTCTGTGTAAAGTCACTTAGGACTGGAGAGGACTGGACGCGTTTGATGACGCACCCTGTAACGTCACGGAGAGAGACGGGGAATATGAATGCTTTGATAATATCAGGCTTAGGGGCGGGAGATATGATTTAGTGTCGCAAAAGCAAGTCAGCCAGGTCAATAGCGCCAGTCATAGGATTATCACATAATGTCGGCGCACACCAGCCGGATTTATCGTTTCTTTAGTGGACAAAAAGTCGGTTGACGCCCATAGGAAATTGTACTATTAGCGGACAAAAGGAGTGGTCTTAAAACACTTTCACCCTGACAACGAACAATACAAACAACGTTCTCAGAACACCCTCATTTTGTGTAATTGCAACAATTTCGGGACACCGCGAGTGTTCTTAGAACACATTGGGCCTCATTACACGGTAGGCGCTAAAAAATGTGATTTACCGTCATGGCGCCATTAGCGTGTCCGCCATCGTAGGAGACCGCTAATAGCGTCACATTACGAGTTAGCGGACACGTGCATAGGGCCATGACGGTAAATGACCCCACCGCCATGGCGGAAAAGCACCTTACCGGCTCCGACCAAAGTGCTGATAGCACCTCCGCCCTCATGCTGCACGCTATTAGCGGCCACCGCTGTTAGCGGTCACTGCTATTAGCGGTCACTGCTATTAGCGGTCACCGTAAAACACCGGAACCGGAAATAGCGTCATCGCACCGGAACGGGAAAGAGCCCGGCGGCCATCTTTAAAAACACAATCCATTGCCATCCCCTGCACTCAGGACCTGCAGCAACACCACGACTGGCAAAACCACATCCCAGAAGAACAAACAATGCCCAAGGCCCTAAAGAAAGCCGATGCGCGCCAGCGCAAAGAACGCTTCTCAAATGAGGAATTGAAAATGCTGGCAGACACCCTGGCTGCAAATGCAGATGTAGTGTTCGCTAGCGACATGCGGCGCCCGGCACTCCTGAGAAAAAAGGAAATCTGGGCTGAGGTGGCGCAGAAAGTCAGTGCGGTGGGCTCCACCCCCCGCACCGTAAAGGACGTGCGCAAGCGGTGGGATGATCTGCGCCTCCGTGTACGCAGCATTTTATCGGCCAACAGGAATCTGGCCATGGGCACAGGAGGCGGAGGTGGATCCCCGATGAAGATGCAGGAGTGGGAGGAGACATGTGCCAGCACCATTGGCATAGAATCCATCGAGGGAGTGGGCCGAATGGAGTGTGGTGTGGCAACAACGTCAGACGGAGGTGAGTGACCACGCAAGACACAGCAATGCCAAGCATGAGTCCCTCCCCTAAATGTGAATTGGGAATCAGCTAATGGATGGGGTCATCACACACACATGTACACAACCCTGCATATATGCCCTGCACATCCCCACACAACCACATGCATGCAGCACCTCACACACGTGTCACCCTGACACATGTCCGGATGACCCACCCATCTGGCCAACAACCTGCAGGCCCAAAGTAGATGTCCAAATCCAAAGAACTGCAGCAACAACAACATATGCATGATGCACGTTGACCCATCACTGATGTTATCCCTGTCTTGCTCCCCCCCCACAGGGTCACAATCTGACAGTGAGGAGCTGGACGCTGCAACGCAGGCCCCACCACCCAAAAAGCAGGCCAAGGGAAAGGATGCAGGCACCAGGCCCAGTACATCGAGGGGCACTGGGATATCTGGAGTGGCCCAGCGTACAAAAGCCACCCACGCAACGACCACACCAAGGGTCGAAATGCCATCCGACACTGTGGCAGCACCCCCACCACCCACCCCCACCACTCAGGAGCCAGTGCCAGAAGGCACGCCGTCCGCAGCCAATAGCTCCGTTGGGGAAGCAGCAGCCACGGCACCTATGAGTGATGTGGACGACCCATGTCCGACACCGGAAGGGCAGCGTACACCCAGCCCCCAGCTGTCCCCACTCCACAGCCCATGCAACACATCCAATGGCAACATCCATGAGGTGCATGCCGGAGATGCAATGGATGGGTCATTCAGTCCCGTGGCGAGCTCACCTGATGTCGGCCACATGCAGCAAGCTGCGCCGAGGAGTAACAGGGGCAGGGCCGCAGACGACACCATGAGCCTGATACGCCAGCGCCAGGAGGAGCTCAATGCCCTGGTTGCCCGGCAAGTGAGCGAGGCTGCCTCGACCAGGGAGGAGATCCGGGGGTTGTCAAGGGACATGAAAGCTGCCATGGACAGCAACACGACGCGCCTATGTGAGGAGATGGCCGCTGTGAGGCAGGTCCTAACGCGCATTGCTGAGGCGATGGAGAGCATGCGTCACTCACAGGGAGCAGATCAACCAGCCACGCCCTCGTCTACTAGCTCCGACCAGACAACCATCCTGCGCAGGTCCAGCCGGTCCTTGCGGCGGTCAGACTCACAACCCCCCAATGGTGGTAGTGGAGGAGGGAAGTAGGGCCAGCCTGTCCCTGTTGACACTTGGGAACTAATGCAGCACTGATGTGCACACCATGTTCGGTGGAGTTGTGGGGGAAGGGGGGTGAGGGTGTTTGGGGGAGTTGTGGGGGGAGGGGGGTGAGGGTGTTTGGGGGAGTTGTGGGGGGAGGGGGGTGAGGGTGTTTGGGGGAGTTGTGGGGGGAGGGGGGTGAGGGTGTTTTGGGTGGAGGGTACATGCACGTTTGAATGTCATAATGCTCAATACAGACGTAATGGCATGGATAATCACATGACTCGACATTGATAATTGTGTATGTGTGTTTTATTGTTGAAGGGTGCACTGTGATTATGTCCTCCATACACCCCGTGCCCTGAGCTGAACACCAATTGCACCCTCCTAATCCATGTGCATCAGAAACAATGGTCTATCAGGTGCTGCCGCACAGCACGTCCCTCATGGGCATCGCCACCTGCATGACCTGCAGCCCCCTCTCCTCCATCCTCATCCCCGTCATCATCCTCAGACGGTGGTCGCAGTTCTATGTCAGGGGGCATTGGCACATTCCGTCTGATACACATATTGTGAAGCATGACACATGCCATGGTGATCTTGGCCACCTTCTCATGCCCGTACAGGAGTGCCCCGCCCGACCTGCTGAGGCACCGGAAGCGTTCCTTCAATAGGCCGAATGTCTGCTCGATCACCACGCGGGTACGGGTGTGTGCATGATTGTAGTCCTCTTCGTGCCTGTTCTGTGGGTTCCGCACAGGGGTAAGGAGCCACCTCTTCAGGGGATAACCTGCATCACCTGCATGGGTGCAACAATGGGTATGTGTAAGTGTCTACATAATGTGGAGCGTGCACATGTCACACAAACAAACATTGCATATTCAACGACATCCACTGATCCAAGCACGCATGGCAATCAGGGTAACTGCAATGTGGGAAGGTGAGGTGGTCCTTGCAAGTGGACATGCACCATGCATGCATACAGCAGGGATTGCCATGTCCCGCCAGAGTTTAAGTGATTTGTGTTTCCTGGCCCTGGCAACGTTAGTGCCACACTGCTAGTACACTGCCATTCCTTAGTTGATGTCCCCATGCTGTTTGATGGCAATTCTGTGGTGGGGTACGGGTGTGCCTCACCACAATGGCTACAGGGGATCCATTTGTATGCACTCATGTGCGCGGACCATTTCTGATGTAGTTCAGCGTACATTTCAGTTGTGATTTTGATATGCATGTTGCTGATTTGTGTAATGGGGGAATGGTGTGTTGTGCAGTGTGCATGTTGTTTGGAATGGCCTGTTTGGCGTAATGGATTGATATGTTTGCCGTGGCACTCACTTCCGGCATGTGGTTTTGTCTCTGGTCCATTGTGGGCTGCCTCACTGTACAGTGATGCAAATATGTATGTCCATTCTTCTCATGACACAAGTTCACGCACAGTTGGAGTATGCATCTCCCCCCCCCCCATTCACGGCCAGTTGGAGTATGCATCTCCCCCCCCCACTCACAATCCACATCACACTGACATGTGGTCAGCCTGCTACTCACCAAGTAGCCACGAACGTTGTCCAGCATGTCGCTCCATGTATCGTGGTATTGTCGAGTTCCGCAGGACCATTGCATCATGGGTTGAACCGGGATATCGGGCACAGCAATGTGTGATGATCTTATTGGAGTCACATACCATTTGGACGTTGATGGAGTGGTATTGCTTTCTGTTACGGTACACTACCTCATTGGCATGTGGGACCACCAGTTCTACATGGGTACAGTCGATGGCCCCAATGCAACTTGGGATGCCTGCCAGTGTATGGAAGCCTACTTTGGTGTTGGAGATCTCCTGGGCAGTCCGTGGCATGTATATGTGTTGACTTGTGTGCTGCAGGAGGGCATCGAGCACCTGGTTCAGTGTGCGTGAGAATACTGGTTGTGATATGCCATGCATCTGACCTACCGTATGCTGGTAGGTGCCTGTGGCCAAGAAGTGGAGCACTGTTACTACCTTCAGTAGAGGGGGGATGGCAGTACGGATGTCAATGAGACTCACAATGTCGTTGTATATCATGTCTACTATGGTGGTGATGGTATCCCAGTCCAGACGGTACAGGGTGTGTATCTGCTCAGGGGTTAGGTTGACTGGACTGGCTCTGATCCTGGGAATTGGTGGCTGCCTCTGTGGTATCACTAGGTGCACTGGTGGTGCTTGCTGCGCCTGTCTTGCCCTCCTCCTCCTCCTCCTGCGTCTCCTCTGTGCTGCCTGTTGTTGTAGCTGCTGCACAGCAATCATGTCCTCTAGCCCATGTAATGCTGCTAGTATTGCATCCATCTTGGTGTGGGAATGGGTGTGGGGAGGGGTGTGGTGTGCTCTTTTGTGCTGCCAGTCTCCATTGCCTCCACCTGTGCTGATTTTGTCCACCTGTGGCAGGTTGGAACTCTGCTGTGCTCTTTTAACGTGTGGTTCGCGATGCCGGTATTAGCGCCTTGCCGGTAAGGGTTCTTTGGGTCTAGTACATGCCGGTATTGCCATGTACGCATGGCTCGTGATGCCGTGATATTAGCGCTATGCCGCTATTTCCGGTCTGAGGGGCCGCGCGCTCACGGACTTGCCGCTAATAGTGCCACCGTACTTTGCGGTGCCGCTAATAGCGGTATGTCCGGGTCGTGATTGGGGAGGGGATTTACCGATATCGGTAATCCCTTACCGGTAACGGTATGTCCCTACCGCCTACCGTGTAATGAGGCCCATTGAACTAGACAGATTACAATATGGACAGTGTCCTGAGGACACCCTCAGTTTGTCTATTTACGAACAATTAAGTACACCGCGAGTGTTGATAGCTCATTTTTACCTTCCTTGCGAACAAAAATGACACATACTCCGTCCTCTAAACACCCCACCATTTAGTTTATTTACAAAATGTCAGAACAGCCGTGTTCTCCGCGGACAAATCGAACGCAACAAAAACGTCTAGCACATAAATAAAATACAACTTTGAACCTATCTCATACTCCCCCATCCGACCCAAAGACTTCTACACACCAACACACTCTACTAAATACACATTTTGAACAAACTTTCACCGCGCTGTCCGCGGACATCCGCAAATGCAAGATGGCGGGCGCGACAGAAAATCTGACGCGCATCACGCACCACGCCGCCCAATCAGCGAACACGTCGCATGTCCGGAGACATGACACAAGCCGCTGGGCCAATCGGGGTGCTGTCAGGGAAGTCCGTCCGCGAAGCGAACACAGATATCACTAATTTTTTGCCTTACATTTTGGTCATTTTTTAAAAAACTACTGGACGGATTTACACCAAATTTGCAAAAGCACGCTTTCGGGACCAGGCTGCCGCTCCTGCTGCAAATTTGGTGTAAATCCGTCCAGCGGTTCGGGCTGTAACTGTTTTTTCCCATTCAGTCTATGGGAAAAAAAACGTTTTGGAACCCCCCTATAACTTTTCCCCCCTGGTCAAATCCTCACCAAACTTTGCAAAAAAATTCAGAGTGGGCCATATACTTTTCTATGGAAACACCAACTTAACCATAACTACATGGCTGCTACTGCGGCCATGTAATATTGTTTCGCTGATCAGTTTATCAAACTCATGTAGTTCTCAAATCATTGTCCTCAGTTGCAGTTTGCAACCAATTTAGTCTTGCGTGATTATGATTCCTTACTGATTCCTTACTGATACAATCCCAGCATCATTAAGCCTTTATTTCAAATATCCTCTTTTACATGATGATTTCATATTTATAATCCTCTTGAATATTGAATGCTTGGTAACAAAATCCGGCTTGAGTGTTTTGCTAAATGGCAGCTTCATCAGGACGAATTTCATGCAGGATTATCTCAGGATGGTCAGGAATGAAGATAGTCATCCATATGCTCCAGGAAGATGCTGAAATAGTGCTACAGCTTGAAATCCAGCCTTCAAGGGAGACAAACTGGTGGACAAAGGAAGACTCTTCCCACAGTAAAGGGGAACCAATAGAACTGAATAATCAAGTATGTTCTCGCAGCGGCAATCTGCTGATACACACCTACCCTATGCTATTCAGGTGGGGACAGCGCTCCATTCCCCATCAAGCCTTGCCTCGAGGGAACGCTCTTCTAAATAGACTTTGCAATATGGATAAATCTTTACTAATATAAAAGGCCAAGAAGAGTTATCTTTTCCCTGCAATCACCAAGCCTTCTCGATCATCCCTGAAGGCTTAGAGCCTTAGCTCAGCTCTGTCAGTCTCAATTGCTCCTCAATCATCAAATTAGTTGCTCAGCACCATGGTGCCTTTCTTTGCATAAGATGCATGTTAGACATTCTGATGAATACATCTATTATAGCACTAGGGGTCAAGTGCAAGCCTTACCTGGATAAATCTAGATTCTTTGCTCATAGGATGGTAAGGCTGCCTCTTCCCAAAACCACTGTGCCAGCAGGTGATGTGCCAGCTGCAAAACTGGTGGCTCGGAAAGGGTTGGTAAATACAGTGGAAAAATCGGCAAGGGAAAACATTTCCTCCTAGGAGCAACAGTGTGTATGCAGTAGACTTCAGAGTGCAGAGATGGCGCTGAGACTCCAAATAAGAAAGCCAGTAGAACAGAAGGCATTTTAGACAGAAAGCATGCTCGGACTGGTCTATCGGGCAACAGGGCAATGTCCATACCAAAACTGCAAAATGCTAGTGTGACCAGTTTTTTGGATCAAAGTGGACCACTTTTTTGGCCCATATGGGCCAATTTGATAAGTTACTTCAAGACAAGACAGCACCAGCCTGCCCCGCGACCTGCTGATGCACCATCTCCTCCATAGCGAGCCCAGGTAAGCCATGACACCAGGAACTTTAATTGGTTTGATTGCTTTGCAATGCAATATAGCACATACTATATTTCTCCAGAGATTCCCTGTTTTTATGCACTCTTTTACCTAACAAAGACATAATAAGGATAGGTTTTTAGATCTCGCTTCATTCCAGCTCCTTCCTGCTTCATCTTCTAACAATAGGCGATAATGTTACCCACTTTAAGGGTATTCAATATGTGGACCCCAGAAGAATAAGGTGTTGCCTCAAACCTGAGAGAGCAGGCTGCATTCAGATAACTGAGGCAAGGCCTTAACTCACTGAGCTATCTTATAAGCTTTATGTATACGATTCATATGCTTCACCAGTCTAAGCCTGCACCATCGAGAAAGAGTGGTCTGATCCGGGAGGTATAGGATGCTGCTCAAAGTCATTTATGTCTCCTCGCCGTGGACCGTTCTCCACATGGAGACTCTCTGATGGCTCTGGTGACTTTGCTGGCAGTTGCCGCCAAGCTATCAGTTGTAAGTTGCTGTTGCCTGTTCGGTTCGGGGTATATCTTCCACCACAAGCATTAGGTCGTTGAGTGGAAGCAATTTGGGAACTAGTTGGAGAATACTGGAGTTCTATTATACTGGGATTGAGAGTTATAGACTGATTATGTGGCGCAAGGGGAAAGCATACACAAGGGTAGCAAGGTTATGGGGGACAGGGTGAGGGCACAAGAGATATTTGTGTGTGGGAGACGACACAAACCTTAGAAAATGGGGGAACCCAACGCCACACCATGGTGATCAATGTTGGCACACTGAACACCTGGGGCTTTAACACCCTGAATAAACGCATGCATCTCTTCAGGGAGCTTTGGCGCCTACAGATGCATTTGGAGCTCTGCAAGAGACACATTTGTTGGCGGGAGATCAAGGCAGGATGCGCAATAAGCTCTTTCCGTATCAATTCCAGGCATTGGCTGACAGCAAAAGGGCCGGGGTGGCACTCCTGTTGCACAGGGACCTGGACTTCACACATGCCATAACTAAGAGGGGCTGATGGGAGATTAGTCTTAGTGGTCAGGACCCTGTAGGGCAAGATGGTGACTATCCTCACATTCTATGCTCCTAACTTCTTCCAGGAGTCCTTTATGCTGCAGATTTTAGATGCACTGAGAGAGCATGGTCAGGGTGAGCTTATAGTTATGGTGGACATGTACTTGGTCATGGATGGGGTGAAGGAAAGATCGGCACAACCTATGCCACGACGGGGTCGGCCTCCAAGACGCTATGGGACCGGCTGCAGGAATTCAATTTGATCGACATTTGGCGTGCTCGGCATCCCTCTGAGAGATCGTACATGCACACTTCCCATGTGTCGTCATCAAGGATAGATCACATATTTATAACATCAGACCGATTCAGACTAGTCCTATCGACAGAGATAGAACCAATCACTCTGACTGACCATAGTGCAGTCACAGCAGTGATGAGGGACTGGGCAGGACACCGCAAGCAATATCAATGGAGGTTGCCTCCAGCATTTTTGAGGGACCGAGTATATTTACAGGAATTGAAAGAGTGGATAAGGGACTATCTTAAAATTAACAAGCCTACTGATACGACATATGGGACCCACTGGGATGCTCTTTAAGCTGTGGCTAGAGGCAATATCATCTCCAATTCAGTAGCAATGAAGCGCTTAAGGGGACAGAAAGAGCAGCAGATGTAGAAAGGGTTGAGGGGGGCGAATAAGAGACATAGTGAGGCCCTGACTAGAAGGAACCTCAAAGCGCTCACCATGACAAAGAGTCAACTGAAACTGCTCAGGACACAGAGGGCTGAGCACACACTGCATCTCCTGATACATAGATATTATGAGCAAGGCAATGTACTAGGGCAGCTCGTGGCACACCTCATTAGACACAGACTAATCACTCATTCATTCAACCCTGAAGGACTCCCAGGGTAGGGAATGGTGTGAAGAAACTAAAAATCAGGAGCCTTTCACACATTTTATAGTGTGCTGTACTCTTCGAACGAGCCCAGCTACCGGGATCAAGTTTCTTATTTGAATGATGTAGACTTAAAGCAAATTTCACAACTATACAGATACCTCCCAAAGACACCGAAAGACCTTAAAGTAGTGATCCAGGCCATAAAGTCCTTGAAGACAAATACAGCCTCTGGCCCGGACAGCTTCACTGCCTTCTTTTACAAATCTGCAATTCTACCTCTCACACAGGTTGGTTGTGATGATCAATTATTTGTGTAATCTTCAGATCTAATGTATGCCCCACCGGCCTTGTCCAAAGCTTCTTCCAACTGACTGGGGGCCTCATTACGACCCAGGCGGTAAGTTACCGCCTGGGCCGTGACTTTACCACCATGGCGTAAACTACGTTTACGCCATGGTGGTTGGCGGACTTACCGCCCCATTCCGACCTTGGCGGGGCGGTAAGTCCCCAATCCCCATTTACCCTTCCCCATTCCCATTTTTGCCCCATAGGGCATAATGGGAGTGGGGAAGGCGTTAATTACGCCACCGTAAATTACGGTGGCGTAATTAACTCCGTGGTCCCTTAGCGCCATGGATTTTAACACCTGCTAAAAGCAGGTGTTAAAAGCACCATGGCGCTAGGGGACCTCGTAATTGGCGGTAAGGGGTCGGCGCAGCTAACGCTGGCGTAAACCCCTTACCGCCAGGGTCGTAATGAGGCCCTGGGACTCCTACCACATTCACATTCCATCCTTGCATGTTCTACATTCTATACATACCTATATAGCATTACAAGGATGCTACAAAATCCCTTGCCGAGCCATTGGCTATTGGCAGATGTTTTTAATGCCATACAGGAGGGACGAAGTCTTCCGGATTCCATGAAGGAGGCCCAGGTGGTTCTTAAACCCAAATCAGGGAAGTATCCTAAACAATGTTCTTCCTGTAGACCAATAGCCCTTCTAAACCTAGATTCTAAAATAGTCGCTAAAATTCTTGTGAGCAGGCTCGAAAGGTTAATGCCATCCCACATACACCTGGATCAGTTGGGATTAATCTGGGGTAGGAGTGGGGTGGATAACATTAGAAGGGTTTTACACCTTGTAGACAAATCGAGCAGGAACCAGGCACACTCAATTCTACTGGCGCTCAACACAGAGAAAGCTTTTGATAGGGTGGAATGGGGGGGTTTCACAGTAAGTGCTAGCGAAATTCACCATAGGCCCTAAAATGTGCCACATGATTCTGTCCAATTATGTTGACCTGACAGCTCGCCTCCTGGTAAACAGGCCCCTCACAACACAGATTCGCCTAAGTAGGGAACCAAGCAGGGTGACCCCCCTTTTAGCCCAGCTTTTTGCAAAGGCCATGGAACCTCTGGCAACATGAATAAGGGCTAACGTCCATTTAGCGAGCATCAAATTTGGAGGGTCTCAACATAAGATCAACCTGTTTGCAGACAATGTCATCCTGTCTCTTACTGATCCTCTGCACTCCCTGATGTTTGTTGAGGGTGAACTCTGATGTTATGGCCTAGTTTCGGTATTTAAAGTAAACTGTTCCAAGTAAAAAATATTAGGACTCAATATCCCCCTCCCCGCCCCTGAAAACCGAATCCAAGCAGAAATGTCTATACGCTTGGGCAAACACAATATTGAGTTACTTGGGGATCAACATACTACGAGACCTATTCCACTTATTTAGAACTAACTACCCTGACCGTGTTCGCAATATTAAGAAAGATTTAGATTGGTGGAATTCCCTCCACCTGCCATGGTTTGGCAAAACGGCCATGATTAAAATGAACATTCTTCCAAGATTTCTATACCTTCTTCAGTCGGTCTCCGTTCTTAGGCCTAGAAATACACTGGGGACATGGGATGCAATGTTACTACAATTCCTGTGGAAGGGGGCCTCACCTAGAGTTGACAAGTGCACACTGTACACCCCGAGAGCCTGGGCGACCTGTCTTAACCCAGGCTCTGGGAGTACTATTTGGCAGCACAGATCAGGCCACTAATCGACTGGGTGCAGAGGGACACTGGGAAGATATGGGTGGCTATGGAGCAGGCAGGGGCTGAACGGTACTTGGACCCAGTTGTGGGTGCCAAGGCCTGGGAGAGTGCAGGAATTATACATCAACCCCATCACCAAGGCTTCGCTCGAGGCATGGGACAGCTTGAGTAGGTTTGGGGGGGCATTTTCCTTCCCGTCCACTTTCACTCCACTAATCCATAAGGACGACTTTACCCCGGGTAAGACAGAGAAGGGGCTCATGCAATGTGCTGACAAAGGGTTGTACAAGTAGGAGATCTCTTTGTTAATGGAAGGATTTGACCATTTGAAGAGTGCAAGGCCCATCTAGGGTTTACGGAGTCCGACCGCTTCCACTATTTACAAGCTAGTTATTAGGCCTCGTTCCGAGTTGGGCAGTATTCCGGCAGTGAATCAGCCAGAATACCACTCAACAGAATTACTGTTACCGCCACTTGGTCCGGCAGAATTACCGCCCGGATTACAAGTGGCGGTGGCAGAGTTAATCCACTTTTTTCAGAGTCCATTGGACTCTATGGGGCATTTATGGCATAATTACGGCCAGTGTAATTACCGCTGTGGTAATTCCGCCAATTTTGCCAATTTGCGGCAAAAAGCATGATGCTGCAGGTAAATCCCCCACTCCAGGCCAATACTAGTAGTATGGTGGTGCGGGAAAAGTGGCTGTAATTTCGTTACTGCCCATTTCTTCCTGCACCGCCATACTTGTAATGAGTCCCATTGGGTCCTGCACCCCACCATCATGGAGTGGGCAGCTAGGGAGCTAACTTCAGGGGCTGATTTCTAGATTGCACAAAGCTATAAAGCCACTCCCAGTGCCTGACCGTAGATCTTACGCTGCTAGCTGGGAGATGGAGTGGGCAGAAGCGATACCCCCGGAAACCTGGGACAGAATATACAAGGGAGCATTTCCTGCGCTCTGTCCGCATCTGGCGGAAACACAAACAAAAATAATGATGAGGTGGTATTGAACCACCTCCCGCCTCCATTAATCTCACCCTAACAATTCTAAGCTGTGCTGGAGGGGCTGCGTAATAGAGGGCACATGTTTACACACTCTCTGGGGATGTCTCGAGGTCAGATCCAAACTGAAGAAAATAATTGATGTGGAGGTACCAGGAGATCCCCTAATCTGCATCCTGGTCCTCAACGCTCCAATACAACAGTTCTGCATGAAAACTGAACTGAAGCTACTAGCACACTTACTATTGGTGGCTAAACTCTCTATTCTCCATCTCTGGAGAAGGACCAAGCCTCCCTCTATAAATGTATGGATGGACAAAGTGGAGAAGCTTACAGCTAATATGAGCTGTATGATATGAGCTAATAAGAGCTGTGTAGTATGATCTGTATAGTATAAAATGATATGAGCTAATATGAGCTTTATGAGCTAATATGAGCTGTATAGTATGAAAAGTTCTCCTGACCTTCACGGGTACCTGGACAAGGTTTTTGAAACATGCGCAAAAAAGGACTTTAACTCCCTAACGTGTCCTACCCGATTAAAAGCGCTTAATCTGGTGGAACCACCCTTGAATGTAATCTTTACTGTTTTAATTGTCTGTGTTTTTTCAATAACTTGTCAAAACAGTTTTGATACTTGAATGAACTCCTAGGAAAGGGGCGGTCAGTGAGTGGGGGTGGGAGGGATTTGAAGTTATGATGCTAAAAACCTTTTTATTGAAGGCCGGTAGTTCCCCGACCTTTTACAAAAATACAGAAAATCAATACAATTTTAGATTTTAAAAAAAAATAGTCTTGCTATGATCACCTCCTGTGAAAGACTTATACGACTTATTCGACTCATGCGATTGCTCCCGTATCAGCAGAGTTAAAAACCCAACATTCCTTCGGAATATCAGCACCTGCGGGGCTCTCATTCCATGATCAATTGTTTCTGGATCCAAGCACTGCTGGTCCAAAGGATTCCTGGATTACTGCATTCCCTACTCTCCTGTTATTGTGTGCTTTTGTACAATTGTAGGGACGCTTTCCAGAGATATTGAGGGTCTGTCAAGGCTTTTTATATGCACACACTGTGAAATATCCCTACAGGGAGTGCACTGAATTCAGGAAGGAACCTCATAAACAGTTATTTTCTCAATAAAAGAGAAGGAAGGGGGAGGGGCTGCCTTTCTTCACTGAGGTGGGGTGGGCACTTTGAAGTATACTTTGCAGATACTGAGTAATTACTTTTTGCAGATATAGATGTATGTGCTAGTCATGTATTATGTTACATTATTCTGTTTTTATGCAGATTTTGATCATCCCTGAATCGTGCTTTTAGGTTTCTTTGCTTATCAATATACTTGCTGATATTAAGAAACTATTTTTTGTAATTAAATTCTTTATATTTTAACATTTTAATATTTTAAACATTTGTATTTCTGGCATGAAAGGATTGGACAAAACTGCACATGAAAAATAAATGAAATTTAGGCAATCTTATCAAGAAACAACCATGCTTAAACTGTCATACAAAGTCAAGTTGGGTCTCCATTGAAGGAGATGTTTACTAAAAAAGGTACGTAATGTGGCCTTGTGGACAGTGAGAGCACATCCTCTTAGCTAGAATACCTACATTTACGGATTGTGAGGGGGCAGTCAGATTAAGAACGAAAGATACTAGGCTTTTAGAGTTGGAATCTAAAACAGAAAAAGGTGGGTCCGGTTGTCTGTAAAGATATGTTTTGCAACCACACAGAGTTTTAATCTTAATCCTCTGGTAAATTGGCAACCAATGAAAATGGCATAGAGCTGGGCGATAGAGTAGCAAAAAGATAGGTCTGCAGCTGTGCTGCTGCATTCTGCAGTTTCTGCAGCTGATTGGTCAAGTTCTTCAGAATCCAATTAAAATGAATGAAAGTAGATGAAATGAGATAAGAAGCAATTGTATGCCGCTGAATCGGAAGAAGATCATGGAGAACGTGATGTAAAGCCATGAGATGGAAAAGGCAGGATCTAGAGATTAGATCCATTTCTTGGTGGAAAAACATATTACGATCCAATGTGTTTCCCAATGTTTCTCGCAGTGGCAATTGCGGAAGAGAAAGGCCATCAATACATCTGGCCACAAATCTATAAAGCAAAGCTTGGCATCACCTCCTCATACCATAACCTCGGTATTACTGCTCTTTAACTTAATGAAGGTTTACGTTTATGAGTGATAGTATAACCGATAAACCAATGTTGGACAACAGCAAAAATATTTTGCAGGTGTACCAAATCTCAGAGTTTTTTCATCTAATGTTAGACAATTCTGTGTAAAGGATTGAATTCTAAAGGTGGCAATGAGATTGGACTCACGTACATGTTACAAAGTACAGCACCTCAGGAAGGAAACAAACTCAGGAAAAAATCACAGGGTACCACACAATAAATCATAGGTATTGTGATGCTGGAAATGCATCGGAGGGACAGGGCCTCCGTATCCTTGTCCTTTACTGCTTTTTATCGTGTGTTTAGTCGTGTTTTTTCCGTGCAGGAGTTCATGTGGGACTCCTGGCGGTGCAGCTCTCTCTCTTTTGGTTTGGTGAACAGACCCATGGGATACCCTTATGGCACCCATGGGTAGGGGTACAACCCTGTGCCCCTAGTGTATGTTTTTGGGTACCTGTGTGTAACCCACAGAACAGGGTACGGGCTGGTGGCAGCTCCGTGCTGAAATGACTGGTGCCCTGAGCGTCCTCCATTTTGGGATGCCAAGGCCCTGTCCTTGGAATTGGTAGATTCCTGATGGAGGCAAAATGGCCCCCCGGGCCTCTTGCCTTCCATCACCTGTTACCCTGATCTTCCCGAAGACCCAGGAAACCCTGCCACTGTCCCTTCCCCCTGACTGGCTGTTGGGTGGAAGTTCCGTATATGGTAGTGTGGGGAAGTGCCCACCAGACTGGCTGGAGCCTTTTCAACGACTGTATGTTGTGGGTACGCCTGTGGGTGGGACCTGGGTGAATGGAGTATGTGACAAATATACATTCTATGTTGTGACCGTCTAGTATCTGGTGTTTGACACAATGGTTGAGACAGCCCTGCCCGAAACCGGTATGAATGCAGCTTGGAGTGTTGAATGGCTCTGTACTTGTCCCAATACACATAACTTGTTGTGAGTGTCTGGAGAGAAGTGAATGGCCTGAATACCTTGTGTGCCTGATTGGCTGCGTGCCTGCATGAATGCCTGTGGTCATGATTGGATGCTTGAGTATGACCCAGCGGAATGAATGGGAGATCAACAGTTTATCTGGGGACCTCTCACTGGTAGGAATCGTGTTCAGAAGCTGAAGTCCACTACGACGAGTAACTGGAGTGAAGCTTAACCTTGACCCTGCTGGACGAGAAGAATTACTGTTGCTCTCCTTCGCAATCTGAAAGCTGCTGTGCTTCAAGAACTGACCCAGAGAGGACCTGGTAAGGCGCCCTCTTCCCGAGCTACGAGGGACCACTGTGCACAGCTGATCTTTGCCTAAGATCCCTGGTAGACAGACCTTCGACAGGCTGCCGACCCAATACAGGGACTGCTGCGGAACTCCAAGGAGAAGCGCCCGGACTGTTGTCCATCACTGTCATCGACCGCCATCGCCGACTGGAGCCGCCGTGCTCCCGTTGCCTAAGAAACTTCAATGATCTAAGGACGCTCTCGTCCGCATCGTCGCCGCTTTATCCTGCTGGAGAAGGCCTGACCGTCGATGCGCCGAGGAGCATCCACCGGTGGGTTTCACGCCACCCAAAGACCACAGAGACGCCGACGACTCAACACCCTTTTTAGCCCACAGTTCTTCAACTCTTTGCGGTCCAGAACTATCGGCACCGAGGTACCCCGCACACCTCTTCCTGGCAGGACGTTTACGCTTCCCCGTCAACGAGCACTGCTAGGAATGACGCAACCACTTCACAGTCGTAGCTCGACCTGTTCTCCGTCGGACGTTCGACGACCCGTGACTCCTGCCTGAAAGGGAGGACACCCAAGACGGGTTGTCGATTTCCCTGACGCGGAACGCTACAACACCAAGGTACTTTGGAGTTGCAGAACTATTGGGAAGTCTCAGGGTGAACAATATTAATACGAGCTGGGAAACATTTCTTATCAGATGACAGTTGTCTTATCCTAGCCAGAGCCCTCATCTTATCAAAATTAGATTATTGTAACGCCCTTTACATGGGGACAACCAAACAAATCATCAATAGAATTCAAGTGCTCCAAAATAATGCACTTAGAGCGGCCTTAAGCATCCCTAGAAGAGCACATATCTCAGAAATAAGACGTAAACACAAATGGCTTTCTACTCAAGAAAAAATTAACCTTAAATCTGCCTCCATCATCCACAAATCTTTAAATAACAAAGCCCCAGCTACCTTTCAGAACGCTTCAATAGGAAAAATCCCTCCAGACCTACAAGGACAGTCAGCCCTAACTGCTTCCTAGTGCCCAGATTTAAACTTACCACTATTGGAGGATCCAGCTTCCCAGTCAAGGCAGCTCAGTTATGGAACGCCCTACCTCTTGCACTTAGATCCGACCAAACGTTCAACAACTTCAGAAAGAATACGATAAAATGGCTCACCGAGAATGCAACAAAAATGGCACTCTACCTCTCGCTCCTCCACTTGTACTCTACCTGACTTGCTATTTTGTTCGCCATTGATTTGACTGTTTGGTGGCGCTCTATCTGCACTTGTACTTGTCACACCTGAAGAGCCAAAAAACTGTCTACTCTGTAACTTGCTTGTTCTGTAACTTGTAACTTCTGTAACCAAGCTGTAAACTTCCTTGTCTCTTGCGCCCTGCTACCTTAGGGTCCGGTTCGCATAACAAATAAAGGAACAAACAAACAAACAAATATATGGACTGGGCTCGTATCTTTCTTCTACACGTTGCCCAGGTGGGGGGGTCTCCACACAGAGCTGTGTTTAACGGTAGTTACCAGTATTCTGCCTATTGTTCAACCATCGTGCTTTCCTTCCTTTCTCTACTGCTGGTTTTCCTCTTTATTCTGATCTGTGTGTCATCCTGACCGTATGCACTTGAATAAGATCTAATAACGTTAGTGGTACCATTTTAGAATTTGTACATATATACCATTGTTGATTTTCGAAGTACAAAGTGAGTTATCGTGATTGTGAATATGACCTTGATTATTAATTATATAAAGACTGTGTTTTAACTGATACAGTGTGTGGACATTCCTTTGTGGGTGCTCGGGGACTACACTGTACTTAAGAACCAGCTTGCATCACCTCCCGAGAAGCTAGGCCTTGATTGCTCGACCACGTACCAATAATAGAGAATCTTGGCAGGGGTCTCTGTGCCTCCTCTCTACCATATAGAGAGCGGAAGTGCAGACCCCCCCCCTCCGGTCTTTACAGCTCGTGGCAGCGGTGGGATGCTTATGGTTTTAAGACTCAGTGTATAACCGTGCCACTTACGAAGGATATCTGCACTTTGTGCAGATTAAGGTTTAGTCATGAACAAGATAACTGCATTAGAAGCAATGGAATCTATTGCGAATGGTAAATTGACTCGGATGAGCTTAGAGGCTCTCCAGAGTGCTTGTGAAGCCAGGTAATTAGACTTTGTGGATAAGTCTAGGGCTGAGCTAATAGCTGCCCTGGTGGACTACCAGTTCGATTGGGAAACTCTTAAAGGGGGGAATGCAACCAATGAGGACTCTAGCCCGGGGGTTGTCGCCGAAACTGATTCTGGGAATGCCGCCATTCCTGCTGCCTCTGTTCCGAACCCCAGCAGTTCTTTAGAGCTTGAGTTATTGAGGATGAAGTTAGCCTTTGAATATCGCAAGTTGGAACTGGATGCTGAGCTTAAGAATGAGGAGTTGGCACAGCAAGTGGAGCTCAGAACCGGGATCTTAAGCTAAAAGATAGGGATCTTGAACTCAAAGATAAGGACCTTGAACTCAAGAACCGGGACACTGAATGTCAGCGAATCCAGTTAGAGAAAGCTCGAGTGGAGACTTCAGCGAAACCAGTTGAGTGTGTTAGGTCCCCAGCAACCAGGTTTATGAAATATTTGGTTGGTGTGTATGCAGAGTGTTCTGATATCCTCCAATGGATTGAAGCGTTTGAAATGGCTTGTGCAATTCACAATGTTGACAAGAGAGATTGGGCTAAGTGTTTGTTAAGCAGAGTGCCTCAAACTGGATATGACTGTATTCTGAAACTGAGTGTAGAAGAAAGGGGTCAGTATGAGTGCATGAAGTCTGCTTTAATCGCCAAGTTTGGCAAAACGCCTACCCAATATCTTAAACGGTTCAGGAATTTTAAGAAACGAGCGAATGTTTCTTGGTTTGACTGGGTGAGTGTGGCGCACATGAACATGATGGGGTGGATTGATGGTTACAAAGTGAAAACGTTTGTTGAATTGTCTCACCAGAGCTGCGTCAGTATGTTGCTGACCAGAACATTTTAGACCCCTTTAAGCTGGCTAGGTTGGCTGACAAGTGGGTCTCCCACCGGGTGTCCCCTAAGGACTCCAGTGGGAAGGACAAGGACAAAGAAAAAGGGGCCTCTCAGAAAGCTGAGGAGTCCCAAAAGCAATCACAGTCGGGTAAACCAAAACCTTCCTCTCCAAAGACCCAAAAACCTAGTGGGGATAAGTCTGTTGTGGCTGGGAGTAAGAGTAGTCGTCCGCCTGCTGCAAAGCAGGGTCCCAGTGGTTCTAGTACCGTACCCCGCACGCCCGGCACATGCTGGGATTGTGGGGCTCTGGATCACCAAAGGGGTGACCCCAGGTGTAAGGGTAAGGCACTTGGAATCCAGGCTGTCAGCCTGACCTATCCCTACTCCGTACCTGAGGTGGAGGCCTCCGTCCTCCCCTCCTCTACTGGTATCACCTTCGGTGCTCCCGTAGAGATTTCCTTAGTGTCCCTTGGGGCCTGGGACCAGTACGCAGAAGTACTGACGACTATCCCGCAAAACACTCGTAGGTTTTTGAGAAGTGTCCTCTTGAATAGCCAGCCTTCACTGGTTTGAGAGACACTGGGCCAAGCATGACAGTGGTAGACAGGACCCTGCTCAAGCCAGAGGACTATGTAGGTGCTCCTCTGAGAACCACCAGGTTAGCTGGTGGGCCTCCCAAATTATCGCCTGTAGCCTTAGTCAACATTATGATTGGAGACAAGACAGCAAAGCTTCCGGTCCTGGTTCAGGACAACGTGCCTGCGAATATTTTGTTGGGAAACGATTTAGTCGAATTGGGGATGATCACGGATGGTCTACCCATGGCTGCTGTGGCAGTCACCCGATCGCAGGTCACACAGGGGTCGGCTGCGAACCCGGTACCCTTGTCAACGGGGAAACCCAAGGCACGAAAGAAATGGAGGAGTAAGGAGGCCGCCTCTGTGGAGGGAGCCCCTACTCCTCCCGCTGTTCCGACGTTGGGATCCATGCTCCGGACGGGCTGGATCAGTGGTAAATCCCGTCACAACTCCTGTGGGAGACCAGCCAGAAGACTTTAATGTCGGAGAGGCTCTTAACCCGGAGGATCATCCCGACCTTCAATGCTTGTTGGCTGAAGGGGGACCCTCCCAGGCGGACTTCTGTAAGGGACAGAGAGAGTGCCACTCTCTCGAGGGTTTGAGGACACAGGGCCTGTCCCAGGCACAGGGAGAAGTGCCTAGGACATTTTGGATTTATTAGGAGGGTGAGCTCCTTGTTAGTGAGCCCACTAAGCCTGAACCTGGTGCCCTCAAGAGGTTGGTGGTACCCCTGGTTTACCGGCCCTTCCTGCTGCAGTTGGCACATGAGGTGCCCTTGGTTGTTCATCTTGGTACCAAGAAGTCTAAGCAGAGACTCTCTGCCCATTTCTACTGGCCACGGATGGGAGTAGAAGTGGAGCCCCACTGCAGGACCTGCCCAACTTGTCAGCTGTCTGGCAAGACTGGAAGCAGAGTCATCGCCCCACTGCAACCGTTGCCAGTGGTTGGCACACTGTTTGAGAGGGTTGGTATCGACATCGTCGGTCCCCTTTACCCTCCCACGTCGGGTGGACATCGGTTCATCCTAGTTTTGGTAGATCATGCCACCAGGTACCCTGAGGCTATACCCCTTCGGACGGTTATGGCCAAGGTGGTTGCCAGGGCTCTCCTGGGCATTTTCACCCATGTTGGATTCCCTAAGGAGGTTGTCTCTGATAGAGGATCCAACTTCATGTCAAGTTACATGAAAACAATGTGGAAAGAATGTGGGGTAACTTACAAATTCTCCACCTCTTACCCCTCCAGACCAACGGTTTGGTTGAGAGATTTAACAAAACTCTCAAGGGCATGTAAGGCACTTTGGAAGAGCCCCTCCGGAAGAAGTGGGATCTTCTCCTGCCATGCCTGTTGTTTGCTTACAGAGAGGTACCTCAAGAGGGTGTTGGTTTCAGCCCCTTTGAGTTACTCTTTGGACATCCCGTGAGGGGGCCCCTCGCCTTGTTCCGAGAAGGTTGGGAAGCCACCCCTCCAGGTCCCGCCAAGCAAGTGGGGGACTATGTGTTAGGCCTCAGATGGAGGATGACACAGATGATGGGTCAGGCAACAGTGAATCTTAAGGCCAGCCAGGAATTGAATAAGTACTGGCATCACCTTAAAGCATCGCAAGTGGATTGGACTCCGGGACAGGAGGTCCTCGTGATGGAGCCTACCAAGCCTCGGGCTTTGGCGGATAAATGGACTGGACCCTTCAGGATAATCTCCAAGATGGGCGAGGTCAATGATCTGGTTGACATGGGAGCCTCTGGGGTAGCCCCTCAGATATCCCATGTTAACAGGCTCAAGCCTTTCCACAGGCAGGCCGAAGTCTCATGCCTCTTGCTAGCTTCAGGGCAAGAAGAGGATGAGAGTGAGCCCCTTCCTGATTTGCTGCATAGCAACCCTCAGGATGGCTCCGTGGAGGGAGTGCATCTCTCTCCCGATCTGACAACATAGCAGCAGAAGGCCTGCCGGGCTTTGCTCCGGCAGTACGCCTCTGTTTTCACTGACACCAGGCCTTACACCGTGGTGTAGGCACGAGATTGACACTGGTGACAGTGTGCCTGTCAAAAGCAGGTGCTACCTTATGTCAGATACATTCAAGAACCACATCCATGCTGAGGTCGCCAAGATGTTGGATCTGGGTGTTATTGAACCCTCAACCAGTCCCTGGTCCAGTCCCGTGGTCCTTGTCCCCAAGGCAAGTTCCCAGGCAGGTACCAAGGATTGGAGGTTCTGTGTGGACTACCGAGGAGTCAATGCTGTCACCAAAACTGACGCACATCCTTTGCCCCGGGCTGATGAGCTCCTGGACACCATAGGTGCTGCCAAATTTGTGAGCACCTTCGACCTTACTTCAGGCTATTGGCAAATAGCTCTGACCGACCATGCCAAGGAAAAGATGGCGTTCTCAACACCAGAGGGACTCTACCAGTTTAGGGTCATGCCTTTCGGGCTGAAGAACGCCCCTGCCACTTTCCAGAGATTAGTCAACCATGCGCTCAGTGGGCTAGAAGCCTTTTGTGTGGCTTACTTAGATGACATTGCCGTCTACAGTTCCACCTGGGGAGCGCATTTGACTCATCTGGATAAAGTGTTGCAGGCATTAAAAAGGGCTAACCTCACTATCAAGGCCACCAAGTGCCAGATAGCTCAGGAGAAAATCACCTATCTTGGTCATGAGGTAGGAGGGGGTCAAATCCAACCTCTTCCCAGTAAAGTACAGGATGTACAGGACTGGGAGACTCCCATTACTCAAACCCAGGTGAGAGCCTTTCTGGGCCTCACTGGGTATTATCGCAATTTCATGGCAGACTATGGAACCATAGCTGCTCCCCTGACAGCGTTGACTTTGCCCAAGCAACCTAGGAAGGTTAATTGGACTGAAGACTGTCAGAGGGCCTTTGATGGCTTGAAAAGAAGTCTGTGTCGGGCACCCGTGCTGTGTGCGCCTGATTACAGCAAGCCCTTTATCGTTCAAACTGACGCCTGCGACACCGGAATTGGAGCTGTCTTGTCCCAGTTAGATGACAAAGAAAGAGAACATCCGATCATATTCATCAGTAGACAACTTAAGGGTAGGAACTTAGGTCGGCTACTGTTGAAAAGGAATGTTTTAGTATTGTTTGGAGCCTTAGGCGTTTTAGACCGTACCTTACCGGGTCTACCTTCATGGTCCAAACCGATCATAAGCCCCTGAAGTGGCTTATGCAGATGAAGGGTGAAAACCCAAAACTGCTCAGGTGGTCCATTAGTCTGCAAGGACTAGACTTTACCATTGAGCACAGACAAGGGAACAGTCAAGATAATGCTGATGGCCTTTCCAGAAGGTATGTTGACCGTCTGGATGAGGGTGCCTATCCCGTGGGAGATTAGACACCCTCCACCTCAGTCTGGGGGGGGCCACTGTGATGCTGGAAATGCATCGGAGGGAGAGGGCCTCCTTATCCTTGTCCTTTACTGCTTTTTATCGTGTGTTCTGTCATGTTTTCCGCGCAGGAGTTCATGTGGGACTCCTGGCGGTGCAGCTCTCTCTCTTTTGGTTTGGTGAACAGACCCATGGGATACCCTTATGGCACCCATGGGTAGGGGTACAACCCTGTGCCCCTAGTGTATGTTTTTGGGCACCTGTGTGTGACCCACAGAACAGGGTACGGGCTGGTGGCAGCTCCATGCTGAAATGACTGGTGCCCTGAGCGTCCTCCATTTTGGGATGCCCAGGCCCTGTCATTGGAATCGGTAGGTTTCTGATGGAGGCAAAATGGCCCCCCTGGCCTCTTGCCTTCCATCACCTGTTACCCTGATCTTCCCAAAGTCCCGGGAAGCCCTGCCTCTGTCCCTTCCCCCTGACTGGCTGTTGGGTGGAAGTTCCGTATATGGTAGTGTGGGGAAGTGCCGACCAGACTGGCTGGAGCCTTCTCAACGACCGTATGTTGTGGGTACGCCTGTGGGTGGGACCTGGGTGAATGGAGTGTGTGACGAATATACATTCTATGTTGTGACTGTCTAGTATCTGGTGTTTGACACAATGGTTGAGACAGCCTGTCCGAAACCGGTATAATGCAGCTTGGAGTGTTGAATGGCTCAGTTCTTGTCCCAATACACATAACTTGTTGTGAGTGTCTGGAGAGAAGTGAATGGCCTGAATACCTTGTGTGCCTGATTGGCTGCCTGCCTGCATGAATGCCTGTAGTCGTGATTGGATGCTTGAGTATGACCCAGCGGAATGAATGGGAGATCAACGGTATATCTGGGGATCTCTTACTGCTAGGAATCGTGTTGAGAAGCTGAAGTCCACTACGACGAGTAACTGGAGTGAAGCTTAACCTTGAGCCCTGCTGGACGAGAAGAATTTCTGTTGCTCTCCTTTGCAAACTGAAAGCTGCTGTGCTTCAAGAACTGACCCAGAGAGGACCTGGTAAGGCGCCCTCTTCCCGAGCTACGAGGGACCATCGTGCACAGCTGATCTTTGCCTTAGCTCCCTGGTAGAAAGACCTTCGAAAGGCTGCCGACCCGATACAGGGACTGCCGTGGAACTCCAAGGAGAAGCGCCCGGACTGTTGTCCGTCACTGTCGTCGACCGCCGTCGCCGACTGGAGCCGCCGTGCTCCCGTTGCCTAAGAAACTTCATTGATCCAAGGACGCTCTCGTCCGCATCGTCGCCGCTGTATCCTGCTGGAGAAGGCCTGACCGTTGACGCGCCGAGGAGCATCCACCGGTGGGTTTCCCGCCACCCAAAGACCACAGAGACGCCGACGACTTGATGCCCTTGCTGGGCCACAGTTCTTCAACTCTTTGCGGTCCAGAACTATCAACACCGAGGTACCCCGCACGCCTCTTCCTGGCAGGAGGTTTACGCTTCCCTGTCAATGAGCACTGCTAGGAATGACGCAACCACTTCACCGTCATAGCTCGACCTGTTCTCCGTCGGACGTTCGACGACCCGTGACTCCTGCCTGAAAGGGAGGACACTCAAGAAGTGTTGTCGATTTCCCCGACGCGGAACGCTACAACACCAAGGTACTTTGGGGTTGCAAAACTATTGGGAAGTCTAAGGGTGAACAATATGTGGACTGGGCTTGTATCTTTCTTCTACCGGTTGCCCAGGTGGGGGGGTATCCACACAGAGCTGTGTTTAACAGTAGTTACCAGTATTCTGCCTATTGTTCAACCATTGTGCTTTCCTTCCTTTCTCTACTGCTGGTTTTCCTCTTTATTTTGATCTGTGTGTCATCCTGATCATATGCACTTGAATAAGATCTAATAACGTTAGTGGTACCACTTTAGAATTTGTACATATTTACCATTGTTGATTTTCGGAGTACAAAATGAGTTATCGTGATTGTGTACATGACCTTAAATATTAATTATATAAAGACTGTGTTTTAACCGATACAGTGTGTGGACATTCCTTCCTGGGTGCTCGGGGACTACACTGTACTTAAGAACCAGCTCGCATCACCTCCCGAGAAGCTAGGCCTTGATTGCTCGACCACGTACCAATAATAGAGAATCTTGGCAGGGGTCTCTGTGCCTCCCCTCTACCATATAGAGAGCGGAAGTGCAGACCCTCCCCTCCGGTCTTTACAGGTATATTGCTGAATGGTAATTAATTGAGAGTGACCTGGCATACAACAGGAATTAAGGGCTGGTCCTTCATATCCAGATTACTATGGAGAGCCAACCAAGATGTCATAATCAATGGTGACCAATGCCACCCAGGGATCTAAAAGTCTCCAGACCGCATGACAGTGTTTTGGACCAGGCAATTAGCACTGATTGTGTGCCTCTGCATGTTTTAAATTAGCCTGATGAGACTCAAGAAGTCACTTGTCTTCTATGTACTGCTGGACTCGATAGGACACTGTATTTTTCTAGCACTTTCTCTAAGCAAGGGAGGTTTATAATTAAATGAAAATTGTCAATTTCATTGGCATCACAGAAGGTTATTTTACAATAGGTATGACCAAGGGCTTTTGAAAGTCATAAGGAGGGGCAGGCTGAGAAGGGTCGCAAGATTGTAAGTCACAAAATTATACTATGGAAACAAAATAAGATCACAAGAGGCACAGAGATGATAGTAAACGAAAAACTGTTTATTATGCATGGCAGGGGAAGTCAGCTGCTCACTAACAAGCCACGCCCCTAGCACTAACACTCTAGCATACGCACTAGCATATGCTAGCATAATCGCTCGCACTCGCTCCTCTACTGAACAGAAATGCACTGTTTATACATAGTGGCGGTGACGTACATTACATGCGTAGAAGCATTTCATGGAAACAGCATGCTTCTGCTTACGTGCATACATTGTTATAGCATGAACTGTACTGGAACATATTCTAAGAAAGCAAGGAGCATTCCTGTCTTTCGTACAAGACACCCTAACTCTACAGAAACTAAAACATTTGTCATGCTATCTCTTCCTCCCGCAGTCCAGGCTGTATCCTCTGCTTGAGAATAACTGAATGTCTGCCAACAGACAAGTTATTCTAATGACATCGCTACACTGTGTGCTGAGGCGTTCAGCATATATCATGAATACATTTCCCTTGCTTACTCAGCAAAGCCTGATTCATAATGGACAAAAACAGACCACATTTAGCGCTTAGAAAATTAGAATGTGCGCTTTACAAAATAACAATTATATCTTTCTGCATGACTCTCAGCAAATGTTGATCCATGATAGCTCAGAACAAACCTTACTGCTAAACAGAGTTTACATTCATGAATAAATGGATTAGCTTATAATAACCATAAAAAATGCAGATTAACAAACGCTCCTTTTAGCATGGGCTAATCAAATCTAGGACAGTAAAGCTAGGCAGTAGCGTGGAGGAGAAGATACAATGACATCAGGCCAGTTACATGACAGAGGTCAGTCAAAACATGGATACACAAATGTGGGTGCTATCATTCTTTTTACCTGAAAACATTTCTCTACGCGATGCATAGCAAGCTGTGTACAAAAGCAGGATATATATTTATCAACCTTGTGCTCAAAATGAAAACTATCAAGCATGTGTGTGTTTGAAAAGAAACATAGCATAGCATAGCATAATAAAGCATGTGGGATGGACGTGGACAACAGTTTTATGAGATGCTGTGCATTCTCTAGTACCCAAAAGACAGTTATTATTTCTACCACAGTCATTAGCAGACTAACTATAACATATTTCTTTCTAGCTGACCATGGACTACTGGACCTGATCATTTATGTGGCAAAAGTGTCCATATCCTCACTTCTGTGCAACCCAAAATGGGCATAGTTTTTGAGAGTCTGTTAAGAAGCCTCACTGATATAAGCTCTAGAAGTTCATCCGTGGGTGGCACTTGAACACATGTCCTTCCTTCATTCAAGTCTTCTGTTCCCTGCCCCATCTACCTCCAGTCGTCTTTGGGCAGGTATAGAGGGAACATACATTGGTTTCCTGTGGGTGCTTCATAAATTGCTGCAACACTTTCCTTCCTCAAAAATCTTCTATCTTTCCTTGGCACAGATTGTATCATGTCACTCTGAGCAGAGAGTGATCTTTGGACAATTCAGGAATATTCATATCTCAATGGACCCTCATGTTGCTCAAAACCAGGGTCTGTATTTTCTTTTCTCTCTCTCACTGAAAGGGACACCTGGGCACGTATTTGGTACATATTTCTCTGTCCCCTACGCCCTCCTTTTTGTACCCAGTTTGTCATAGGGCAGAGGCAAAGGTATTCATTTCAGATGTGCAGCGGGGATCCACTGTCTTTTCTTGCTGTCCATGCCAACAGCTTGTATAATGTACGTATGATAAAAATTCCATTTAGAAAAACAGAGGGAAGTACATCTCTCAATTGCAGGCAGTTTCTCGAGCATCTTGCACTCTGGGATTCGAGCCAGCAGCTTCACTGCTGTGTACATACTCAGGTAGAGCTGTTATCATGTTTGGTACTCTGAGGCATTACGCATTCCACAGTGCTGCGATCACTTGGCTTGGGTGTTCAGCTTTAGGCAAGTCTGTACCAGTAGGCCAGTCTTCCCGCATCAGACGTATCTAAAGAAATAAAAAAGAAGTGCATTATCAGGTATGGGATATATGGTTAAACTGTTTTCAAACAAGGCAAAGCCAATAATTCCTACATTATACTGCATAAACCTTGCCCTTCACAATTTTATACAAGGTGAGAACTGTTCTAGTCTGTGTCAGAGACAGCAATGCCAGGATCGAAGCTGATGTGACATGTGTCTGTATCTAAAACATCAACTGAGTGAGGCACCATGGTTAAGCAGTGACCCAAAACCATGCCTTCACTTTCTTTGCATGATGCAGCTGCTGTAGCGACTGCTCTAAGACATTTAGGTAGCGCATAAGCAACAGGTCCCAATGTGAAGGAAAAATAACCCCATGGACTATTTTTCCCACCATGTTCCTGGGTTAGTACTGCTAAAGCACATCCATCTTTTACATACACAAACACGACAAACTTTTTGACAAAATTAGAAATCCCCAATACTGGAGCACAACACAAAACTGTTTTTAGTGTGACAAAAGTGTTCTGACAGTGCGCATCCCATTGCAATGGTGATGCAACATATACTTTCTCTGGAGCAAGGTTCCTACCCTCCTTCAACATGAGGTAACCTACATAGGCGACCTCATGTTGACAAGTCTGGAACTCTCTCAAAGGCACTTTGTAACTTATATTGGCATGATCCTTCAGTAAACTAATAGTGCCCTTCTGGCATACTTCACAGGCATCTGCTGCAACTAGTAACAATGTGCAGTATTGTGGCACTGTAATTTATCAACCTGTTCCTTAAGTGCCCTACTGTAAATGCTAGTGCTCTCAGTCTATCCTCGTGGTATTCTAGTAAAAGTGAATCCATCATTCACAGAAAAGTATGTTCCCTGAGCAGAAATCCTGGTCAATTTGGTGGCAATGTCAGAGACAACTCGAAATTGTGACACAACTATTTTGTCAATTGCTCTCAAACAAATTGCAAAACTGCAGGGAAAAACATTGTCACAATTTTTAAAAATTGGCAAAATGGTGCTGTTACAATTGCTGTCAGATATTTCTTCAATTACACCTTTTCTCGCCAAATCAGAAGGCAATGCTGAATACTGTGAATTTTTTTTTCTGCGAGGACACTGTTAAGTACACACCATCAGTGCTGCAATGTATCATTGTGTACGTTCTTTCAACATATTTAATCCCAATAGGTTCTTTCCACAATTGTATGTTAGCAAGAAGTGGCATTTATCTTAAAGGGGTCAACAGTAACGGGTACTGGCTGAGACACAGGACATATTTCTGGTGTACATGCAAACCCTACAGAAACATTCAGTTGCCCTGACAGGGCAATATCTGGAACCATTGAGCTGTCAATGGAGCATTCTAGGGAACTTCTGTTCCTGGGTGACCCCTATCTCCTCATTCTTTTGAACTGACTGGTGTACTGATTTTGGGACCACGTCCCAATTGTCCAACATACTCCTCAATCTCCCCTGTATTGCTCTTAGATCACTAAGGTAGGGAGTCATTATGTTTTCATTCTCTAACCCTGTGGGCTTTTTCTCAATCTGTACAACACGTGTGAATTTTTCTAACATCAGGCATCTTTAAAAAAAACTATTCTAGCCTGGCAAAATATATGCATATATTTTTCAAACAAACAACTAACTTGGCGCAAGCTCACCTAATATCAATGAGATGCAATGCTATCCCCCATCAAACGAAAACTCGATTTCCGTGCCTGGTGATCTTCATTCAAAAGATGCAAAAGAAAATCACGGCTGCAATGGTTCACAACCCTTGCCGGAGATGATCGTGTTCAGGAATAGCAACTGCAAGGAACTCCGTTCTACTTGGCAGGGATCCCAGATACTCTGTTCCAAACACCGTCCTCGATCATCCTTGGAAGGGTCTCTGTTCGGGTACCATTTGTAAGTCACAAAATTATACTATGGAAACAAAAGATCACAAGAGGCACAGAGATGATAGTAAACGAAAAATAGTTTATTATGCATGGCAGGGCAAGTCAGCTGCTCACTAACAAGCCAAGGCACCAAGCACTAACACTCTAGCATACCCACTAGCATAATCGCTCGCACTCGCTCCTCTACTGAATAGAAATCCACTGTTTATACATAGTGCCAGTGACGTACATTACATGCGTAGAAGCATTTCATGGAAACAGCATGCTTCTGCTTTTGTGCATACATTGTTATAGCATGAACTGTAATGGAACATATTTTAAGAAACAAGGCATATTGCGAGCATTCCTGTCTTTCGTAAAAGACACCCTAACTGCAGAAATGAAAACATTTGTCAAGCTACCTCTTCCTCCCGCAGTCAAGGCTGTATTCTCTGCTTGAGAATAGCTGACTGTCTGCCAAGAGACATGTTCTTCTAATAACATCTCTACGCTTTGCTTAGCTGCATTCAGCTTTTATCATGAACACATTTCCATTGCGTACTCAGCAAAGTCTGATTCATAATGGACAAAAACAGACCACTTTTAGCACTTAGAAAACTAGAATGTGCGGTTTACAAAATAACAAGTACATCTTTCTGCATGGCTCGCAGAAAATGTTGATCCATGGTAGCTCAGAACAAACCATACTGCCAAACAGAGTTTACATTAATGAATGCATGGATTAGTTTATGCTAACCATAAATAAATGCAGATTAACAAGATGGCAATTGCCCCCTTACCCCAGGACTGGCTGTGCTCTTGCAACCTAGACCAGAGCTGAAAATTGTAAAAAGACTTTGAAAAAGAAAATCCTTTAGAATCTAGCCTGCCTGAATGGAAACAAGTGCATCAAGGCCTGCTTGACCGCTGTGTAGAAGAGGGGAGGCACTTGTCTTGATTCCAGCAATGTTGTAGATGTGCCTGAGTTGCACCCACACATGGGCCTCCACAGTGAGTGGGTGAGTGAGTGAGAGAATAGTCTGGGCTGCAAGGGCTTGTTCATACCGGCCAAAGGCAATACACACATTTTAATGGTTCTATAACATTGGATGGTAATGTTGGAACCCCAGTGCCCCATACACCATTGTTCTGTTGAAACACACAGCACCTAATCACAACTCCTACTTGCCAAGGGGCAAAGGGACCATATCTCATTAGAGTTTGTACTTGGTTTAATTCTGCAGGAATGTTTCTCCTATGTTCTGATGAATTTCTTGATCACTAGTGAGTCCATTACAAAAAAGATTTGAATAGCACCCAGAATGTAAACTTAGATTTTTACCATATTGGGGTTTATTGAAATGGCCGTTGAGTCATTTTTCGTACTCACTTTTGGGTACACTTGATGAACACACAAAGATGTAACATTAATGTATTCATTATTAGTAGATTACAAACTAAGGGGGTCAATTCATATTTGAGTGAGTGTTTTAATGAAATGCCACTGGTGTCATACATCGGTACTGTTTCTGGCACAGATGGCGCCGTCATTGTGGACATATACTATGTTAAGATGGCCGCTGTGTTTTCAGGATCAGTTCTGTATTGATGTCTGTTCGGAAGTAGCCGTGCACATTTAAAAAAACATATTAGGAGCGGATCTGCACATCGCAACATACCAGGTTAGCTGTTGCATTGACATATGTTAGACTCCTGCTCCGATCCTGTGTTTCTCTCCCTTTCCACTTGCTTCTGAGCTCCACTTTGTTACCCCATGCTCCCTCTCCTGAGATCCTGTGCCACTCTGAGTTTCATGTCTGCTACTTATATTTAGAGTCCTACTTTACTCCTACTTGATTCTCCTGCTTTTTAATGCTGCCGTCCTGAAACGCCAGCTGCTTCTACCTACAGAAACCTACCATCAGAGTATTGCTGCTTTCCAAGTGGTTTGCTCTTTCATTCAGCCACTTGTCCCTGCAGCCTTTTGGAGTTGTTGCGAGACAAGTTGGTGACTGGAAGGTACAGGCCATACCTCGTCGCCTTCCAAAGAAGAATTCAAAAGAAGGTTAGGTCCATTACCAACAACTAGCGAAAGTTATCACCTCCGCCATTGCTATTTCTGAAAATGCACCTATTTCAATGTTTACCACCAGTGGAGGTGGTATTTCTGGAATAAGTCCAGAACTGTTTCAAAAATATGACTGACACTATTGGTAAAGTAAAAAGGTGTTTTTCAAAACATTTGTTCAGCCATTTTCACAGTCAATGTGAAGGTAGAAATGGATTGAATACAGAAATGGCGCATACAGCTACTGGATATTTTTGTATACACAAACGGATCAATTTTGAACCTTTTATGCATTACATGGATAAGGTGGTTGGGAGGGCCATCACTGATGCCCACCTTTTCACCCCTCTACCATGGCCCTTTGTAAAAACATGTTTCACTGTTTTGAAGGGAAGTACCTACTCTTCTCTTCTGTACAGTAAAAAAAAGTTGTAAAAGATGTTGCCCCAATTTGGATTTGTGTACCTCCACCCCTTAAGCAGATTTTCTTCATAAAAGCCTGCCTACGTTTTAGGTTTATATTTGTAAATGCTTTGTATTTTGTTTTTTTCCTTTTTTGAACTAATGTTTTGTTGAAAATAATTGGGAAAGGTTTATTATAAAAAACCAAAGCATAATTCTAAAAAAAAAGCCTGCCTTAAATAAAGTTGCCAGTAGTCCCAGGGAATACAGCTGGTGGTATTTGATCAAACTCTTAATTGGGTGAATGTTAAAATTGGCTGTATTTGTCAAATATTGCTGATCTTACCGATACCACTCAACTGGATGACCCCCTCAGAACGTGATAGTTTTTCACAGTCTTGTCTGGAACATTCTTATCTGACCAACAAAAGACACACATTCAAATCAACAGCAGATTCAGCTACATAGATACAATTCACACAAACACAGATACATCCTTCCAACTATACTTTACACAGCTGCAAATAAACACATGAGCTCAGTCACTAAAACTGAAACCTAAATATAAGCAGACACTCACACACATGCCACCTTCCTTGAAAACATCCCTCTCCATCACCACATCCTAGGTGGATTTCCGTTGCAGTTCCCTCTGATTCCATGAATGGAAATATGCAGCCAACTTTCCAAGAAAGTGCAACTTGAGAGCACAATAAAAGACAAGACACCTCAGTGCCATTCTATGTTGTCCAAGTTCAGACCACAATTATCAGCAAGACCACAACCACAGCTTCTTGTTGTGTCTGGCATAGGCTGACGGACAAATCAAGGCGGCCTAACGTCAACGTGTGAGCCTGGGCAACAAAAGGTGGTGAGGGTCGAGGAATGGGTTTTGTATGATGAGCAATTGAAGGGATGCATGGCAATGAATTGCAGACTGAGCAACGTGGTCAACAGAAGGGGATTGAGGTAAGGGTTAAAGGATGGAGCAAAAAGGGAATAAAGGTCTGAAAGTTAATTGTAAGGAACAGGGGTGAAGTGACATCAATAATGTGGTGCAAGAGAAAGACATTGGAGGGTGATCAGTAAGGGAAATAGAGTAAATGAGCCAGAGGTACACATCTGCAAAGGGAGGTCAGCAGGTTGATTCATTGTTGCTGAGATCTGTGTCTGACCTGCATGCCATGGCTCCTGATTGTGTGACTGGCTCGGCCCCTTCCTTTTTTCTCACAAAGTGATGCATACATGCTTTATGAGCATATGTTTCAATTAGGACTTCTATTATCAATTTCAGGTTGCTTTATTATGTGACTTGGTGCTTTGAAAGCACACACAATTCTACAGACTAAATATATAATTAAAGTAAGTTTTCATTACCATTATAATCTTAGTCTGTACTATTGTGAGTACTCACAGATGTTCTTGCCTCCAGATACAGATGAGCTTCCCTCTTGTACATACATTGCTGCTTTGAAAGACAGATTTATTGAACAGTATATTCGTTTAGCCCCTGAATAGCAATAGCATTAGCAAAAAGCCTTTTGTTTGTTCTACTACTGAAGACAGAACAGAACAAGATTACCTTTCCCCTGCTCTCTGAATTTGAAACTGTGGAACCAGGAAGACTGGGGTCAAATATCCATTTTCCACAATTCCTGCAATATGTGATCCTGAGGCAATCACTTTTTTTTATCACTGTGCCTTATTTTCCTTAACATGCAAGGGGGTACTCTACACACAGGAACCGAGGACTACAAACTGAACAACACAAAACTGTTCCTGTTATTCCCTATACATATAATTTATTCATTTTAAAAACATGTTTAGTAAAAGACATCAATATTTGACAGGATACCACCTAAATAATGTTGTTAACCTATTTTGTACATGTTTCAAAAGGGTTTTTCACAACAAAATACAGCATAGTACAAATAACTTGCAAAGTGTTTTTTCAAAGACATTATTTTCTCACAACAAGGTGCAACTTACTGCAAATAAAGTGCAAAGTGCTAAACATTAGCTCACATAAAGCATACATATACATTACTAAAATGTATTCTAAAAAGCATAGACTGCTAGCACCAGACATGATGATTATAAAACCAGTTTTTTTTTACTTATAATCGGGCTAGTTACAATTTTTACCATGCATCTCATATGTATTTTGGGGGGTCACGTATCCTTCTTAGCTCCCTAAGGTCGACGTCACTACACTTATTAACTCATTACATTCAGTACAATGTTTTGGCGTTTTGTAAAGTGACCTGCCTTCTTCCAGACCTCACAAAAAAAGTGCATAGTGCTTTTGATTGACACAAGCATATTCATGCTGTATTCAATGTCAGCATAGTTATTCGTCAGTACAATTACTAACTCATTACATTCAGTACAATGTTTTGGCATTTTGTAAATTGTCACGCCTTCTTCTGGACCGAACAAAAAAGTACATAGTTCTTATGATTGACAAAAACTTATTTGTGCCGTATTCAACATCAGTATAATTATTGACTCATTACATTCAATACAGCATTCCAGCGTTTTCTCAGATAAACCCGACTTCGTCTAGACCTAACGTATGCAGTGCTTTCAGAGTGACACCATCTTCTTTTCGCTGTGTTCAAGTGATTCAAGCACCTCTCATATTCACATTCTTTTTCTTCTTTGCTACTACCCTTCCGTTTCCAGAGATTTCACTCCTTTTTAGTGAACCATAGCTGACAATCTCAGTGGCACAGATTCCTTAGAGATATACTTCTCGGCATGTTGAATTATATGATACAGTAGTCTGACTTGACCGCTGCTTCCTACTGACGCTTATGACATGCCCAAGTGCTTTCTCAGCAGATACCATACCATTAGGTAGGCGGATTGAACGCACAACATTAAGGAGATTCAGGGCAGTGAAGGGCAGAGTGTTTCCTCAACTTGCGGTGGGGGTTTGGGCCTTGGCTCTACACGGACGGCGCTCTGGTAAGACAATTTGTGCCAGAGGGCAGCTCTGCCTTGTTCCAGCCCAATTCCTTCCCTGTTACCAATCTGTAGAGAAGGCCACACTGATATGGGTTTGTGATCTACATTGTTACTCCATGAATAATTATAATTTCAACCAATTATACAATGCATACTGGTGGGGAGGCAGGACGCCAAGTAAGGGTTTTATGTTGTGGAGGGATGTGGTGGGATGGGTAGACAGGGTGGCAGATATGATTTGTGTGTTGTGGGCTGGGGAGGCAGGAAGCTAGGCATGGGTGGAATAATGTTATTATGCTTGGTATGTGGGGGTGTTTCCTGGGATCCAGGTGTCAAAGAAACCACACACAAAAGATATGTTGCATAAAAGGAAAGTAGTGTCAAGAATATCTACTATAAATATTTGGGAATGTGTGGAACAGGCACAGGTTGATATTGAGTTCATTTGTTCTATAAATTGGAGTATTTGCAAGGTTGGCTTGGGCAACTGCACAATGGGCCAGAAAAGTATAAATGTTGCCAGTCCTCCGCTGATGGCTGCTCTGGTCTCTCCAGTCAACCTGAACGGCCATGTGTCATGTGATGTTTGACATCATCAATGGTTCCCATTAAAAATATGGAAAATTCATGTAGCCAGGTACTGTAATCTGCAGATTGTGACTATTACATATATGTTCCTCAGCATAAAGGCACTGTTACACAGCACACATTCCAGTCATACATGGGAGAAAATGCCAACATATCTGAGAATGTCATATGAGAGAACGTACACATGCCATATGCAATCCCGCACCATATCCCACCCCACCACACTCCTTGGTTAACCCCAGGGTTTCATGCCCAGCTCTCCCACACAGAGTCTACTGTCCTACCTTACAATGAGGCAGACAATGGCCCTCATTACAACCCTGACGTTAAGTATCGGTCATTACCGGCATGGCACAATTATCGTGTCTGTGCTGGCAATAGACCGCTAAAAGCAGCCCATTACAAGTTTGCGGGCACGAGCCTTGCGCCATGCCTGTAATGAAATCACCGCCATGCCGCTAAAGGCGAAAAATCCCACTTACCGGCATCGTATGCAGTGCAAATAGCACCTCTGGCATCCTAGCTATCGGCATTAGCGGTCACCACTAATAGCAGTAACCGCAAATAGCGGGAACCGCTATTAGCGGTGACCGTAAATAGGCGGATCCTGAAGTAGCGTCATCGCACAGGAACGGGAAAGAGCATGGCGGCCATCTTTAAAAACACAATCCATTGCCATCCACCACAACCAGGAGACATCTGACCCCCAGAACTCCCACACACCTCAACCACCACCTGTCTGACATCAGGATGCCAAAAGTTGTGAAGAAAAGTGGAGATCGGCTGCGCCAGGAGCGCTTCTCAAGAGAGGAGCTGACCATGTTGGCTGAAACCCTTCAGGGGCATGCAGACGCTGTGTTTGCAACAGAGATGACCCGACTGGCGCTGCTGCAGAAAAAGCAGATCTGGGCAATGGTCGCCCAGAGGGTCAGTGCTGTCGGCACAACACCCCGCACCCCAAAACAATGCCGCAAGCGATGGGACGATCTACGTCTCCGCGTGAGGAGCATACTGGCGGCAAAGAGGAATCTTGGGATGGCGACAGGTGGAGGTGCTGAGTCGCCCCTAAAACTCCAGCCATGGGAGGAGATATGTGCCTCCACCATAGGCATGGAGTCCATAGAGGGAGTTGGGGACATGGAGAGAGGAGACCCGTCATCAGCCGAAGCAGGTAGGTGTCTCAAATCTAACTATGCTAATACCACCACGATGATGTCCAGATGAATGGGAAGTGCAATGATGCACACCAGGGTCCACCAGACACATAAGCACAAGACTGCCTACAGGCAGTGCAGAGCATCACCTTGTCCACATGCATAATGCACCCCATTTCTGTTGCTACCCACATGCCTCCATGCATCACCCACCCAAGAGTGAGACAACCTGTATGTCACTCCCTCCAATGTGACTCATCCACCGATCCATATCAATGCAGCCACCACAATGCATTCTCAATGCCGGTAGACCAATCACTAACCCTCTCCCTAATTTGGTCTCCCACAGGCACACAATCAGACAGCGCCGATGACGACACCGGTGCCACCCCAGCTAAGAAGGCCAGGGTCGAAGAGGAACAACACCGGCCCTCCACTTCAAGGGGCATAAGGAAACCCCTACGACGTGAAATGGCCAAGAGCACACCACAGGCCACAGCACCAATGTGCTCCACGTCCACAACTTTGGCAACAGCCAGCATCAGCCAAGTGTCGGCGGCCGAATGAACTGCATCGGCTGCAAGCAGCACCATTGGGGAAACAGCTGCCACAGCAGCAATCTCGGATGACAAGGAAGGGGATGTGTTGCATGTTGATACTCCCCCCACTGGCCCCCTGCATTCCCCCCACCTGTCCCATGCAGCCTGCCCGACACCAGCATAAACGGGCTATCTCTGACAAACTTGTGGCCGGCAACTCCCAGCCCAACCACACCTGTGCAGGAGGAACACAGTATTTTGGCCACCCCTCAACCATCCACCCAGCCCCAAACACCCAAGAGGGGATGCAGGACATTATAAGGCGCCAGCAGCAGCTCACTGGTCTCTTGACACAGCACATTACAGAATGTGGTAGTGCAAGGGAGGAGAGGCGTGAATGTGCTGCTTTCCTGAGGTCAGCTATTGAGTCCAGCTCAAAGGACAAATGCGCAGAACTGGCCTCAGTGCGGCACGTAATGTCTGAGATGGTGCAAGCAATGCGGGACATGCGTCCATCTGAGCAACCAAGTACATCCTCGGCTGCCAGTTCCACCAGGACCAGCCCCGTGCGCAGGTCGGGCAAGAACCTGCAGCGATCAGACAGGGGTGCATGCACCTGGTGCTGGGAGAGGGGGATGCCAGTAGGCACAGCCTTGTGTACTGGTGCCACGTGGTCCACTGGTGCACAGTACTGCACACCATGTGTAGGGGAGTTGAGGGGGAGGGGGGGTTGGGGAGTTGGGGGGGAGGGGCGTGTGGGTGTGTGGGGTGGAGGGCCTATTCACTTAGTTTTGCTTATTCAATACACTTTTTGGTTAATCAGAATTCACATGTGTGGACATTGCTTAATGCATACGTGTGCTTAATTGGTTAACAGTCTGCAGTGTCCATGTCCCGGACACACCCTGTGCCCTGACTGCCATCTCCATGTAACCCCCCCGTCCATGTCTACTAGATACATTGGTTGATCAGAGTCTGACGCATTGCACGACCCTCCTGTGCATCGTTACGTCACTGAGGTGCTGCCCATCCCCAACCTCCTCATCCTCATTGTCAGGTGATTGCAGTTCAGCGTCAGGGGGCAGGGGCACATTCCGTCTGATGCACATATTTGGAAGCATATTGTGTAGCATGACACATGCCATGACGACCTTGCCCACCTCCTGATGCCCGTACAGGAGTGCCCCACCAGACCTGCTGAGGCAGTGAAAACGTGCCTTCAAAAGGCCAAATGTGTGGTAAGGAGCCACCTCTTCAAGAGATAGCCTACATCATCTGCATGTGGCCAATGATGAATGTGTAAGTTACCACATCATATTTGACCTCATTGAGTGACAACATGGCATGTATGTATTTCTTATTTTCAAGCCCATTTCCATGCATGGATGGAGACACACAATGTGACTGCTATGTGTGTATTCCTCTTATGGACTGGTTTGCATGCCATCTACTAGTGGGTGCAGGGGGGACAAGTTCCTTGTGAGTGCCCATGCACTGTGTTAGTCCACAGTGGTTGTTTCTGTGATGTTGCAGATGTCCGGTGATTTGTATGCTTTCATCCTGGCACTGTTGATGTCAGCCTCATGATGATCTCACTACGCACAACAAAAGGTGTCATTCAATTCTGTTGGGCCTCTGTGTCAGTGTAGTGGTGTATTGATGTTTTTGACCCTCATGTGACTCCTTTGTACGCAGTAATGGGGGACTGTCCTTTCAGTTGATGGTGTTTGGTGCTGTGTATTGGCCATAGGTAGCTTGTAGCTGCATTTTGATGAGGGGGATGCAATCTGATTTCATTCAGTGCACATGCAGATGGCTGTGGAATGGTTGTGCACTGCTTCATTTACATGGTAGGGCTGCTTACATCTTGCATTATGTGGCCATGTGTCCAGTCTGGGCTGCTTTGGGGCATGAGCATGCTGCATAACCTCTGGCACTCGCAGCCAGGTGAAGTATGCATGTATACGTCAGTGTCCTACCCACATCACATTACCATGGGCATGACATGCAACTCGCCGATAAGCCAGGATCTCTGCCCTGCATGTTGCTCCATGTAGCGTGGTACCGTCGAGTTCCGCAGGATCATTGAATCATGGATAGATCCGGGGAATCGGCCACAACAATGTGTGCTGATCCTGTTTGAGTCACATACCATTTGCACAGTGATTGAGTGGTATAGCTTACGGTTGCTGTACGCTACCTCCATGGCATGTGAGACCACCAATTGCACATGGGTGCAGTCGATGGCGCCAATGCAACTAGGTATGCCAGCCAGTGAATGGGAACCTACTTTGATGTTTGAGATATCCTGGGCAGACCGTGGTAAGGAAATGTGGTCATCTGTGTGCTTGAGGAGGGCATCAAGCACTTGGTTCAGCGTACGTGACAATAACGTTTGTGAAATGCCATGCAAGTGCCCCACTATGTGCTGGTAGGTGCCTGTGGCCAGGAAGTGGAGCACAGCAACTACCTTCAGTAGGGGTGGGATGGCGGTGCGTGTTTCATTCAGGCTGACAATGTCGTCAAGTATCATGTCCCCAATGGTGGTGATGGTGTCCCGGTCCAGACGGTACAGGGTGTGGATCTGCTCAGCGGTTAGGTTTAATGGACTGGCTGTGATGCGTGGGATTGGGGGCTGCCTGCGTGGTGCCACTGGCTGTGCTGGTAGGGCTTTCTGGCCCTGCCTTGCCCTCCTCCTCCTCCTGCGTCTCCTCTGTGCTGCCTGTTATTGTTGTTCTTGTTGTTGTTGTAGCACTTCCACTGCAATCAGGTCCTCCAGCCCCAGCATTGCTAGTAGTATTGGGATCATTGTGGAGTGTGACTGGGTGTAGGAAGGGGTGGGGTGTGCTCCTTTTGTGCTTGCCCAGTCTGTATAGCCTCCACCTGTGCTGATTGTGTGCACCTGTGGCAGTTGGGAAAACTGCACATGGCCGTTTACAGTTGGTCCGCTATGGCGGTATTAGCACCATGGCGGTAAGGTACTTTACGCCCTCACAATGGCGTTAATTGCATGTCCGCCCGACTCATGATGTTCCCCACTTTGCGCCATGCCGGTATTTACGGTATGGGAGGTCGCGTGCCCGCGCCCTTGGCGCTTTTAGCGGCACCGTTAATTACGGTGCCGTTAATAGCGCATTGTCAAGTCATAATCGGCCGGAGCGGTAAACGATGCCGGTAATCCTTTACCGGCATCGTTTGCCACTTACCGCCAGGGTCATAATGAGGGCCAATGTCCATGAGCAAATACCATACTGGGCCACCACAAAGATGCAGGTGTCCTATATTCTGATCCACACTGGTCTAAGTGCCATGAGAGTGTGTAGGTCGGCATCCAACAGGCGAGGGGGAATTGGAGGTGTCGAAGCAAGGTATACTGCTATTACACCTCCATTTTTCACTCTGACCCATTTTCGTGCTGACACAATGCAGGGGAAGGGAACGGAGTATATTTAACATTTCACCATGCTTTCCTCCTCCTCTCATGTCTAGACTTCTTTTCAAGCTTGCACAAGATTCCCTGGCAAGCGTAAAAAGATTTGTTTCCTATGGAATCTTCCAGGTTTTAGCACCTACTAAAGCAGACGAATTACATAGGGATTCATTAGCAAACGCCATCTGCAAAGGGACATTAGCATGCTGGGTGCACTTTTGTACAAGATGAAGAGTGCAACAGAAATGTAGGGGCAGTTTTGTCTGATTTTGTTCTTCAATTTTCCTCTCCACTAAATGTATAAAATAGTATGAAGGGTACCCAATAACACATACGTGCTGATTATGCTTGTCCCTATTGTAACAAACTGACATCAGTTATGATGAAAGGAGCTGCCTGGGAAAAGGAAACACATTCCACAGACCTGTAAAAGTGGGGATAACCACAACAATTTATCATAGAAGCACATTAAATAAAATTAAACAGGAATATGTGTGTACACCATCATAAGGTTGACTGTCTGTACCATACTCTCTATACCACAGCGGGTGAAGGATACCCATGTGTCCGTGGCTGATACCTCTGTGGGATTCAGTTAACTCCAGACAGTAATGATATAATGCTGCCTGTGTACGCACACGGATCCCTATTGGGCATGTATTTGGAGTTCTGAAGAACTGCTAGTGGTTCCTCCACAGGACAGGCAGTCTTTTCATGTACTATGCAGAGACCGTCTGCCTCGTTGTGGCCATGTGTTTCATGCTCCACAAAATGTGCCTACATCAGGGTGTGTCCATGCCTGATGAGATGACCCTGACTCGGACGATGGTGGACATGACCATGATGAAGAGGCACCAGGGCCTCAGCACCAACATGGTCACATAGATGGCAATCATCAACAACTTCTTCTGATGGCGGTAAGTGCATCTCTACACACCAGAGCATGGCCATACTCTCCAGTCCCCCTTCCTCTGTACCAAATAGGCAATGGGGCCGAACACAACAACGGCACTTGCTAACTAAACTTTACTCAATACGAATGTATTGGAAAAGTGCTGCTGCCCCATTCGGTTCAGAGATGATGGTTGTACAAAATGTTCTGGTCCATTGTCCGTCAAGTGCAGTGTCCTGGAAGAGTACATTCCAGGAGTAGTCTACGTCACGTGGATGATGAGGAAGCATAGGGGATTTCCGAAGAAACAGGAGTGCAAGATGTGGAGCACACAGTGCTGTATGTAGCCAATCATAAATTAAATAATGTGGCAAGCCTGCCTGGAAAGTAAGAAGGGGCTGAAGTGAGATGGGATGGGACGGTGCATCTACTTAAGGCAGCGTGGCTGCTTGGGCATAGGGTCCTGTTAAGTTACACTATCCGCAACCCGGGGAAAGCAGCATGCCTGCCTTGGATGGTTGGAAGACTGTTTTTCAGAACAGGGAGCAGGAAAGGGAGAGTTTAGGTCGAAGCAGAAGATGATTCCTTCCCCAGGTACTCACTCCTGCATTTGGGTGAGGGGCTGCTCCTGGCATGTCAGCAGCCCAGTCATGGCAATTTGGGTCTCGGCGTGGTACAAACTGGCCTCCACAATCCAGAAGGAGATGGGGGCATTGCAGTGAGCTAATAGCCATGCAGCAGCAGAGGGGAGCCGACGGTATTACAAGCAGCCTGGCTGTGCCTAAAGGCCCGCCCCCCAGACCAGATGGGCTTCCTGAGCAGCCTGAGCACAGGCTGCTGCAGATGCAACTACAGACACAACTGCATCCGCAGCACTCTGCTCCCAGGCCAGCCAGACTTCCTCAGTGACCTGAACACAGACTGCTGCAAATGCAGCTACAACTAGAGCGGAATCAGCAGCAGCTTGCTCCCAGGACAGACAGGCATCTTCTATAGCATGATGCCTAGCTGCCCACACCTACACTAACAATGTCTCCCTCCACTTGTTGGCTGCCTCAAATCCCGGTTCACCTTTTCCAAGGACATATTTTCATCAGCCAAAATTTGGCCAGCAAAGCATCAACCATTCCACTCTGATTCGCCTCCACCCATGCCTGTGCAGCCTGCAAGGCTATTAGTGCTGCCAAGAGAGTGTCAGGCACAGAAATGTGGGTATAGGTGTAGGGGTAGGGAGAAGCACATGCATCTCAGGCTCACTTGTCCCCTCTTGTCCCCTCTGCGTGTCTGCTATCAGTGTCATTGTCATAATCGTCAATGAAGATTCCCCCTGCTAATAGCGCAGGGAGCTCTTGATTCTATTAAAGACAAGGAGGTGAGCATTAAACTTCATCTTCTTTATTTTCCACTCTCCAGCAGTTTCAACAAATATAAACTTTGTAAAACTTTCATTTTCTTTCAAATAAACTTCAAGTCCCATCAATCCTGTAGTCCCATAGTCTCGTCTGTGTGACCTAGTCCTTCCTGTTCCTCTGTCCTTCCTCTTCTTTGACTGCTCAAACTGCAATCCTTCTTCAACTGTGTAACTAACTGGTCAACTTGCGCAGAACTTCCTGCTTTGCGCTGGATCGGTCTCTCACATTCAAACTTGCGAGTTTGTTCCAGGCAACCTGATCTGATTAGGGCTTTCAGCTGTTCTTTTGCTCATCCCCTAATGCCAGGAAGAAACAAAAATTGTATATGTTAGGGCGGGGAATACACATTCTATTCTGGAAGGAATAGTCATGTTAATTATCAACAATTCCTCACAACATTACTTCATCATCGCATCCACCAGTGTATTCGGGATGGGAATTTAATGCTCGCCTCCTTGTCTTTAATAGAATCAAGAGCTCCCTGCGCAATTAGCAGGGGGAATCTTCATTCTATGTCAAGACGAAGGTGATCATTAAGCTTGTTCAAAGCTTCGTACCACATCATCTGCTATTTTGTTTATTGGCCTAAAATAGAACGTTCTGAATGTCGCTAGCCCAATCTGCTGCTTTCATGATATCTTGCAACGCTGCACCTTGACCTAATGCTTTCGAGGCCATCGCACCTCTGACTGAGTGCGCACCGAATCTTGACATGTCAATGCCTGCCAGGTTCATGATGTCCCTAACCCATCTCGCAATAGTGGCTGTTGCTACTCCTCTATGTGGTTTCGTACGCGCTATCAATAACTGAGTTATTCCTGTCGGCTCACTTCTGCCATTCTGTTCTCGTATTCTTTGATACATGTCGCCACGCACCATTTAGGGTGATCTTGCATATATGGGTAAGTGATTGTAGAGGGATCTGTTTTCGTCCTTCTGGCTATGTTGAAGGTCACTCCTTCTGGCCCATAAGTCTTCCGGTTGATCTCTAATGCTTTTACGTCTGCTACTCTCCTGCATGATACCATGCACAGGAGCATAGCTAGTTTACCGGACAACTGTCCCATAGACAGATATCTGTTGCTGGGCCAGTCTGCTAGGAACTTCAGCACTATCGACACGTCCCATAGTGTGTCGTATCTTGGTTGCAGGGGTTTCCTGAGTATTATCTCTTTCAGGAGCCTGATCACAGCTATGTTTTCACCTACTGGAATCCCTTCTATCGGCAGATGTCCTGCTGAAATTGCAGATCTATAAACTCCTATAGTCCTGTAAGATTTACAGTCTTTGTAGCAATTCCTCTAAAAAATTTATTATCTCGACTAGAGGGGCAGAAACGGGATGAATACCTCTCCTTCTGCACCATGTCGGCCACCTATTCCAAGCTGCGTCGTAGCTCCCTCTGGTAGAGGGTGCCCAGGACTCGGCGATGAGGCTCGCAGCATGCGCCGAAATTCCCGGGAGATTCCAGCGTCTCCTGCTATCCTAAACGCCATGAGTGGCAGAGTCCCCTTCACTCTCAGAGGGTGATATGACCTAGCTGAGTCCATGAGTAGGCTCACTCCTTGAGGTAATAGTCTCGGCAATCTATTAGCAGCTCCATGAGTGTCGGAAACCATACTTGCAATTTCCAGATTGGAGCCACTACTATGAGGCTCGCCGCCTCTCTGCGCCCTTTTGCTAGTACCCTGCTCCTCAGTATGAATGGCGGGAAAGCGTAGAGTACCTGGTCTCTCCAATCCTGCAGGAAAGCATCCGCCCCTACTGCTGCTGGGTCTAATCTCCAGCTGAAGAATCTCTCTTTCTGTGCATTCAGTCTGGACGCAAACAGATCTGTGTGAATCGGTCCCCACAGTTCTTCCAACTGTCGGAATATACTCCGCTCCAGCATCCAATCGCTGGAGTCTGAGAGGTATCTGGAGTTCCAGTCCGCTATCACATTCAGCTATCCTGGAAGGTACTCGGCTACTACTGAAATTCCTGATTCCAGACAGGTGTGCCAAAAATCTTTGTCTATCTCCGCCAGCAGTCTGGATCTCGTCCCTCCTAAATGATTTATGTACTTGGCTGCTGAAATGTTGTCCATTTTCAACAGAATACAGGAATTCACTTTCCCTTTGGTAAAAGCCTTGATCGCAAAAGATCCGGCTAACAGTTCCAGACAGTTGTGCAGCTGGAGTTCGTCCGCGCTCCACCTCCCTCCTGTCTGGAGATCCCCGCATCGGGCTCCCCAGCCCGCTCGGCTGGCATCCGATTCTATTATCAGATCTGGACGGTCACCGAAAATGGCTCTTCCGTTCCATGCTTCCATGTTCGCCAACCACCACTGTAGATCTGTCCTGGACTCCTGGTCGATGTGAACTAGGTGGTGGTAATGCAGAACTTGTTGTAGGTGTCTTATTTTTAGCCTTTGCAGAGCTCGATAATGAAGCGGACCTGGAAAAATCACTTGTATCGAGGCTGCTAACAAGCCTACCACTCGCGCCACAGTGCAGAGGGATATGACGGTCTTGCTGAGGCATGTTCTCAATTCTCTTTTTATGTCCCTGATCTTCCTGCTTGGAAGCTCCAGAGTCGCTGTCCTGGTATCCAAGATAAACCCCAGGAATTCTAATCTCCTGGTTGGTTTCAACTCCGATTTCTCCTGATTCACTAGGAAACCTAGAGACGTCAGGAGCTTCACCACCCAGTCGGCTTGATAAAGGCGTGTTTCCTTGCAGATGGACATGAGTAGGATATCGTCCAGATATATAATCATACGAATCCCCTTCTCCCTGATAGCTGCTGCTACTGGCTTCATGATCTTTGTAAATGCCTATGGCGCTGACGCCAGTCCAAAAGGCATTGTGGCAAATTGCCATAATTGCCTGTCCCAGTCGAATGCCAGGAAGGGGCGAAACTCCTTGTGTACTGGTATCGTCAGGTATGTATCTTTCAAATCTATTCTCACTAGCCAGTCGTCTTGCCTGAGTGTATCCCTGAGCTGATGGGTCCCTTCCATCTTGAAGTGATCGTAGACCACCCATCTGTTCATGTTCTTTAGATTTATTACAGGTCTTACTTTGTCCTTTCGATAGACCAAGAACATGTTGCTCACAAATTTTGGGAATGTTTCGCATTGCTCTATGGCTCGCTTCTCTGCTAGCTTTTGTAATTCTGCGTATAGTAGCTTTTTCACTATCTGTGTCGCGGCTAGAGGACGGGACATTTGGCCTTGCATGGGAGTCCCTATGAACTCTATGTGCATGCCTTTTACTGTCTGAAGGTCCCAGGCGTCGTTGGAAAGCGAGTGCCAGTTTTCCCAGAATATCGCTGTTCTCCCCCCAACCGGAGGGTAAATGCAAACTCTCACCTGTGGGGAGGTTGTATCCTCTTCCTTGTCCTCTGCCTCTCCTCCCTCTCGGGAAGCGACCTCTTGGTGGGAAGATGGGTCTGGTTGCTTCTTGTGCTGCATCGCCTGCTTCATACGACGACAGATCTCCTAATTTCTTGTCGATTTTAAGCAGGAGGCTTCTTCTGCGTTCTGATGATCACGCAATTCGCGTTGCCTAGAAGGCACACAGCCCTCTGCGCCCAGTTTGCTAGGACTCCTGGGTCCACCTCCTCTCCAGTGTCCTTAGCCCGTTCCGCTAGATCCATGATCTTTGCTAGCGGGCCAGCTATGTCCAGGATCATTTCCTGGCAGCTCTTCCAGGAACGGGCTATCCCTTTACTGGGATCTCTGTTAGACTTGGCGACGAAAGAGAGCATCTTCGGGTCGAGTTCTGGGGCTTCCGCCACCTTGCCCGGCAGGTCTGGCCTCGGACACTCCGCTCTCATCCTCTGCCTTACTTCCTTCTCTAATGCCTTACGCAGCCTTTGCGTCATTTATTTCGCTTTCCTTGGAGAGGGTACCCATTCCGATGCTCTGGGATTTCTTATTTCCTCAGGTTGGAACATATCAGAGGTTTCCTCCTCTTCTAGGTTGTTCATCTTTCTGAGCCTTTTCTTCAGAGGAGGCTGGCTTTCTACGTCCTCTTCATTATCAGCTTCCTCCTGTGAGGAGCTCGGGGATTCTTGTGTTTCCTTTTCAGGGAAACCTTCCTCTATGTTGCCTATATTATCGTCCCATGGGTAGGGGGCCTCGAGGCTCGGCACCTGTGACTTTCTCATGAATGCTTCCCTTAGTTTGCTGAAAGGGTCAGAAGCCTCTGGGGCCTTGATCCTGCCCCTTCAGTTTGGCCCCAGGGGTCAGAAGAGTCTTCGCTCTTCCGTGCCTTGATACACCCCTTAGGGCCCTTTGCTGAGACCCTTGTGGACGTGCTTTCATCGGTGCTCAAGTTTTTCTACTCAAAAATTGCTCGATGGTCTGGAGTCTCTCCTGCAGGGGTCTAACTCCTTGAGCCACTGCCTCTGATAGTGAATCGCCCAGCACTTCTCTAAAGCTATAGGCTATGTCCTCATGTGAGACTGCCTCCTGTTCTTCCTCACTCCATTCGTAAAGAGACATATTAGTGCTGTCAGGTGCCTTAAATACCTTAGCAAGGTGTAGTGGCACGTCCACAGATCCACTCAGTGAGGCTGCACCTTATCTGCACCTAGTATGTGTTGTGCAGTAACTTCCTGGGACTCTTGCACTGTCCCTCGTGTAGGTTTCCACTTTAAAAGTGTCTTATCAAGCTTAAATCAGATAATTATGCAGAAACTGGAGTTTATTGCTGCTCCATAGCGAAGCGATTGCTGACTTTGCTTCGAGGATTCTCTCCACACGGAGCTTTCCATGTTAGGCCCCACCTACACAAGGGTGGGGGCACCTCTTACACGAGCGTAATGCTCTAATACCATTGAAGGATTCCTTCTGCACGCCCGTCGTGCAAGGACGTTGGCTCCGCCCCCCCCCCAAGCGTGGGGGCTGGAGCTCCCAGGTTATGCTGTGCGCGGAGAAGTTCCCGTGCTGTAGCTGACGCGCGAGCGGGAGGAAAACCCCGGGTTTCCCCGCTCGCGCTTGGCCCCGCCTCCCCAAGGGTGGGGGCTCACTTGCTCCCAGCACAAGGACAGCGCTGTGGAGCTTCACGCAATATTACGAGAGGAGTCTGCAGGCCCCTGAGGTGCCGATAGTGCGGCACGGGGCCGCCGAATCCTCCCAATCAAATCTGTAATTCCACCATGTAAATGTAATGCTGCGTGACACGGAGCATATGAAATGGTTACTTATCTCTTGGAGAGCATGAAAAGAAGAGGAAGGACAGAGGAACAGGAAGGACCAGGTCACATGGCCAGAGACTATGGGACTACAGGATTGATGGGACTTGAAGGTTATTTGAAAAAAAAAAAGTTAACATTTTTAAATGAAAGTTTTACAAAGTTTATATTTGTTGAAACTGCTGGAGAGTGGAAAATAAAGAATATGAAGTTTAATGCTCGCCTCCGTCTTGACATAGAATTCTCTCCTGAGGAGTGTTCTTGTGGTCCCCTGTGCAGGAAAGCACACATTTAATTGTGCTGTGTACTCTGGGTGACTTGTACATACAAATCATCAATGCCAATAGTACAGACTCTACCTTTCCAAAAGGTGTAGTTCATGCACAGGAAGGGTAGTTGGGGGAGTAACCTTTAACCACAGGAATGGGAATGTCATCTTCAAGCGGCGTGGGATGGATATCTGCAATGATATTGCATGGCATACAAGATTCACAACTTACTACAGTTACTGACAAGAATGCATCAGTGAGAATCCCAAAGAAGGTCGTATTCCTGTGGCAATAATTGCTCCAGCTGTGAAACTTACAAATAGGTAATGGAAAGTCTGCATAGCATGTTCAGCCTCTGGATGCCCTTGCTCCTGCTCTCACCCTGGACAGGAGCATCATTCCTTTCTTTAACTGTGGAAATGTTGCTTTCAATATCGCATTGTGTTGTGAGGTATGGCTATGTGTGACTTAGCATGTGGTCACATGGAGCTTCCATACTGGCTCCCTTTGGGCGTCTGTAGCATATGATAATTGCATGCAGGTGACCACCAAATTTGACCTTATGCGTGTTTGGTCTCATAATGCACGGTCAACATTTACAAAGTTGTTTTGTAAAAATGAGGAGTAAAGGGGCGGATTCATACACCTGTTCTGGAATTGCCCTAGGATTGTCCCCTTCTGGGATTCTGTTGTGTCGATGGTCTCTCAAATATTAAATACGGCTATAACTAGGGAACCTTTATGTCTTTTTGGAAGGATACATGGGCTCTCTAAATCTGCCGGCAAGGTGTCATCTATGTGCATGATGACGGCCAAACCATGTACAGTGGACTATTACTGCTCTGCCCATGATTAAAAAATGGTTGAGAGTTTTGTCTTGGAGCTGCGATACGGAAGTGTGCTTCAGATTCAACGTCCTAGTGACGTATGGGACCCATTTCAACAAACCCTATGAGGTTGTACTGAAGATCCCGAATCACTGTGATGTACTGTAAGGACACTGAATATTTTTCTTTGGTTGTTTTTTGTGTTTGAGGGGAATTGAATGGGGAGACAATTGGTCGATTGGGGTTAATTAATCCTGAATGATTTTTCCATAGATCTATGGTGGGTCAGCCCAATTGGTTGTATTACACTTGTTTTAATTTGTGTTATTTCAGGTAAATGTCGTGAGTTGAACCTTTAAATAAAGAATCGCCTTTACTTCACTGTTACTGGTCTGTGTGTTTTGAACAAGTTCTTTTTGAAAGTATTCATAATGGTCGTGCACTTTTGCTCGACCAGAATTCAACCAGTTTTTTTAAAATGATTATTCGATGGTCTACTACTCTACTCTCATACCCCCTTATTACCTCTTGTCCCAACCTTCCCTCCCCCATGCCCTTAACCCTACCACCACCCCCCCACCACCCACGTCACTACCCCTGCATAAAAATATACATAAAACCTGGGGAAAAATGTTGGTGATCTTGTTTGAGCAGATTATGATGAATAGGTGGATACCACCCTCGTGGAAGGAGGCATATATTGTGCCTATCTTTGAAAAGGGCGATAGGGTGGACCCTAAAAACTACTGCCCTATCGCTGTTTTGGACTTGTTCAGGCAAGCTCTTTGCAACAGTCCTCTTGAGGGACCTGCGCAACTGGGCTTTGACTAGTGGAATCTTGGACAGTCGGGATTTGTTAAGGGGGTGGGTATTGCCCTTAACCTCTTTATTATAAATCTGCTTAAGGAAAAGGCTCTTGTTGATGGTAGTACTGTGTTTATGGCCTTCATGGACCTCGAACAAGCTTTTGATGGTGTCATCCGGGGACATCTTTGAGCAAAACTGCGGAACTGGGGCTGCCCTGGGGAGCTCGTTGAGGCTATTGAAGTACTATACACGGGGACCTCGATTAGGATTAGACTTTGTGCGGATGGAACTCTATCTCACAGGATCTATACCTATCGGGGTCTGAAGCAGGGTTGCGCTCTTGCACCCTTGCTATTCTGTTTATAAATTGCGGATCTGGCCCTATCTCAAGTTGTGATTCAAGCCTTTCCGCCCAAAATCAATGGGGTGGAGGTCCCTTGGATCCTTTTCGCTGACAATCTCGTCTTTTTAGACAACACTAGAAGCCTTTGAGAACTATTTGAGTGCTAATGGCATGAGCATCAATATTAGAAAGTCTAAAATTCTCCCCATGAAGTGGGCCGGAAAAACAAAGGAGAAATTTACCTGGAGGGTGAAGGGCATACCTCTAGAGATTGTAGATACGATGGTCTATTTGGGGTTTACGATCAATAGGAACAGCAACGAAGCCGGCCAATTGGACTTTTTGCGGACTAGACTTGTTCCCTTGATCAACCAGGGGAAAGTCTTGCACTATAGGTTTGGCAAATTTACGATGGTCCCTATCCTATCCTTCTACAAACAGAAGGCAGCCCAAATCTTAACATATGCAGCGGAGGCATCTCTCCGCTTACCCTGGCAGTGGTGGGATAGGTTTTAAGGCCAATTTTGGCGAGCTGTCCTGAAACTCCCAAATAGCCTATCGTTCTGTATTACTAGACTGGAACGTAGGCTGCAATCCTTGGAATCATTGGTGGCCTGGAAGTCCATCTGTCAATACAGGAAATGTGTTATGCAAGAAGCAATAAAGCCTCTTGAAATACTGACATTGGATAAAAGTCTGTTAGAGTCATCGTTAGAGGCATGGAAACTTAAAATAGAAGCCTTCCTTCGAGAAAAGGAGATCCAGATTGAATGGCTGCTGCACAATCCAGTATCAGTTAAAAAGAAATTGATGAGGCAGGACTGGATCTCTACAATCGATAATTGTGCAACTTTAAAATTGGGGTTGTCTTTAACTTTGGAGCAGGGGAGGATGAACTTCTTGACAAAATGTCTCTTAAAGTTTCCATCACCTATATATAGAGATCTTCTTCTTAGATGTAGGTTCAATATTCTAAACACTAGGGAGGTCATGTTTAGGACGAAGACTGTGGGGGTTGAAAATGCTACTTGTCGCTACTGTATGGACACTTTGATGGTTGAAACCCCGGAGCAACTGATAACAATCTGTGAAGGGCTAACCAAAACCAGAAATTTCTTTTTGGGTGAGTTTAAATCTATGGGAGCTACTCTCTCCAAGCGGGATTGGTGGAATTGACTAATAACTGGAGCTCAAACTAAGCTGGTGTTGGCTGCTATGAAAATGCTAGAAGCTATATTACCCAAGCAGGCGGACGGAATGAGTGTTTAAACATGGATTGGGAATGCCTGTGAGTAGGGAGATGGATTGACCAATGGCCCGCCCGCGCCTCTGTCCCCTAATGTTGACTTGAAGAGATCGGAAGCTGAGGAGGTTGGTTTTGTTTTAGGTTAATGTTAAAAGTTGCGTATTCACAATGATTTTGATAGAGAGTAAATGGAGGTGAAGAAAGTCTTATGTTTAAACTTGTTTAATACTGTTTTCTTGATGTTTCTTTTACTCTCACCCAATTATCTTTGTTTTGTTCGTTATGTAACCAATAAAACATTTTAATTAAAAAAATATATATATAAACATATAAATACTGGTTAAATTATAGTCGAATAAAAGTGCACAGCCAAAATAAAAATGTTCAACAGGAAGTCTTTTAATTGACACGATACGTAATTTTGTAAAACAATAAACACTGCTGCATATTACGCTTTGCCGGCTGCATTTCCGATGGATTCTTATTCAATCCGCCTGATTATTAGCGGGTACTAATCTGATGAAAATCTCATGCAGGCGTAAAACGCTGTGCTCTTCCGCGAACACGGGGGAAAGCAAGGCAGAGATGCACACACTGCTTTGTGCCCCTCTTACACCTTGAAAGGGTATAACAAAGGACTGGAGCACTACATGGAGGGCTCAAAGCATTACACCTGGCTTTTGCGCCTCCATTTAACACACCACGGGCCTCATTACGACCCAGGCGGTAAGTTACCGCCTGGGCCGTGACTTTACCACCATGGCGTAAACTATGTTTACGCCATGGTGGTTGGCGGACTTACCGCCCCATTCCGAGGTTGGCGGGGCGGTAAGTCCCCAATCCCCATTTACCCTTCCCCATTCCCATTTTTGCCCCATAGGGCATAATGGGAGTGGGGAAGGCGTTAATTACGCCACCGTAAATTATGGTGGCGTAATTAACTCCATGGTCCTTAGCGCCATGGATTTTAACACCCGCCAAAAGCGGGTGTTAAAACCTCCATGGCGCTAAGGGACCTCGTAATTGGCGGTAAGGGGTCGGCGCAGCTAACGCTGGCGTAAACCCCTTACCGCCAGGGTCGTAATGAGGCCCCACATGTTCCGTAATGACTCTGTGGGCCTCATTACGACCCAGGCGGTAAGTTACCGCCTGGGCCGTGACTTTACCACCATGGCGTAAACTACGTTTACGCCATGGTGGTTGGCGGACTTACCGCCCCATTCCGACCTTGGCGGGGCGGTAAGTCCCCAATCCCCATTTACCCTTCCCCATTCCCATTTTTGCCCCATAGGGCATAATGGGAGTGGGGAAGGCGTTAATTACGCCACCGTAAATTACGGTGGCGTAATTAACTCCATGGTCCCTTAGCGACATGGATTTTAACACCCGCCAAAAGCGGGTGTTAAAACCTCCATGGCGCTAAGGGACCTCGTAATTGGCGGTAAGGGGTCGGCGCAGCTAACGCTGGCGTAAACCCCTTACCGCCAGGGTCGTAATGAGGCTCTGTATGTCTCGGAGGCATTTACCCTCACTTGTCTGCCTCTGTCAATATGTTGGAAAGTTGCAGTTGATGTGTTGTTGCTTGCCCTGTTGTGATATTGCACATGATGAAAGGTAGATGCGGCATCTATGCATGTGACATACTGTCAATCTGCCTGAAGCTAGATAATGTTGATGATGATGATATTGACGTGTTCTTTTTCATTCCTCTCACGTGTTTCTGCAGGCTTGTGCCGAATGCAGTAAGGTACATTTACCCTTCCCTGACCACTCACCCACACAGCTCTGTGACAACAACCAGGATGTTGGTTTGGTAGAGGCGATAGAGTTGAGCCTCTCCCCGAACTCCCCCCTCTATATGACACTAGCCCCGCCTCTTAGTGGGCGGGGCTACTCCTTAAAGGTGCGGCGGTCCGCAACATGGATAATGTAGAGACATTGTTTGCCTTTCATCGGGCCCCCAAGTGACAGAGAGGGCATGTATTACTAAGGTAAGTGATTGCATGTTACTGCACACTTACAAACAGCCATCCCAAGTGCAACTTGTTGGCACACAGTGCAGTCAAAAATCAGGGTTACTGGAGGGTGTGGCACAGGGTCCCTTTAAATCACATCCCTTGCATGGACACATGAGCGTTCGGTTTCCAAGGGTGACGGGACAACACATTGGTTAATATAGAATAGTTCTGTTATGCAACTTAGTTTTGCACTGCATGGCATTTTCTTGTATTGTGCACATTTCATTTGTCGTCTGTGTGGTCAACCCACTCCAGCTGCACCATGTGCCAGATTATTATCAGGCAAGATGTGCATGTTCGCGTGCACTGGTGGGTTGTCATGCCATGAAACTGCCATGAACATCAGGCAGATTACATGGATATCCATAGTAGTTGGCTCCAGAAATTACCAGTTGAGGGAGCCATTTCCATGCTATGTGGAATGGAATGGTTGGCAAATGTGTACAACAAGATGCAACTGGTTTCACAAGTTCATTAGCTACTACATGTCAGGAATGTTGTTTAATGCATGAATGAGAGTTGTTGACATATGAGTGCCAACTGGTCCTCTAGTGGTGCTGCTACATTGTAGGCCTCTGTTATGGAGCTGCCAAGGTTTAGGCTGCCTCCCCTGTGCTTCTATAAGTGTTGTGAGGACTGGAGGCATTGCTCCATTGTCACAAACAGCCGAAAGCAAAAATGCAGATTTGCCACACTGCAACAACTTTGCCTTTGTTACATGGAAAAACATGGCCGCCCGTGACTGGCTGTGGGAGCCGTAGGCCTATTTGTGGTATATTTTCTGCATATATCAAAAGCAGGGCTCCATCTTCTTCCTTTGCCTTGTCATCCTATACATTCTCCTCTGGTCAGGATGTGCAATGTGGCCTAGGAAAATGTAGGTCACTTGATTAACCATGTCAGGGAAAATCTTGATTTTCCTACCATGAAGTACCATCCACCTTTAGGTTTCCGAAGACTGCAAGTCTTCCGAAACATCATAGTTAACCCTGGATGATGATATTCAGTGTATGGTGAGTAGAAAACAGGCAGATGTCAAGAAATCATCTATTCATGAAGATGTGTGACTTGTAGGGTGTGGATGCAATTGTTTCCACTTTGGCACAGGGTGTTCTCATACTCCTGGACTTGGTTGGCCGTACTACAGTATCTGACAACATTTCTACATTAAATTAAATGGAGTGCAAGGTGGGGCCAGCCCTGAAAAGGACCTTTTATTAGTTTCAGCCTGACCTTACAATTGGGAGATTACATGCACACTGCAAATTCAGTGCGGACAGATTTTCTCTCTGTTTTCTTGGTATTAGACGAGGGATGGGATGGAAAGCAAAGGCCTCTCAGTATTCTAGTCTCCCAGGGCTACCCTTTTTTGATCAGTCTGTTTTGGGAACACATAAATACGATGCTGAAAGGAGTGTACAAGGGTTTTCAATGATGTGCACATTTTCAGTCTAAATCCAAGTCCTCAGCCTTGCATCTCCAGGAGGGCACTACAATCTTTCCTCCAGTTTGCAAAATCAATTATTGGTTAGAATATGACTCAGCAAGGTGTTCCGGTCAAAACCCGTAAGTACATTCTTTTCCCATAAGGCAACTCCTCATTACTGAATATGCTCAGAAGGGTTCTTGGTACAGTGTGATAGGAGGTTGGCTTTTGCAATTCAAAGATCTGGGAAACCCACAATTTCATACAACTAGGTTGTCAACATAATCAAGAAATGGGACTGCCTCAAGTTAACTCACTAATCTCAGAATCTGGGATTCTGGACACTTGTCTTTCATGCAGTGAAGGCAGATGCGCTGCACAGAGAAATCCAGCATGTACTGCTAAAGGAGGTAATCGTCCCAGTCCCAGTAGTTGAGTAGGTGAATCAGCCAAGATAACAGCAAATGGATTTGCCGTTACCGCCACTTGGTCCGGTAGAATTACTTCCAGATTACAAGTGGTGGCATGGCTGTGTTTGCCCCCATTTAGGGAGTCCACATGACTCTATGGGGATTTCAGCAAAATTACCACCAGCACTAATTCCACCAAAATGGCTGTTTTTTGTCAGTAAGGCGGCGTAGTCACCTACAGCATTTTGCTGGAGGAATTCCCTCCTCTTACCTCCAAACCCATAGTTCGGTGGTGCGGTAAAGCGATGTTACCTCCATTTCTCCCGCATTACCACAGTTTTTGGCCACACCACTGAACTCATAACGAGGCCTAATACTTCTCCATCCTTTTTCTTGATACATTTAGTTATATTTTTAATTTCTTTTATAACACGTCTAATACCATACTTGAGTTTGGTTTCTAAGCGCGGATCTGGGATTCAAACCTCTGTTGCTCTGAGTGGTCTTGCTTCCAAGACCAGCACATTGCTCCTGTGCTATCCTCCGTAGACATTCCAGAGATTTGTGTTCTCCTTGGACTTGAAATAAGCCAACAAGTTTATTCAACACCATAATGTACAAGATGGAGATGCTTCAAAATATTATACCTCTGCTGAACAAGACTGACTTTCTGCATTCCCTAGAGATGAAAGATTCATATCTTCTCTCGCCAAACTAGCCTCTTCACTGTTTTCTTTTTTTTTACTATCCAGGTATGAATTCAGGGTCCTGTCTAATGGTCTGAAAGCTGTGCTTCATAAAAATCATGGATGCATTGTGTGCCTAATGCTCCCCCCCCAACAAGATGATTCGATGTTCCATACTCCTACTTCTAAGAAGAAAGAGATAGCATCTAAGTGCAGTCAACACTGTACAGGAATTTGTTCTACTTGGGAACTGGCAAGAATCCTCTCTCCATCCCATATAGGACATTTAATTCACAAGAGCCTAGTTTTAGGTCAGATGTGGGCATCATAACTGACCCAGAATCCAGTAACCAAATTCCACTCAATCCTATTGCCCTTGTTGAAGGACAATAGAGTCAGAAAAAATGGTACGAAGCTCACAGGGGGAGATGGTGCTCTTGGTGGCCCTGTTGTCTGCTTTCTCTTCTAGCCACGGCAATGGATGTCAGCACTCAGTGATGCAGGACTACCTTTGAGTCCTCAATGGTTCATTGCTGATGGAAGGGCAAGGCGATGTTGTGCTCCTCAAATTGAAAATAAATAACTGCAGATCTTAAGGTTGTTCTTCACTTTTTACTAGTGTGCTCAAGTCAAAATGAGATCATCTTCATTGGGCACGAGACCATCTTCATTGAATGCTCGAGGTATTGTTTGTGCATAATTGAGGGGTATAACCTTGCTTGAAAACCTTGTAACAGTGCACATCTCTGCAGCAATGTCTGTGGCAACCGAGAGCATTTGGACATTTTCCCAATGTGACGAATCCAGGGTATTCGTCCCTTCTACCCAGGGGGGACCCACCCCCATTGAGACTAGGGAAGTGAGCCCAATATGCAAGACCCTCCCTAGGTGTTTAGGCAAGCAGTATCTCACTGGGAGTGACTCTCCATTAGGGGACAAGGAATCCCAAGATGTAGTAAGACCTTCCCTTAGTCTGGTGCTTTCCACCTATATGGGCGCAGAAGAGGTTATCAAAATGATACACCTATCATCTTCTTCTGGTGTCATAGCTGTGCTTCCCTTGATTGTAAAGCCAGATAAACAGTACTTTGACTCTCATTCCATATATCCCTCTGAAGACTTCCCTTTGAACCAGATAGGAACATCTCCCATGACATCAATATCCCAAATAAATCCTACATATAGGAAAGCTGAGCCATGTGTTGATGTAAGGGAGTCTCTGGACCTGAAATACCTCACCAATACTCTTCTGTCTATCTTCAATGAGAGAGATATAAAAATACCAAGATCCTTCCCTGGAGGAGGAGAAACCCTTATGCGGAGTCAATCGGCAAGGGAGGTGAGGAATGGAGGAAGAAGACGAGATACTGGCAAATTCATGAGAGGGATATCGCCTTACAGGTCCAGAGAATGGGATACCAGCAAAGCCACAAGAAGGCTACCACCTGAGAGATCCAGAGACCAAGATACCGGAAATGCCACGAAAAGGCTATCGCCCGAGAGACCGAAAGCATGGGATACCATGCATAGCCACTAGAAGGCTACTGCCTGAGAAGGCCAGAGAACGAGAGCTCTGGGAAGTCCAGAGAAGGCTTCCGCGTGAGCGAATGAGAGTATGAGATACAGGGGAAGCCCCGAAAAGGCTTCCGCCTGAGAAGGTCAGAGAACAAGATACCTGGGAAGCCCAGAGAAAGCTTCCATCTCAGAAAATCAGAGAACGAGACATCAGCCAAGCTTCCAATTGCGCCACCTTGAAGGCCACCAAAAGAGAGCTGCCAGAAATGACCCAATACGAAAGAGCCTGTCAACACTGGAGTCCCTGATCCTCACTGGAGCAAGCCCCACAGAACAGAATGGAATGAGGAAAGAGATAGGGAGGAAATCGAGGACACTGTCATGGTCTGTTACTGCAATAGTCAACCCTTTCAAAGCCAATAGGCTGCTTGAGTTTATAGCAACTGGGCCAAAGCACTTATTGACTCGGGCAGTAAACAGATGGCTGTCCAGTCGAACCTCTTGATCCCGACCACTTAGAACAATATGAGGCCATGAAGATAAAGGGACTGTATGGGGATACCGAGGTCTACCCGAAAGTCCCCCTCACCCTTGAGGTTAGAGGAGAACTGAAAGATCTGATGGTGGTGGTAGTTCCAAGGCTTCCTGAAGAAGTCTTCATAGGGAATGACTTCCCAAACTTTTCAAACTGCTTACAACCAAATCCCAGGAAAGAACCCTCAGAGAAATGCTCCCCATTGTCACCTTGGACAGAATTACCAGTAGAAATAGAGAAGCCATCATGGGACTGGGAAAAAGGAACTTCTTTGCTTGGGGCAGACCCAGTAGAGGGGAATCTGCATCTAATGGTGGGGCTATGCGACGATTCCAGTGTATTCATCCCTTCTCCCAAAGGGGGATTTGCCTCCATTGAGACTAGGGAGGTGAGCCGACTATGCAAGACCCTCCAAAGGGGTTTGGGCAAGTGGGATGTCACTGGGAGTGACTCCCCCTTAGGGGGCAAGGACTCCCAAGATGAAGTAAGACCATCACTTAGTCTGCCTATTTGGGTGCTGAAGAGGTTGTCAAAATGATAAACCTTCACCTTCTTCTGATGTCAAAACTGCCCTTCCCTCCATTGTAAAGCTGGATATACAATAGCACTATGACTGTCATTCCATAGATCTCTTTAAAGAATTCCCTATGAACCAGACAGCAACATCTTCCCTGACACCAATACCCCAGGTAAATTCTACAAATAGGAAAGCTGTGCTATGTGTTGGTGTAAGGGGGTCTTTAACTATACTGAACTGTGTTGCTGGCCCCTTTTCTAGAACTGAAATTCCTGCCCAATGCTCTTCTGTCTCTCTTCCCACAGATAGAGATATAAAAAGACCAAGATGCTTCCCAGGAGGAGGAGAAACCCTGATGCAGAGTCAATCAGCAGGGGAGGAGCAACGCAGATGCGATGCTACTGCTGCCACCGGAACCAGCGTTGCCTGGAGGCAGTGCCACAGAGAGTATGTGGTGGGCGCATAACCTCTAGAATGCTGCCTAGCCCAGGAACGCTGACCAACAAGGTTTTGCTCCAGCATCCCGAGAGACAGGGATGGAGGAAGAAGAAGAGATACTTGAAAAGCCACAAGAAGGCTATCACCTGTTAGACCAGAGAACGAGATACCGGCAAAGCCATGAGAAGGCTATCACCTGAGAGATCTAGAAACCGAGATACTGGTAAAACCACAAGAAGGCATTTACCTGAGACCCCCATAGAATGGGCTACTGGCAAAACCACAAGAAGGCTATGGCCTGAGAAGGCCAGAGAACAAGAGATATGGGAAGTCCTGAAAAGAACTTCAACTTGAGAGAGTCAGAGAATGAGAGACCCCAAAATGTTTCTGCCTGAGAAGGTCAGAGAACAAGATATCTGGGACGCCCCGAGAACACGTCTGCCTGAGAAAATAAGAGAACCGCACTTCACCCAAGATTCCCTAAGACCATTGGCGGAGAAAACCAAATGGACCGGCAAACCAGCAGGAAGGCTGCCAATGGAGAGCCACCAGAAATTACACGACATGAAAGAGCCTGTCGACACTGGAGTCACTGACCCTTAATGGAGGAAGCACCGCAGAACATCAGGTATGCGGTCTGTGATTGAGAATGGAATGTGGGCAGTCAAGCTCCTCAACAAGCTAGTGGGAATAGCCGACAAGGGCCTAAGACAAGATGATAAAGAGCCCAGTAAAGGTCAAAGGTGCCTAACATACTTTGGGGGTTATTACGATCCCGGCGCTAAGTGGTTAACGGCGCCGTAAAAGGGTGCGGCGCTGTTTACCAGTTAGCGCCTAATTACGAGGTCCCTTTGCGGGGCCCGATCTTAACGGCTCGTGTAGACCAGCCGTTAAAGTAGGGACCCGCAAAGGGACCCTGGTGCTAATTGCGGTACCGTAATTAGCGCCTTCCCCATTACCTTTATGCCCTATGGGGCAAAAATCGGAATGGGGAAGGGCCATGGTGAAATGGGAAAATCCTGCTGCGCCAACCTTGGAATGGGGCGGTATTTCCCCATTTCACCATGGCGGACACCTTACGATACCGGCACCAACCATGGTGCTAATAGCGCCATGGTTTAGCGCCGGTATCGTAATGAGGGCCTTTGAGTTTAATGGTGAGGGGCAAGAGGTCCATAAAAGCAAGTTAACCTAAAGCATAGGAAGAGCTGTGGTGGCTCGAGGAAAAGGGCTCTCAAGGAAAGCCCAGAGGGTTTGGCCAAAGTTGAGAAATGCAACCTCTTTCTGCTTCGGTGGACAAGCCAAGTTTGATGAATTATCAATAACTGTAAAACTAAGGGACATTTGTACCAGGAACAGTTGTCCAAGAGGCCTGGAATTGAGAACTGTGTTGAACCTTTGTTTTGGAAGATCTACAACCGAGGATTGTGATAAACATTTTCTTTCCAAGACCCATTACTGTGATGAACATTTAAGCGATTTGGAGAACATGTGGAGAACTGTCAATCAGAGGTGGTCAGACACGAAGATGGTTCTCAGTCAGCCGAGCACATGTTCCCTTTTTGTTCCCTTTTTCTTTCCTTTTTCTCAAGTGGTTATCCAGATAAAGCACTAGTATAGATTTGGAAGGAGGGCAAGAACTATAGTTTAGACAAACATGCTGATGAGCACCTTTTTCTTGTTTGCTAGAATAGGAGCATGCACCATAGATTAGGACTAGTTGAGGTGTTGTCTTTTCATTTAAAGAAATTCTTTGAACTGTACCCGATTCTCTTCTTCTGGTCCACCACACCATGTTCTCAATCACTCTGTTCTTCTCTGAATATTTTCGTCAAATAGGCCAATTTTAATTTAATTTCTTTAGTCTATGTGTTAGATTGAGAAAATGTGCCCTTGAAGGGTTTATGGATGAGTTTGTCTCATTCTTGAGCCTCTGTGTGTCCTTCTTTCTGTTCAGTGTGTCTGAATAGCGATAAATGGATTAGGTATGCCTTTATAAATGAACAAAGTGGGTGAGTCAGAGGGATGGGTGGGGCTGTGCCCTCAAAATCCTCATTATTTTGGGCTGGTTCATTACAGGTCCTTCACGCATGCTGTAGAATGTTCTTCTGAAACTTTGGTATATGCAAGATGTATGAAACATTATTGTACATTTTCATTCACCTTAAAGGATATGTTAAGGAAACCACGGATCTACGTAACAGATTGAGAACTATAGAATGTGTGGGGATATTTGTGTATTTTAATATTGCCTCATGCTTCCATTTATACAATCCCACCCCCAAAAGTCACGGCAAGGAACAGACAGTGAGGTAGGGATGTAACGGTATTACGGTATAGCGTTAAAGATACCGTGAACCAATTAATTGAACAATAATAACCGTCACATTGTTTATACTGGTATACCGTTCATACCGTTAAGTGTGCTTTTCAATCTGATTTGGAAAGGCTGCAGTAAGCAAGTGCTGCGCAGTCTTGGTCTTGCACTGTTGGATGTGCCGTCTGCCAAGGCGTTTCAGTTTGAGCAATTTTTAATGCCATTCCTTAAACCACACGTGCCTGACACAAAATCAATATGTTAGCAATAGGAAGAATAAATATGGTGCCAAGGAGGAAAAGGGTTTGCTTTTTTTTCTATTTATATATTTTTTAAAGCGCTCACACAGCCCGCAGGCATCGCGGCGCTGTTAAAGAAATTGTTTTTGTTTATTTAGTTGTGTAATTGTTTTTGTCTTAGTTGCGTATTTATAACAGCTTAAACACCCAGAGGTTTCTAAGCGCGGACCCGGGGATCGAACCTGTGTTGCTTCGTGTCGTTTTGCTTCCAAGGCGCGCACGTTGCCGCTGAGCTATTCTCCCGGGACTTTGGGTTGGCGGCTTTGGGGTTTATATATTTATAATGGATAATGTTTTATAAACATATGACAATGGGGGATTTCCCTGGTTCTATCATTGAATTTACATATAATAAGTCACACTGCGAAATTTAATCATCTCTGTGGGTGTTCCCTGCTGCCATACCAAAGGGTAACGTGTCCGTGATTACTGAACACCTTGTGGCCCGGAAGTAAACTAAAGGCTGTAATGTAAAGACAGAGTGTGTGTGCATGCGCACAAGCGTATACTACCATCAGACTCCATTGACCTGTGGCATGCAGGTTATTAAGATGGCAACATGTTCATCTTCACCAGTAGCCAGTGGGGGAGCTAAAAGCCTAAATGACCACTTAAGAAAAGCTATTCAGTTTGCTTTGACAGTCGCAGCAGGGCTCCCCCCCTCCTCCTCCTCCTCTCCACACGTGTGTTTGTGTATGGTGGAAGCAAGGGGTGGCATTTCAGTGGAAAGTATGTTCAAAAGCCCAATTCTGGCCCTGAGTGCCTGGTTTTGTTTGTGATGAATAATCTGACAATGTATGACCTTTTAGAAAATATTTGTTAAGATTAGTTAACTCCACCTGCTATACCGCGATAACCATGATATACCGTCATTTGGCAAGAAGGTTATTGTACCGTCATAAAACTAATACCATGACACCCCTACAGTGAGGTAGTAAAACATTGACATTTTAAAGAATAATGCCATTTCAACAAACTTGGCCGCCACCTTTACATTATGGAGATCAACACCATATAGGTATAATAACTCCAAAACCAAATAATATATCAACAAATGTCTCCGTCTACGTGAATCTCGCTATTATAAGTCCACATTGAAGGCATTGAATGTCATCATAAAAGTCTTCATACAATTATTCTGTATTCTAAGATATACTAGACATTCTAAGCATTTCCCTTCCACATTGGCTTCTCTATGCAATTTGTTTTAACTTAATGGTATATGTGAAGGATGGTGCAAGTATGTTTAAAACATTTGATTTTCTCCAGTATCAAGACAGGTATGGTATCAGAGAAAATTATTTGACATATATTTAACGACACAGAATACATTTACAATCAACTTGACTCGCCTATTATGCAGGTGTGAGGTAATGAATCCGTTGACTAAGTAGAGGTGATTTAACTGTAGACAATGGCCACCCTAATGTTATCCTGCAGGTTTATATTCAAAATTGTACGTAGTGATCTATTTATCCTGCCCTGAACCCACATTTATATTGTGAACTCTGTATGCGTGTGTGCAGCTTTTAATAGTCATAAATATGTGACTTTCACTAAACATGGATGTGTTCCTCTCAATCTAGATACATGCACAGTTTAAAGAGGCCTAGATATGATGCTTTCATTCTCCTTACATTTGCGGTCTCGAGATGTACTTTCTCCAGTAACAGATACATAGTTAAAGACCCTCTTTCCTCCCATATTACACCTGACTCTGCCTATGTATTGAAAAAAAGGGAATACAGAGGCTTACACTTCTCACAATCTTAATAAATATAATTCATTCTCTCAACATGCATTTTGTAGCACAAACATTTAACCACAGACTATGACTATGGCCTTCCCCAGCTGCATTAAATGAATGGCGTCATTCCATGATTATGCATTTATAATTCATAACTATATATATAGTCTGTTCCTTGCAAACCTGATGACTACAGCTACCAGAAGTCCTTGCAGCAGAATCCTCACTAAGTGTTAACACCTGCACTTGCTGTGAGCTGCAAGTTAAGACAGCCTCCCTGATGACGTGTATTGGCACAGAAACCGGTCGGAGGAGAACACCTGTGGCTGAGAAGGTTTACTGTGCAGGCAACTGGAGTGCGCCCCTCTCCTCTTTTTTCAACACATTTGTAAGTTTTCTGAAGGGTGGAATCTTCAGAAATCTAATAGGGTGCTGCACCGGGGTAATTTATGCCCAACTTTGGAGTGCCTCACTGTAGGCTACTCCCCCCCTTTCCCCACTGTGGGATTGGGTGTGAGTCTGTTCCTTGCAAACCTGATGACTACAGCTACCAGAAGTCCTTGCAGCAGAATCCTCACTAAGTGTTAACACCTGCACTTGCTGTGAGCTGCAAGTTAAGACAGCCTCCCTGATGACGTGTATTGGCACAGAAACCGGTCGGAGGAGAACACCTGTGGCTGAGAAGGTTTACTGTGCAGGCAACTGGAGTGCGCCCCTCTCCTCTTTTTTCAACACATTTGTAAGTTTTCTGAAGGGTGGAATCTTCAGAAATCTAATAGGGTGCTGCACCGGGGTAATTTATGCCCAACTTTGGAGTGCCTCACTGTAGGCTACTCCCCCCCCTTTCCCCACTGTGGGATTGGGTGTGAGTCTGTTCCTTGCAAACCTGATGACTACAGCTACCAGAAGTCCTTGCAGCAGAATCCTCACTAAGTGTTAACACCTGCACTTGCTGTGAGCTGCAAGTTAAGACAGCCTCCCTGATGACGTGTATTGGCACAGAAACCGGTCGGAGGAGAACACCTGTGGCTGAGAAGGTTTACTGTGCAGGCAACTGGAGTGCGCCCCTCTCCTCTTTTTTCAACACATTTGTAAGTTTTCTGAAGGGTGGAATCTTCAGAAATCTAATAGGGTGCTGCACCGGGGTAATTTATGCCCAACTTTGGAGTGCCTCACTGTAGGCTACTCCCCCCCTTTCCCCACTGTGGGATTGGGTGTGAGTCTGTTCCTTGCAAACCTGATGACTACAGCTACCAGAAGTCCTTGCAGCAGAATCCTCACTAAGTGTTAACACCTGCACTTGCTGTGAGCTGCAAGTTAAGACAGCCTCCCTGATGACGTGTATTGGCACAGAAACCGGTCGGAGGAGAACACCTGTGGCTGAGAAGGTTTACTGTGCAGGCAACTGGAGTGCGCCCCTCTCCTCTTTTTTCAACACATTTGTAAGTTTTCTGAAGGGTGGAATCTTCAGAAATCTAATAGGGTGCTGCACCGGGGTAATTTATGCCCAACTTTGGAGTGCCTCACTGTAGGCTACTCCCCCCCTTTCCCCACTGTGGGATTGGGTGTGAGTCTGTTCCTTGCAAACCTGATGACTACAGCTACCAGAAGTCCTTGCAGCAGAATCCTCACTAAGTGTTAACACCTGCACTTGCTGTGAGCTGCAAGTTAAGACAGCCTCCCTGATGACGTGTATTGGCACAGAAACCGGTCGGAGGAGAACACCTGTGGCTGAGAAGGTTTACTGTGCAGGCAACTGGAGTGCGCCCCTCTCCTCTTTTTTCAACACATTTGTAAGTTTTCTGAAGGGTGGAATCTTCAGAAATCTAATAGGGTGCTGCACCGGGGTAATTTATGCCCAACTTTGGAGTGCCTCACTGTAGGCTACTCCCCCCCTTTCCCCACTGTGGGATTGGGTGTGAGTCTGTTCCTTGCAAACCTGATGACTACAGCTACCAGAAGTCCTTGCAGCAGAATCCTCACTAAGTGTTAACACCTGCACTTGCTGTGAGCTGCAAGTTAAGACAGCCTCCCTGATGACGTGTATTGGCACAGAAACCGGTCGGAGGAGAACACCTGTGGCTGAGAAGGTTTACTGTGCAGGCAACTGGAGTGCGCCCCTCTCCTCTTTTTTCAACACATTTGTAAGTTTTCTGAAGGGTGGAATCTTCAGAAATCTAATAGGGTGCTGCACCGGGGTAATTTATGCCCAACTTTGGAGTGCCTCACTGTAGGCTACTCCCCCCCTTTCCCCACTGTGGGATTGGGTGTGAGTCTGTTCCTTGCAAACCTGATGACTACAGCTACCAGAAGTCCTTGCAGCAGAATCCTCACTAAGTGTTAACACCTGCACTTGCTGTGAGCTGCAAGTTAAGACAGCCTCCCTGATGACGTGTATTGGCACAGAAACCGGTCGGAGGAGAACACCTATGGCTGAGAAGGTTTACTGTGCAGGCAACTGGAGTGCGCCCCTCTCCTCTTTTTTCAACACATTTGTAAGTTTTCGGAAGGGTGGAATCTTCAGAAATCTAATAGGGTGCTGCACCGGGGTAATTTATGCCCAACTTTGGAGTGCCTCACTGTAGGCTACTCCCCCCCTTTCCCCACTGTGGGATTGGGTGTGAGTCTGTTCCTTGCAAACCTGATGACTACAGCTACCAGAAGTCCTTGCAGCAGAATCCTCACTAAGTGTTAACACCTGCACTTGCTGTGAGCTGCAAGTTAAGACAGCCTCCCTGATGACGTGTATTGGCACAGAAACCGTTTGGAGGAGAACACCTGTGGCTGAGAAGGTTTACTGTGCAGGCAACTGGAGTGCGCCCCTCTCCTCTTTTTTCAACACATTTGTAAGTTTTCTGAAGGGTGGAATCTTCAGAAATCTAATAGGGTGCTGCACCGGGGTAATTTATGCCCAACTTTGGAGTGCCTCACTGTAGGCTACTCCCCCCCTTTCCCCACTGTGGGATTGGGTGTGAGTCTGTTCCTTGCAAACCTGATGACTACAGCTACCAGAAGTCCTTGCAGCAGAATCCTCACTAAGTGTTAACACCTGCACTTGCTGTGAGCTGCAAGTTAAGACAGCCTCCCTGATGACGTGTATTGGCACAGAAACCGGTCGGAGGAGAACACCTGTGGCTGAGAAGGTTTACTGTGCAGGCAACTGGAGTGCGCCCCTCTCCTCTTTTTTCAACACATTTGTAAGTTTTCTGAAGGGTGGAATCTTCAGAAATCTAATAGGGTGCTGCACCGGGGTAATTTATGCCCAACTTTGGAGTGCCTCACTGTAGGCTACTCCCCCCCTTTCCCCACTGTGGGATTGGGTGTGAGTCTGTTCCTTGCAAACCTGATGACTACAGCTACCAGAAGTCCTTGCAGCAGAATCCTCACTAAGTGTTAACACCTGCACTTGCTGTGAGCTGCAAGTTAAGACAGCCTCCCTGATGACGTGTATTGGCACAGAAACCGGTCGGAGGAGAACACCTGTGGCTGAGAAGGTTTACTGTGCAGGCAACTGGAGTGCGCCCCTCTCCTCTTTTTTCAACACATTTGTAAGTTTTCTGAAGGGTGGAATCTTCAGAAATCTAATAGGGTGCTGCACCGGGGTAATTTATGCCCAACTTTGGAGTGCCTCACTGTAGGCTACTCCCCCCCTTTCCCCACTGTGGGATTGGGTGTGAGTCTGTTCCTTGCAAACCTGATGACTACAGCTACCAGAAGTCCTTGCAGCAGAATCCTCACTAAGTGTTAACACCTGCACTTGCTGTGAGCTGCAAGTTAAGACAGCCTCCCTGATGACGTGTATTGGCACAGAAACCGGTCGGAGGAGAACACCTGTGGCTGAGAAGGTTTACTGTGCAGGCAACTGGAGTGCGCCCCTCTCCTCTTTTTTCAACACATTTGTAAGTTTTCTGAAGGGTGGAATCTTCAGAAATCTAATAGGGTGCTGCACCGGGGTAATTTATGCCCAACTTTGGAGTGCCTCACTGTAGGCTACTCCCCCCCCTTTCCCCACTGTGGGATTGGGTGTGAGTCTGTTCCTTGCAAACCTGATGACTACAGCTACCAGAAGTCCTTGCAGCAGAATCCTCACTAAGTGTTAACACCTGCACTTGCTGTGAGCTGCAAGTTAAGACAGCCTCCCTGATGACGTGTATTGGCACAGAAACCGGTCGGAGGAGAACACCTGTGGCTGAGAAGGTTTACTGTGCAGGCAACTGGAGTGCGCCCCTCTCCTCTTTTTTCAACACATTTGTAAGTTTTCTGAAGGGTGGAATCTTCAGAAATCTAATAGGGTGCTGCACCGGGGTAATTTATGCCCAACATTGGAGTGCCTCACTGTAGGCTACTCCCCCCCTTTCCCCACTGTGGGATTGGGTGTGAGTCTGTTCCTTGCAAACCTGATGACTACAGCTACCAGAAGTCCTTGCAGCAGAATCCTCACTAAGTGTTAACACCTGCACTTGCTGTGAGCTGCAAGTTAAGACAGCCTCCCTGATGACGTGTATTGGCACAGAAACCGGTCGGAGGAGAACACCTGTGGCTGAGAAGGTTTACTGTGCAGGCAACTGGAGTGCGCCCCTCTCCTCTTTTTTCAACACATTTGTAAGTTTTCTGAAGGGTGGAATCTTCAGAAATCTAATAGGGTGCTGCACCGGGGTAATTTATGCCCAACTTTGGAGTGCCTCACTGTAGGCTACTCCCCCCCTTTCCCCACTGTGGGATTGGGTGTGAGTCTGTTCCTTGCAAACCTGATGACTACAGCTACCAGAAGTCCTTGCAGCAGAATCCTCACTAAGTGTTAACACCTGCACTTGCTGTGAGCTGCAAGTTAAGACAGCCTCCCTGATGACGTGTATTGGCACAGAAACCGGTCGGAGGAGAACACCTGTGGCTGAGAAGGTTTACTGTGCAGGCAACTGGAGTGCGCCCCTCTCCTCTTTTTTCAACATATATATATATATATATATATATATATATATATATATATACATACATATATATATATATTATATATATATATAAAACAAAGTTGTGTTTGTGGGTTTGTATGTGGCATTCATGGGCATGTAACTCTGCAGGAACGGTGAGATCTGGTGTTGTTATTTGTGCATGACATAGTTTGTATTTCACTGGCGTATTAACGCAACTGTTTCTTGATTGATAGGTCATCGTGTTCCTGAGATAATTAATCTTTTTGGTTTTTCAGCTTTGTTTTTTAGCATTACTTTTTGTGGTGCCACACCGCCATGTACAGGTAATTTGTAGAAAGTTCTCATCATCGCTCATCGAAGCTGAAACATGATCAACACTTGGTTAAGTTCTATCGCAACATTTTGTAAAGGACAGGTACTTCACACTCGTAACATCAAATGGAATTTTGCTACAATTTGAAGTTCACATAGTTGAATCAGTTGATTTGAATCAGGTTCCATGTTTAACAAAAATACTTCTTTCTTCTGTATTCTCTCCTTTCATTAATACTTTAATCCCATAATATATGTTTACAGAAATGTCACGAAAAAATAGAGCAGTATTTAATCCCACCTGAATCAAAACAAAACATTAAAAGCTGAAACATGATCAACATTCTGAAGACGGTAGATCTCAAGACCATGAAGCTGAGAGAATTCAACATGCTATCAGACAGAACAATGAAAGTGCTCAAGAGCCTGAAGCAAGACTTGCTAATCTGAGAATTTTTGCTGCTAAAAAACAAAGCAACGAAACTGCTGGAGAAACTGAAACCTGACTTTCTCTTAAGAGAATTAGTGCTGCTGAACAACAAAGGAATGATCTGCTGAAGAAACTCAAGCCAGACTTACTGATCTGAGAATTTGTGCTGCTAAAAAATGAAGCAATGAAACTGCAGTGAGACTTACCAATCAGAGATATAAAAATCTGAGAATTGAAATCACGAGTGGAGCCGGGTAGTTCAGCTAGTATTCCATAATCATGATCCCCTCTCATAGTATGTGTCAATTGATACAGCTCTCTAACTCCACCTATGTCTTGTCACAGAGGTGTGGTTTCCCAGCCACGTAACTAGCAAAGGTGGGAAGGAAATCTGTTTTGTACTGTAATTTCTGCCTAAAATATGCAAGATTAATAAAGCTTATATTTTCAGATTCTACAAGTCAGTATGCACATTTAGACATTTTGATGAGCATTTTGCGACGACATTTGACAATTTTACCAATTTCTGTCATTTTTGGGCAATTCAAAATGTGGTAAGGCAAGGCATAAAATAAGCAGTGTCGCATAGCAATTTGCTATGCAATTATGTAGGTTTGCTAATCAAATGAACATGTGTGTAGCAAAGTTAGCTATTTAAGTTGCTCTCTTCAATGAAAGCACAGCTTGCCCTTCAGTCCTCTCTTGCCTTGGTGCTCTCTTGACCCTCTTTTCACTGGTCACTTCAAGTGCTAATGGAGAGAAAGAGCAGCAGTAATCATCTCCTCCACTCTTAAGTGCCAAAGGCATGTGTAGGAGTGATATGCAAGAAATTTTATTTCAAATAATTGCAAATCAGAAGTAATCAGGATTATACTTTTATTAAGCCTTCTATATCCTGTCTGGCAAAGACCAGTATGTGTCAACTTTATATCTTTTAAAAAGACAGTCATGCAATTCCATTCCTAAAATTTAAGTTGTTACATAATGCACAATTACAGTATTAATACTGTAAAACACTGCATCATCTCCATGCTTTAGACTAAAGTTTTAGGTTAGTGTATCTGAATTTCATAGTGTCAACTATATTTCATTTTGTTGGGGAAGATGCATCATGTTGTCTAGTGAACTTTTGAAAATGTGCATGATCACATGATTTGCTTTTGATGGCAAACCTAGTTATGTAACCTGCAGGTTGCACACATCTTGCAAATGGTTCTCAACCTATGACTGAACTCAAAATCTTTGAGGTTCTATATTATCACCCTGTTGCTTTACACCAGGTACCCTAAAAGTGAGATGACCGAAACCTACAATATTCCACCTATTTTGGCCAGTTCTCGGCCTACTATGGAATCCACTCTGCTTAGTATTTCTTTTCTCTTGCATAATGAATACACATAGCAAACTAAATGCTTACGCAAAGTAGTGATCAAAGTTCCATCCAGCCTGTACATCCACAGATCTACTGCAATAACAAACACTGTAGTTAGCCTCTAGAGCTCGTTTTGCTTTATGATTGTATTATATATTACCACCTCCAGGAGACAGCTGGCCAAACATTTTTCAGAGCCTTTTTATCATATCTACTTATTTGTGTCCATTCATGCAGCTAACCTTTTACATTTTACATACACTCACCTATGGCTCGCAAAGTCTTTTCTCCCACTCGCACAGTCGAGTAGATTTTATGAACAGCGAGTAGCATTTACAAGAGATGTTTGAAACTTTTATTTAACATTTACTTTGTTTGCAATAAATGTCAAATACAAGTTTCACTGTGCATAGCTGGCCTCTGGGTGGCACCAGTGTGGCAAACATTAAGTGGGTTTGTAGTGACATGCACCATTTTACAGAAATCTCATTTTAAATGTGTTGTCCTCCGTTGCTATGGGTCAAGTGCATTTCTCTTAGGTTGAATAGGTAAACTAAGTTACCCGACCTTCAGGTCTAGCTGAAGTTTACACAATTTGCAAAGCGCGACTCCTCTCACTAATGTCTTATTTCAGCAGTATGCAAAACTGCTGTATTGTTGCTAATTTCATGTCTTGGGTACAAATAACTTCTGGTGACATTAACAATATTAGTACAACATTGCTAATCAAATGGGTCTATTTGCTAATCAAAAACATTTTGATTAGCAAACTCTGCTAGCTAATCAATTTTTGAAAACGCATTTATGCCTGGTAAAGTATATTGTTGTATTACACGTTCTGATAGAAGTTACTATTATCTATAAACTATCCACATTTGGATCAATCAGAGCTTTCGCTATGCTGCACCAATCAAATGAATAATTACACATTTTAATGTGAGTTTTCTTCATGTAAATGAATTAGATTTTCTTTCATGCAATTGCAGATGTTTTCCACTAGGTGGAAGGGGCAGTTATCTCCTAAATACTCCTTTTTGTATGTTGCCTACGTATATCCAAAAGCAGGTAATTTTGTCGGCCGGATAGAAATTGTATATACTTTCCTTTACGCCTATTCCGAGCAGATGTCTGTGTGATGTGCACATAGAGAGTTCAGAGGCCTTCCCTTGACCTTGTGTGCTAATGGAGTTTTTATGATGTACTTTGACTTTTGATGAATGCTGAAACCCCTTTGAAGCTGAAGACTCCAACCCATTGCTGGCATCTGGCATGTTCATTGTAGATATGATCTTCACAACTAGCCCATACAGGTTTGAGGCCCTTTTTGTGTACTTCTCCATGTGTTATTACGGCACATTCCTAAGCTAGGTAGACCTAGGAATGTAAATATGTGTTTCTGGTTCCCTGTTCAACATGCAATACCTACCCTATTCAAACCCCAGACTCAAGCTCTAAATCTGAAATGCCTGGATTATAAGGGAAAATATACATGTTAGAACAAAATGTACCTGTAATGTTGATTCCAGTCCAACCTTCCTCTGTATTATTTCAAGTAAAAATGAACTCTTGCAGTTATAGGAAATATGCACTATGCCTTGCATTTTCTTAATATTTAATGTTGTACTCAAAGTGCATAACATAGACAGTCCTTTACAACTGCAGTTTTCTATATCACACAATTGTAATTTATATTCCATGTGCTTGATGTTAAAGGCTCAGGGAATCACACATGGCTGAGATAGGCTTTGCCAATGTTGATCTGTGCACTACAAAACATATATTAAACATGGGCATTCAATAGGAAATACATTTCCAGTATACTTTCTATTGGTTGCTGTATTCCTTGGGTTGTGAATGGACTGCAATAAATGGGGCACAATTTGTGTTCAGTTCTTGACCTTGTCTTGGTAGTTTTACATATAGAAAGATCCTGTTTGAATATGATTCATTCACAAAATATCATCAGCATCAATTGGCCAATGTTCAATAAGTGTTTTTGTACTTTGATGTATTGAGTTTCAAATAAATACAGTTCTCCTTATTTTCTTCAGCTCTGCTAATCCAGTCTTTGACTATTGTGGAAACCTATACAAATGTAGCAGCAGTTATTGCACGCACATGCACACCTATTATAAACTTGCATGCTTCCAGGATCATCCTCTTTTCATAACAGTGAGCAAGAGGACTAGATTTCCAATCATGTATATAATCAGTGAGTCGTGGCTGTCTTTCTCTTTTAGGGATGATTTTTTTTCAAATCACATTGTTTTAGACCTAATTTTGTCTGTAAAATCTTCCACAAGTAGCACAATACAGGCTTACTAGCGACTCTACATATCATTGCACTATACACTATAATTAAACATGATCTATCTATACAAGCAATACAATACCCTTTCATGCAGAGATCAACCATTTATGTAATGTATAGCAACATGATTGTATTTCTGCTTGGCTTTTGTCTAAAAAAACATTTTCATTTTCATTGGGGCAATCTACAGACAAAGCTGCAGGGTCACCATGGGATCAAAATTTGATCCATCCTGAGCAACCCTGCCTATGTCTTATTTTGAGATAATGTATGCTACCGTGACAGTACGCTTACAGCTCTGGACCTCTGCAAAAACAAAGTCAGATCCATAGATGACACCCTCACCATTTGGGGAGACCCACAAGAAAAATGAATTCACTATGTCTCCTACTTGAATAGCAATGTCTACCTGACATTGAATCACAGTAAGACAATGCTTACATTCTTAGATATAGAACTCTACATAGATAATAGCAAAATGAATGCTTTCATGTTTTATAGGCCCACAGAAGCAAATTCAATCTTACAAGTAGATGGTGGTTAATTGAGAAGTGTAATTGTTAATATCCCCAAGAGCTAGTATCTGAGACGAACAATAAATTGAAAAAATAAGACCACAGATTTTGAGCAAGAAAGCACCAAAGCCACAGGTTACCAAATGAGGACAATCTGCAAAGCCCTCAAACATTTCAAAAGGACTAGTGGGCTCATGTTCCATGAGCATGTAACACAAATGAATGACGTAAAAGCCCTGCATGAGGCTTTTACGCCATTCATTTGCGATATGGCTCATATTAATTAATTTGCATGGCGGAGAGAAGAGGCGGAACGCAACTTGAGTTTCCGCCTCTCCGTTCATCTCTGCCATACAAATGCTGGAGATCCCTATGAGGTCTGCCTGCTGTGTGGGAGGCATGGTATCACAAGTAGACACTGACAGAAAGTTTGCAAGATTCAAAAACCTTTATTGTTTGACGTCAAAGGGGTTGGAGACTTCCTATCTGGCCCTATAACTAAAATGTTAGTAGTCTCGACCATTAACTAAAGAAAACAGCCCTAGTCAATCTAGTCAAAAGAAAAAGATCCTAAACCTAATGCCTGCCCTCACGCTAATGCAATGCATGTGATGGGGAATATATGAAAGGAAAATAGTGTCTACAAAAGAAATGTCAGAATGGATATAAGCAAAAGTGTTAGTTCCCTTCCCCACGATTAGAGCACAGAGGTAGGTGGCACACTTTGGCAGGTTGGCACACTCTGGCTTGTTGGCACAGTTTTAGCAGTTCACATCTCTCAGCAGGCCTTCTTGGTCTTTCAAGAAAAACAATAGTTCTTCACTGTGCCCTCTTCGGTTTCTTTCACCCAAGTTCAGTTCTGTTCAAACACTTTACCCAGTTCAAAGTCAATTGAGCTTTCACTTAAACACAGTTCAACATAGGCTTCCCTCAGCCGGGCTCCAGCCCATTCAGTTCTCCTTTTCCAATTCATAATGAACACCAGTTTCCCTCAGCCGGGATCAAACTGTCTTTTCCCAATGTTTTACAGTTCACTTTTCAATACATCTCTTTCACTTCTCTTTCCGGGGTTCCCTTCCCCTATCTTTTCCCAACACATTTTCAAAGGCTTCCCTCCACCGGGTTTGAGCCCCTCTCTCTTTGTGTTACCTGTCAAAGGCTTTCGAAACTGCAAGGATTTGACAAAAACCCCTGCATGACCACTTCGACCTTTCAACACTTTAGCAGTTCATACATTGCTTCTTCTTTAGACTAATTCCTCTTAGTAATTGTAATTCCTTTTACAAAAGTTAATCAATTTATCAAATTTCGCTGTTATTCTCTCGTACCTTTTAAATTGTATATATGTGCCTTTTCACTTCATCAAATTTCATGTTACTGTCTTGTCTTTACTTTCTGCTCATTGACAATATTGTACGTTTCACAGAGTTTTGTTCAGGCAATCTCCTCTTGCTGGAGCACTTTGTTACTTTGTATTCCAGGTAACAATTCACTGTTCTCAGACAATCGCTTTTACTCTTCTCCCGTTTATCGGCACACGTGTTGCTTTTAACTTTAGATACTGTTTCACGCTTTGCAACACAGAACAGACTTTAGTTCCTTTCAATGAATCACCAGTTGCGTTGTATCTCTTTTGTTCCGCTCTGCCTTTGATGCTGGAGTCAAGGTCGGTCCCACAGCTTTCTCGATTCCTCCCCAACCTTGCCGTTCACCCGGGAGGATGTCTGGTTACCTTGAAGCACTTCTACAAAAGATTTCCTCCTCCCACTTGGCTCTTCTTCGCTGACCCTCATGGTCTGCTGAAAACAGGCTTTCCTTACTGGAGTCTGCAATCTCGTTTGCACAGCCACCTGCCCCTCCGATTTCTGCAATCTAGTTCGCATCAGCCAAGGGGAAACTGCTCTTTCTCTCGTGCTGCCTAGCTCAGAGTGTGTCTCTTTGCTCCACTTTTTAACCATGTTCTGCGAGTCAATGTGTGACAGGTGTGCATGGTTGTAGCAGAGTGCCTGATCCTGCCTGATCTTGTTAGAGGGACAGAGCCAATGTATTGGATGGGTGTTAACCTTCATAGCCTCGGACCTCATCTTTCTCGGCTTAGTAGTGTGTTTGGGATAGGGATTGTGGGAGATTTACTTTCCTATAAAGTAAGATGGGATAGGGGCTGGCTGGGAAAAGGAAAATGGGGATACCATGTCTCGCCATCAGGCGTCTTTCCCACACTCCCAGAGTTTCCTCTATCCCGGTGATTCTCCCTCACTTGTCCACCCCCAAAGTCGGGATCCAAAAGCAATGTCCCTCCCCTGACCACCTGAGTAAGGGATCCATGGGGACAAGGATGTGAAACACCCTTTGGCATAGAGGTTTGAGAGAAGGGAGGTTTTAACTTCTTTTTTTTTAAGTGATGTACTCTATTTACTCCAAAAGGAAGCTCTAATGATTGTTCTAGAGGGTAGTTGAATTGACTGTGAGAGTTCTTCATCTGACCCTCTTATTTATGGGCATTGTGCTGGGGATTTATATTGCGTTTGCTAAGGTCAGATTTCTTGGGGATGGGGGTTCCATTAGTTCCTGGCTTCAGTACACTATTCCAGAAGGCTCCATGTATTATATGTAGTGTTTGTAGCCCTATTCTTTGATTGAATGGGAGTGAGTGCAGAGCTTTCAGTGTTGGTCTTATGTGGGCTTTTGATTTCAGGCACCTGATCATCCTTTCTGCCTTATTCTGAATAAGCTGATTTTATTACAGAAGTCAATGCAGGATAACTCCACAGCTTTGTTGGCCATGTTCAGGAGATGGTGCATGTATTTGTGCATGTGCAAGTGGTAGTGGGATTGTATTTGATTAGTTCTTCTATGTGCTTGTAGAAAGACAACATTTTGGGGAAAAATATGCCCTTGGGTGTTTGAACATGGTGGAAGGCCTGGAGAATGAGACTAAAGGAGTATTTTCTTTCTTATGAACAGGCTTTCCAATTTGGAGTCATTCAAGAACAGGCTATTATCAGTCAGCCAGTCTTAAAAATGGGTCAAGCAAGACAAGATACTCTGGGAGGCGTGTATACTGACTCCTAGTTTAAATGCAAATTTTGTGTCATCTGCATACATGTTGAATGTCACAGAGAAAGGAGCTCAGCAAGGAGTTTCATGCATGTGTCAACTATCAAGGGGGACACAACCGTGCGCCTTGGGTTTGTTGGATAGCATAATTGACAAAACGTTCTTTGGTTTGCTCTTGGGATTTCCTGTTTTGAAGGACAGAGGGTATACGTTTTAGAGCAAGGTCATCTGTACCCATAGAGGTTTTCAGCCTGCTAAGCAATGTCTGATGGTTGATGGTATCAAACACTGTGAAGAAATCAAGTGGAATTTGGATTGATGGGTTGCCTGTTTCCAGAGTGAATAGGAGCTCTTCTATCTCAAATAGATGATAGATGTGGCTCCTCTGGTTGATTTGAAGTTGGGGTGTAAGGAATAGCATATTTAGGGCCTAATTTACAAGAAAAGATCTAAGTCTGCGCAAAGTAGTTAGCACGAGCAAGAACTTTGTGCAGACTAAAAGAATAGCACTGGGAGCATATAAATGGAATTAAATGAGCTCAGAAACCTGTAGCACAAAAAAACCAAGTAGCGCTTGGAATGCCCACAACATGCCCCATGGCAAATAAAACATAGCACTGTCAAACAACCTTTTGATTACTTACCAGCAATCACCATTGCATCCACTCCTTTCCTACGACTCACAAGTCCTTGTCCCAGTACTCCTACGAAACTGTGCCCCAATCCCCTAACTTAAAGCAGCACCTGTGCACCCCAATGAAACTGCATCTCCTCTCCCTAACTCAAAGCATCACCCGCGTACCCCAGCAGAACTGCGCCTTGTCCCCCTAACTCAAAGCAGCACCGGCAAGTCGTCCCTCATCCCAGTACCTCTACTGACCTCTGCCATAATCCCCAACCCAAGGAAGCACCCTCAAGTTGTCCCTCACCCCGGTAGCCCCCCTAACCTTTGGCCCAACCCCCAACCCAAGGTAGCACCCGCAAATCGTCCCTCATCCCAGTACCTCCATTGGCCTCTTCCCCAACCCAAGGTAGCACCCGCACCTCGGCCCTCTACCCAGTACCCACTCTGACCGCTGCCACAACCCCAACACAAGGCAGCATCTGCAAGTCGTCCCTCATCCCAGTATCCCTGATGACCTTTGCCCCAACCCAAGGCAGCAAGCGCAAATCATGCCTCATCCCAGTATCTCTGCTGACTTCAGCTCCAATCCCTCAACCCAAGGCAGTACGTGCATGTCGGCCCTCGTCCAAGTCCGATGTGGAGTACCAGCCAACCTCATCTCCTCTGGCTTGGGTCCACCATGAAGCACACCTGCCAGATTTCTACCTCCACCATGAACACTGGGGAGCACTGCCGTTGAATCCAGGACTGTAGCCTCTTCCATGGCTCCATGTTGGACCACACTCAGCTACACATCAGCAGGCCGGCATACTGTTACACCGCCTACACTTTGGCCACTCGATATACATGTGACATAATGAACAAGTGATGAGTGTAGCCCACTGATTCACAGTGAGGCAACATCAGTCCTAAACACCCACAAAGCCAAAAAAACATATCTGTGAATGAAGTGTGAGCACATCCACATTGACAAGCAAGTGCTGAAAGAACACCAAAACATCAGTGGACCAGAAAGGTACAATGAATTGAACCTCGAGTAGCGAATGGGTAGAGGTGAATGAGCTTTCACCAGATACAACAAACATATAATATTGGCGGAGTCGGTGCAGAGTCTCGTGAGTCTGCTTTGCCTGCTGGACTGCTATTGGAACTTTGCAGTCCTCTTTCTACCTTCATCAACTGCGAGGGGTGTGCTCATAACCCCCTGTACTCCGCGGAGCGGTGCAGAGTCGGTGCAGAGTCTCGTGAGTCTCTGGAGGCTCCCGAGGCTCAAGGGGCAAAACCCCCATCGCACAACTCCCATGGATCGAGGAAAAATATCTAAAGTGCCGACAAGAATTATACATCACCCCTTTACCCGCCTGCAGCTGAAACGTGCTGAAGAAGGATCTGAAGGAACTTTACCTGTGTCCTGGAACCGCTTTGCCGTGTCTACTACAACAGCGGGGAGCAATCAAGTAAGGAAATCCAAATCTTACTCTTCCCCAGCCGCACGCGTAATATCATTGCCGCGCGTGTCAATGGAAGAACTGAGCGTTTGTGCTAGCGACGTGCGAACCACGCATGCTGTTGTTTCTTGTGTAAATCACTCCCACAGTGAGCCAGACTGTTGCCTTTCTCCAGATAGCCTATTGAGTTTAAAAAAAACAGGAAATGTTTCTATTAACTCTGATTTAAGAGTGAATGAAGGGGGGCCCTGTGAGAGTGAAGTATGGGGAGAAGGTAATGGAGTCCCGTTAAGTAATATGTACACGAGTGTAAGTTATCTTCCTGGGAGTGGTGCACAGGCGCTGGGAGAGTCCTCTTCTGTAGTCGATGTTGTCGGCTCTGACGGAGACCAACCCCCTTGCGAACAACCCGTAGACCTGGCAGGGCCTGTATGCTTACCGGGTGCAGCAGTGTTAGCAGTCGATATGCGGGGTTCAACAAACCGCAAATCGCAACGGCTAACCTCGGAAGCTACTGGCTCATGGCTTGAATGTCCTTCTGACACTACTTCCCTGATAACCATGACTTCTCACACGGGGAGTTCTTCACTGTCCCCTAAGTCTTGCGTCTCTCAACCCCTGCTAGACGCTACCAGCGCCTCGTCTCCCAATAAAACTTCCTCCAAGGCGGAGGAAAGAGTCCTCGCCAACGAAGTTCTGATAAGTAAATTGCCTGAAATTATGACAGAAGCAGAGGAACGAGGCGCTAGAGAAGCTAAATGCAACCATCCCTCCTTTAACTGCATCAACCTTAATGACTCGAAAACTCCTTATGAAGAAAAAAGCAATTCTTTGGTCATAGTGAACAAACTCCTCTTGGACTTAACAAAAATGAACAGCTCATTGAATGCCAAATCAACATCAAATGACATTGATCCGAATAGTGGACTGACCACCATTGAAACCTGTTCCATGGTAAAAGAGCTTGAGGTTAACGTACGACCAAGTAGCGAATGGCCAAGGGGTCTTAGAAAAAGAAGACGAATTGCTTCCAGTGAATCTCCCCCCATACCATGCTCCCAAAATAGAAATCAACGGAACGGAATTTCTTTGGCTCAAACCCCTCTAGCGTCTCCTAGAGGTTACACGAAAACCAACACAAGGTGCCTATATCTTCATGTAATTAGGAGCTGTCTGACTTTTCATCTTTGGACAAATCGCTGAATGCCTCTCCTATTAGACATCAGCGTCCCAAAGGGAAATCATACAACTACAGAAAATCCGCTTCCCAAACATTGAAAGATCTCAAGCTGCAGAATATGGTGAAAGAAGCCTTAAATGATCTTAGACCGTTTGTTTTGTCCTCGCTGACCATAGCTATGGCTCCAATGCTCAAACTGTATGAGCAATTAAATGACAATGTCAAAGATCTAACTACACTTGCAGCTTTGACAAACTCCAAACTTGCAACAGCAGAATTGTCGCACAATGGAGGAAATACCAAAATGCAGGATTATATCCAATGATTTGAAGCCTTAACCAAGGATCTTGTGGATCAGAAACGCTCAAACGTTGATGAGAAACGTCTAATGTCTGAAATAACATTGGAAGCGTTGAGTCTGCTGAAACAGGCTCAACCACCAAAGAGAACGTATGATGAGTCCCATCCAGCTTCTTGGGAACCTGAGTCCACACCACTAATGGCAGACACCTTATGTCATGATCTCTGCTTCCAAAAGGTCAGGGTTTTCCCAACTCCCTTGGAAGCAGATCCATAACCCAGGTTCCGAGTGCCAACCAGTCCCAATTGGGACCTTTTGGACCCAGTCCTGGTGCCAGTGGCACCAGGCTCATAAATATGCCCAGTCCCAGCGCTGGAAGCGCCAGGCTCATAATGCTTGGGTGGACTTACCTGCAGCAGACCATGCTGCTTACTTGCCTGCCAGTTGAGTCTCTGATCCTCTTCTGTTTGGAACTACTTTTTCTGTTGGGTGGGGCAGGAGCCACTCCCTAGATTCAGAACACTGGAACTCTTCTGGAAAGCAGGAACTCTTTTCTTACCTAGGCGTGGCTGTGGAAGGAGACACCTAAGCACTACAGGAGGCTATTTAAACCACACCCGATGGATGAATCTTGCTTTGCGTTATTCTGCATCCTCAGCAGCAGAACGCTCATCGTGTCTTCTGCATCTGATCCTGGGCCTAAGGAGAAAGGCTTACCATTCTGAATCCAGTCTTCAGCAACACCTATAAAGACAAGAAAGAACAGGTTAGCATTACGGTCTTCAGTGACAGCTCTTCACTTACCTGGTCCATCGGCTGTCACCAACGCCTCGCGCTGCATTCCGGCATCTGAAAGACAAAACAAGGTGCGTTTAAAGACATTGGGGAACTTTAATATTCACGTGCCATTACTCCTTTCCATATCTAACCCAGTGGGTATTCAGGCACCCTGCAGCCGCCCCGAACTTGTACCTGCAAAATAAAAAGACAGTTAGAGCGCATCGTGAAGCAGGCAACAAGCGCTTACTTACGTGCTTCCAGGCGCTTCTATTCATCACACGGGCTCCATTTTCAACTCACTTCAGCCCGCCATCCGCCACCACCGGAACCCTGCAAAACAAGAGACATCATTACTAAAGACTTTAAAGACATTAGAATTACTCGAAACTTACCGTTCGTGCAGTAAACGACGGACAGCAGTCCTCTGAAGTCAAGAGGCCTGCTCCCCTTATCCAGTGAAGAAACTGGTTACAGCACCCTGCCTCGAGGCAGATGGAGAGCACGGCGTTCACTTACCTAAGGTGAGAGCGTTAACCGTTGGGGTTCTACAGGAGAAGAGAAAGGGAAGAAGAGAGAGACATTCAATAACCCAGTTCATTAATCCCACATTTTCTATCTGTAGACATCTTACCCTTCGAGCCAGACATACAGTGCAGAGAGGTCCAGCCCAAAGAGCCAGCCGTGTGTTACACATCACCTTTGAAGATACGGTATACGCCCAGTCAAGACCGGTGCCTCTACGGGAATCAGGTGAGCGTTACAGAACGCAAAGCCTACCACAAAACTCCCGTCCAGGCGCTATGGAAACCTCGGATACCGACCAGCTAGCCCAGTTACTTGGGGAACTAAGGGCAGAAGTGCATGCAGCCCGTCAGGAAACGAACGCTCTAAGAAGGGAACTGATTATTTCCAAGGAGCGAACAGATGATCTCGCTAGACAATTGCTACAGTCACAAACCGGACAGACCCCGTTACCCGCATCTGGGGGAAATCTTCCTTCTACATCCTCTATGAATCCAGTGCAGATCAACCTACCTGGGAATGTACCTCTGGCTCCGCCCGAACGATTTTCTGGTGACCCAAAGAGGTTTGCAGTATTTATCAATCAGTGCCGGTTGCATTTCTTATGCCGGCCAGCAGCCTTTCCAACTGATCAAGCTAAAGTAGCTTTCGTGCTTTCGTACCTTAGTGGCAATGCGGCAGACTGGTCGATCCCTCTAGTAAATCAAGATGATCCGGTCCTCCATGATTTTCAAGCTTTTCAGCTCAGTATGGAAAAACTGTTCGCAAGACATTCACAGGGGCAGGCCTTGGACAATGAGCTTCTTTCGTTGCGACAAGGTAATCAAGACCTTTTGGCTTATATTGCGTCTTTCAACAGACTGGTAGTGGAAACTCACTGGCCTGAGGACAAAAGGATTACGCTGTTTTATAGAGGTCTACGCGGAGAGCTGAAAGATGTGTTAGCCCAAGTAGTGAATCCCCCACAAGATTGTTCGGACTATATAGACTTAGTCGTTCAAATAGATCACAGACTGCAGAACAGGAAGGCCGATCGTTCCAAGTTTGATGCTCGAGTATTTTCCAAACCGCTAACTCCTTCCAAAGGAGTAGACTCCGGGGAACCCATGCAAATAGGGGGTCTGAAAGGTCCTCTAACACAAAAGGAGCGGGAAAGGAGAAAACAGTTGCAATTATGCCTCTATTGCGGAAACTCAGGGCACTTTCTTCGAGACTGTCCGGTGAAACCTGCCAAGAAGGCAGTAGGAGCTGCAGTTACCAAAGTTACAAACTCTGAGCAGGGAAACGACCTCGCCCGACAAGAATAGAGGTCCTCTTGCCGAGCGTGAAAACCAGTTCCGTGACCTCGCATTTCGTGATACCTATGGTCCTCATTAGCCCTGATAATCCGGATCGATTACATGCAATTGAAGCTTACGTCGACAGCGGTGCCATCGGCAATTATGTGGATCATGAAATGGTTTTGAGGATGAATCTAACTCTTTGTCCCAAGGCTGTAAAGGACGTCATTACTACGGTGGATGGTACGGAGATAGCCTCCGGGCCAGTAAGGCATACCACTCAAGAGGTGACGCTAGTAAGTCAAGATGGACACCATGAGAAGATCGTGTTCGATGTGATCAAGGCCCCTCAGTTTCAGATTATTCTAGGAATACCTTGGTTAGAGAAACACAATCCTCTGATCGATTGGCGAGCAAGAACGGTCCAGTTTCCAGAATGTATCTCTACTTGTCACCCTCCACCTGGTGTTGCACTGGCAGCAATTTCTTCAGATACTCCCCAGTTACCTCCCGAATACCTAGAATACCAAGATGTTTTCCGGAAGGATCAGGCTAACTCTCTACCTCCTCATAGGTCTTATGACTGCCAGATCGACCTGATACCTGGATCTACTCCTCCTTGTAGTAGAATGTATGCCCTCACCGAGCCTGAGAACCTTCACCTTCGACAATACCTGGATCAATACCTGGCAAATGGGTTTATTCGTCCTTCCAAGTCCCCTGCTTCTTCAGCTTTGTTCTTCGTTCCAAAAAAGGAAGGAGACCTTAGAACTTGTATAGATTATCGCTCCCTGAACCAGATCACCGTTAAGAATAGATATCCATTACCTTTGATCCCTGAACTCCTGGACCAAGTCAGAAAAGCATGCATATATACAAAGCTGGATCTTAGAGGAGCTTACCACTTGGTACGAGTAAAAGAGGGCGATGAATGGAAGACGGCCTTCCGCACCAAGTATGGGCTATTTGAATATCAGGTCATGCCTTTCGGACTTTGTAATGCCCCGGCCGCCTTTCGATGTCCTCAGGGAGCTCATAGATGTGTGTGTTGTTGTTTACATTGACGACATCCTCGTTTATTCTTCATCGGAATCTGAACATCGGAAACACGTGAAAATGGTCCTCCAAAGATTGCGTCAACACAAACTTTTCGCTAAGTTTGAAAAATGTGTTTTCAACGTGACTGAAGTTGAATTCTTGGGATTCATATTATCACCTGGCGGAGTGCGTATGGATTCAAAGAAGGTCGATGCAGTTCTCAAATGGCCATCACCATCCTCCGTAAAAGGTGTGCAAAGCATGTTAGGCTTAGCTAACTTTTACCGCAGGTTTATCCCGGAATTCTTTCGAATAGTCCAGCCCATCACTGCCTTGTTAAAGAAAAACAAATGTTTTGAATGGTCTACCGAGGCGGAACAAGCTTTCCAGGATCTGAAGACTAAATTTATCTCTGCACCAATCTTAAAACACCCTCGCACCGAACTCCGCTACATCGTGGAAACTGATGCTTCAAGCCTTGCCATGGGGGCAGTTCTATCACAAAAGGACCCGGTAACCAATCAGTTGCATCCCGTGGCATTTTGGTCCCGCAAATTCTCGCCTCCTGAAATCAATTACACGATTACTGACAAGGAACTTCTGGCTATGAAGTCTGCCTTTAAGGCTTGGCGGCTTTATCTGCTGGGGGCCCGACACACCGTTACTGTGATTACGGATCACCGAAACCTGCAATATTTGAAAACCGCAAAAGCCCAATCCTCTAGACAACTCCGTTGGGCATTATTCTTTGCCGAGTTTGACTTCATAATTATCTATCGACCTGGTACAAAAAACGGTAAAGCTGATGCCCTTTCTCGGATGGGAGTGGAGGAACACTTGATCAACCCTAAACCTGTACCAATCATTCCCGAACAAAGAATTCTGGGTGTAATCGCCACAGAATCCATAGAGGAAGTTAAGGATTAAGCCAGGCAACTTGTAACTCCAGCAGACATACAGAATTGGCATCTGCAGGGAAAGGACTTTGCAGTAAAGGACAACTTATTGTATTTCCAAGAATGATTATACCTACCCAGCACAGATTTACAGAAAAAAGTAATCTCTTGTTATCACGATTCTTTAATGGAAGGACATCCTGGTATGGCCAAGACCTCAGAAAAGATCAAGCGCTACTTCTGGTGGCCGTCTTGGAAAAAAGATATCAGAGACTTTATAATGTCCTGTGGAGTATGCGCCCAAAACAAGAGTCAAAAGGAAAGACCAGCAGGCCTCTTACGCCCTATTGACATCCCACCTCGCCCTTGGCATACACTTTCTATGGACTTCATCACCGATCTACCTCCATGCTCCGGATACAATACGATTCTAGTAATCGTGGACTTATTCTCCAAGATGGCGCATTTCATTCCGCTCATAGGCTTGCCAAGAGCAGCAACTCTGGCCCGAGAATTTCTCGAAAACATCGTCCGACTGCACGGTTTTCCTTCGGTTCTAATTTCGGATCGAGGTAGTCAATTTATTTCTCATTTTTGGCGAAGTTGCTGTCGGTCGGCTCAAATTGATGTGAGACTATCGACCAGTCACCACCCTCAGACCGACGGACAAACCGAGAGGACCAATCAAACTCTGGAACAGTATTTACGCTGCATGCTGCAACAAACTGAAAAAACTTGGAAAGACATCCTTTGGATAGCCGAATATGCCTACAATAACTCTGTCCATTCGGGAACTGGGAAAACCCTGTTTTTTCTTTTGTACGGCAGTCACCCTCGAACCTCGGAGTTGGATCCCCTCCAAGATCTTGAAACACCAGCAGTAGACTACCTGCATTCTACAATCACCCAAGCCTTTAAGGAAGCTGTTTCTCACCTTCAAAGGGCTAAAGAACAATACAAGAAAGGAGCAGATCAACATCGGAAGGAAGCCCCTCAATATCAAGTAGGGGATCAAGTCTGGTTATCCACCAAATATCTACCTCTAAAAGGGCCACGCACATTCAACCCAAGATACCTTGGTCCCTATTCCATCACTACCATAGTAAATAAACCCAGTAGCGGTCAAGTTGGACTTGCCCCCGCACATGAAGATACATCCGGTCTTCCACGTCTCTCTATTAAAACCCGTGCAACCTCAAACCCGACTAACCAAATCTCCAAAACCTATCCTAGTTGATCGAGAACTCGATTTTGAAGTCAAAAGCATTCTGGACTCCAAGATCTCCAAATCTAAACTATTCTACCTAATTGACTGGAAAGGCTATGGCCCCCAAGAGAGATCCTGGGAACCTGCTGAATATGTCCACGCTCCTCGCCTAATCAAAAGATTTCACTGAACATTTCCTGACAAGCCAAAACCCCCGGAGAAGCCCGGTTTGGGAGGGGCCTTGAGGGGGGATACTGTCATGATCTCTGCTTCCAAAAGGTCAGGGTTTTCCCAACTCCCTTGGAAGCAGATCCATAACCCAGGTTCCGAGTGCCAACCAGTCCCAATTGGGACCTTTTGGACCCAGTCCTGGCGCCAGTGGCACCAGGCTCATAAATATGCCCAGTCCCAGCGCTGGAAGCGCCGGGCTCATAATGCTTGGGTGGACTTACCTGCAGCAGACCATGCTGCTTACTTGCCTGCCAGTTGAGTCTCTGATCCTCTTCTGTTTGGAACTACTTTTCCTGTTGGGTGGGGCAGGAGCCACTCCCTAGATTCAGAACACTGGAACTCTTCTGGAAAGCAGGAACTCTTTTCTTACCTAGGCGTGGCTGTGGAAGGAGACACCTAAGCACTACAGGAGGCTATTTAAACCACACCCGATGGATGAATCTTGCTTTGCGTTATTCTGCATCCTCAGCAGCAGAACGCTCATCGTGTCTTCTGCATCTGATCCTGGGCCTAAGGAGAAAGGCTTACCATTCTGAATCCAGTCTTCAGCAACACCTATAAAGACAAGAAAGAACAGGTTAGCATTACGGTCTTCAGTGACAGCTCTTCACTTACCTGGTCCATCGGCTGTCACCAACGCCTCGCGCTGCATTCCGGCATCTGAAAGACAAAACAAGGTGCGTTTAAAGACATTGGGGAACTTTAATACTCACGTGCCATTACTCCTTTCCACATCTAACCCAGTGGGTATTCAGGCACCCTGCAGCCGCCCCGAACTTGTACCTGCAAAATAAAAAGGCAGTTAGAGCGCATCGTGAAGCAGGCAACAAGCGCTTACTTACGTGCTTCCAGGCGCTTCTATTCATCACACGGGCTCCATTTTCAACTCACTTCAGCCCGCCATCCGCCATAACCGGAACCCTGCAAAACAAGAGACATCATTACTAAAGACTTTAAAGACATTAGAATTACTCGAAACTTACCGTTCGTGCAGTAAACGACGGACAGCAGTCCTCTGAAGTCAAGAGGCCTGCTCCCCTTATCCAGTGAAGAAACTGGTTACAGCACCCTGCCTCGAGGCAGATGGAGAGCACGACGTTCACTTACCTAAGGTGAGAGCGTTAACTGTTGGGGTTCTACAGGAGAAGAGAAAGGGAAGAAGAGAGAGACATTCAATAACCCAGTTCATTAATCCCACATTTTCTATCTGTAGACATCTTACCCTTCGAGCCAGACATACAGTGCACAGAGGTCCAGCCCAAAGAGCCAGCCGTGTGTTACACATCACCTTTGAAGATACGGTATACGCCCAGTCAAGACCAGCGCCTCTACGGGAATCAGGTGAGCGTTACACCTTATCAACTGTGCGGGAAGGCTGTGTCCTTCGCAATAATGATCCAGGAAAGTCGTTCAGGACAATTGCTTCACTTTCAACAATGAATGGACAAGAGGAGGCAAATACTTCTAGGCCTCAACTAACGCAGCTGACTGTGAGTATTCCCCATAGGGTTCCCCTGGGTGATGAAAGATCTATGAGCGAGGGAGTCAATCCCTCGGATGTGTCTCATTCAGATTCGCCACAGAAGCTACCCCCGACTGTTCGGGTTGCTGATGTTGTTACTCGTCTGCCAGACGTAAACATTATATCACCTCTTATCGAGCAATCTGAAACCTCAATGAAACCTCCCTCAGTTACTCCATCTACTCATCCTGAAAACAATTTGTTAGATGTAAGAATCTCTGTGCCACCTACGTCTGCTAATACTGAAGGAATTACTGGATTCTCAGAACAAGAAGCAAGCCGCTGTTCTGATACAAAAGATAAAACTTATGAAATATTCCAGAAAGCACACATTGGCGATGTAAGCAAACTGCAGGAAAAAAAATCAAAGAATCAAAAATGCAAACGAAAAGGTAACAACATGGGATCAAGGAAATTTCTAAGAAATCTAAAATCAGTCAATGTATTTGTTAATACAGAAAAAGCAAATGAACCATCTAAAAAGACCAATATAGACGTCCTGCAAAAGTGCCCTGATGACTCTGAACCGACAATTGTGCTAGATGAAAGTTCCGAAACTGATGAGCAAGAGCTCTTAAATTTATCAGTCTATGAAGATATGACAAATGCTGAAATAGACGATGAGGAGTCGGCCCACAAAATCACAAGTCCTGAGGCCATGGCAAAAATTGATTGGCCAAACTCTTCAAATGGAGCATCCCGAGCCAGTAACGGGCGAGTCTGTGAACTAATACTCCCGCCAACAGAAGCGATACCGTTGGCCCCCATTGAAAACTCTAACAAATTTGAAACTATGGCGGAAAAAGAAGACGCCTGGGTGCTCGGAAAGAAGCCCCAAAATTCGGAACTGAAAATAGCTCAGCTTGCTGGAATGACCATAGCAAAACGCAGACTGAAGAAAATGTTAAATCAAAACTTGACATGACTAATACGGCTAGTACAATTCAGCCCATCCTGAAGGATCCCAAAACAACTGCAACATCAAACGTGGTTAACAAAAACCAACGAAGTTCGCAACAAAACGTCTACGTAAATAAAGACAAACTGGTAAAACCTGCGAAGTATATGCTAATATTGGGAAGAATATTGGACACTAAAGATGGCCTAACTTTGAATCGAAACAATGTCCTTAGACTTTTACATCACGTTCCTGGACTTCGGTCAATAGAGTTCAAGGACATTCAAACAGTGGCCTTCAACAATGATCATCAGAATGACAAAGTCGGACTGCATATAAATTCCAGACTTGTCTGTGATTTACTCCTAAATGCAGTCTCGTTTCTACTATCTCTGGGCTTTGACATCCATGAGGTCTCTCAAAATAATGTTGCAGACCCTTGTTCCACAAAGGCAATGGTAGCAATGGATAACAATCCGTCCTCAACCTACAAGGTTACCTTTGGAAACAATGCTAACTTAAATCCACCCAATAAAGCTGTCATCACGACACCGAACAACAAGCTGGAAATCAACAAGGAACCAAACAGCCTCCCACAGGAAGAACACTTGTTTAACCTGGGAGAAAACATCAAAATTACAATTTTGGGAACAAATTCCGCAGTTGCAAGTGAGCAAAACATCGACTCACAAACTTTGGATGACAATAACACGACAAAAAATTGGAATTAGCTAGCTGGTGTTTTGGGAGGGCAATCTATCTAATGCCATCAGGGACACTGTAGTTCCCACATGAATGTCCTCTCATGGAACACCCGAGGATTCATGCATTTATTTAATGAATCTAAAAAAATCCTTTGAATCAAACAGTGATTTGTCTGCAGGAAAAGTGGCTGACTTTGTGCCCATTGTCAGATGAGTATGAAATAGTCATGAACCCAGCCATAGCGAGAAAAAAAGGTCGCCCATCTGCTGGCCTAATAACAATGGTGCAAAAAAACTCGGGTTGGAAAGTGAAAAGTGCCTGTAATTATACCCCATATATCCAACACACAATTGCACAGGCTATTTCAATGAATCCCGGGAAAAAAATCCAGCTCAATATAATCAATTTATACTGGCATCATAAAGAAGCTGGTACATATAAATTTATGAATACAGTATTGGATCTAATTGACGCGATTAATAGCGAGCAACAAGTACCCAACATAATCTGCTGTGGTGATTTCAATCTATCATGCTTAAGGGATGTGCAAGATTCTGCAGCATCAACCACAACGCAAAAGTTGGCAGCAAAATGGTGCTCGGCCTTGCAAGAAAGAAACATAACAATGGCAAATGGGAACACTAGTGGAGATATTCCAGCACAAAAAACATGGAAAAGTGGAAAGTCATCTTCCACTATAGACTATGGGCCTCATTACGACCCAGGCGGTAAGTTACCGCCTGGGCCGTGACTTTACCACCATGGCGTAAACTACGTTTACGCCATGGTGGTTGGCGGACTTACCGCCCCATTCCGAGGTTGGCAGGGCGGTAAGTCCCCAATCCCCATTTACCCTTCCCCATTCCCATTTTTGCCCCATAGGGCATAATGGGAGTGGGGAAGGCGTTAATTACGCCACCGTAAATTACGGTGGCGTAATTAACTCCATGGTCCCTTAGCGCCATGGATTTTAACACCCGCCAAAAGCGGGTGTTAAAACCTCCATGGCGCTAAGGGACCTCGTAATTGGCGGTAAGGGGTCGGCGCAGCTAACGCTGGCGTAAACCCCTTACCGCCAGGGTCGTAATGAGGCCCTATGTCTTTATTTCTGACAATCTGAGCCAACGAGCCGTGGAACTAACGGTATTAGAAGATCTAAACAGTGACCACAGTAAGCTAACACTTACTCTGCTTTCTCCGACTGTAGTGAAACCAAACAGCTGGAGGAATCAGGTTGAAGCAGAATCTAACAGAATTCGCCTGAAAATAAAGCCTTTTGAGGTGAAGCGGATTACAGATTTATACTATAACCTCATAACAAACTCAACAGACGCTAGCCTTGAATACACTGTTGTATTAAAACAGTTTATGACCATTCATAATGGTTCAAAAGACCAGACTTTGCTCCCAAACACTGCTATAATCACGCAATTGCAGTAAGAAAGAGGCAATTAAGAAAAGAGCTAAGACATCACGCAAAACTCGATCTTGATCAGCGACAGCTTGCAAAAAAAGCCTCAAAGCAGCAATATAAAAACTGGCTAATTTCGCACAAATCCATCCAATATCAACAGGGTAGCGAAGCCATGTTAGCGGTGCTCAGCAACAAGAATTCAGCCGACTTTTGGAATCTGATTAACAACATGAACTGTCAACAAAGTGCAATTCAGACAAACATGGTCCCGCAAGCTGAATGGGTTACCCATTTCGATTCGGTTTACAGAAAAAACAGCTCAACAATTGAATCTAAATTTCCGAAGCTCACCAAGTGGGATTTAAGGTTCGACAAGGAGAGCATAGCACAGAGCATCCTACGAGCATCTTCTTCAAGAGAACCGGGTCCCGATGGACTTACCAACCATCTAATAAAACAAAACCCAGAGGATTGGTCTGAGTTCCTCATGCTACTGTTCATAAAGATCGCGGAAGAAGCCCCCATACCATCTAGCTGGAAATCAGCAATTATAATTCCCATCTTCAAGAATGGAAACAGAGCAGATCCGAAAAACTACAGGCCCATAGCATTATTAGATGTCCTTGGAAAAATCTTTGCTATCCAGCTACAAAACCAACTGATGAAATGGATTGAATCTACAAAACATCTGGACCTCCGACAAACTGGTTTTGTCCGAGGCGTTGGCTGTGTGTAACGCTCACCTGATTCCCGTAGAGGCGCCGGTCTTGACTGGGCGTATACCGTATCTTCAAAGGTGATGTGTAACACACGGCTGGCTCTTTGGGCTGGACCTCTGTGCACTGTATGTCTGACTCAAAGGGTAAGATGTCTGCAGATGGAAAATATGGGATTAAGGAACTGGGTTATTGAATGTCTCTCTCTTCTTCCCTTTCTCTTCTCCTGTAGAACCCCAAAGGTTAACGCTCTCACCTTAGGTAAGTGAACGCCATGCTCTCCATCTGCCTCGGGGCAGGGTGCTGTAACCAGTTTCTTCACTGGATAAGGGGAGCAGGCCTCTTGACTTCAGAGGACTGCTGTCCGTCGTTTACTGCACGAACGGTAAGTTTCGAGTAATTCTAATGTCTTTAAAGTCTTTAGTAATGATGTTTCTTGTTTTGCAGGGTTCCGGCGATGGCGGATGACGGGCTGAAGTGAGTTGAAGATGGAGCCCGTGTGATGAATAGAAGCGCCTGGAAGCGCCTGGAAGCACTGTGCCAATAAAAACTTATAGAGGAGTTAAACAGGGTTGCCCACTTGCTGCCATAATATTTAATCTGTTCATCTCAGACCTGGGGACTGCCTTTGAAAATAACAGTGCCTTCGCTCCAAAAATAAATGGAAATGAAGTAAATTGGCTCCTGTATGCGGACGATCTAGTCCTATTGGACTTAACACCAATAGGACTGCAACGGAAATTGCAGATCCTTGATCAATATGTCACGCAAAACGGATTAACTGTGAATTCCAAAAAATCTGTAATCCTAACTCTGCAAGATCTTCAAAAAAACAAAAAGAGAGAGGGCCTGAAAAAGTTTAAATGGCGAATTGGGAAGGATGTTCAAGCGATGACCATAATGTGTCTGGACAAAAAGCGTTGACCAGACCATTAGCTCAAGTATCAACGAGTCTCCTTGGGTTGTGAAAACAAGGGATAAATGTAAACAACTAACAGCACAGGCCTGCATACTTAACAAGAAGTTTGGCAAACATTCATTAAAACCTGTCATGGACTTCTATAAAATGAAATTCATTCCGGCAATTACACATGGAGCCAATAGTGCTCTGGGATGTCCAGACACATTATGGTCATCGCTTGAACATCACTTCTGGTCCAAAGTCTTGCGTCTCCCAATGGGCGTACCAACTGCTTGCATACGATATGAGCTACGTCTTCTGTCAATCAATGCAATAGTAACATGGACCACTCTAAACGAATTTAGAAAAATAACCTCTGATTCAATTGCTCCTCAATATCAGATTCTATCCAATGCAGACACAGGACCGACAAACTGCATTCTGTCCCAATGGATAACACGCTGTGACAACATCCTCAGTGATCTATGCACCAATAGATAGTTACTTCATATGAATCCTGTCAAAGTAAAATTACTACTATGGCAACAAGATTGGATTGTCACAGGTGACATAAGAGGAACTCATAGAATTATGAGAACATGTCCAGCCGAAGCAAGAAAACTAAATGATCCTCAATCTTACTTGCTTAAGTTCCCAGATACTGCCCGTAGACTCCTTTATATGAAATTTCACTTGAACCAATTTCCAACAAGAGAAATGTTGGCAATTCGACAAAAAGATGGAGCTCCAATATTGACCTGTCGCTTATGTGGGGAGGAAAATGAAACTTTGAAACACCTTATTTTGTTCTGCACACAATTGCGACAGGAACGATCTATCCACTTGAGAAAATATATTGTGGCAAGACCAACCCTGTCCGCTGAGGATTGGTGGGATATGATGCATCAAGACGTGGAACGCAGCCTAACAATTGAATTGACTTTCCTTCTTGAAAAGATGATCGAAAAACTGGAAAAACATGAAAACAACATCAAAGCCGCCCTAACTTCAGCTTGAACATTGGCAATCTAAGAGTGCTTTGGATTGCAAACGCTCCTTACTTAGTCTTATGCCTCTCCCTTTTGCTTTCCTCTAGTTTCCTTTGTCTATCTTTGCCCTTATTTTCCGATTGGAGCTCCTTCTGCGGATCTTCCTCCTGCGGATCCTTCTTCAAGAATGAACTTTTTAATGTATTCTGAAATTTTTTTCTGTTTTCTTCTTTTTCTATTTTTTAAAGGTTTGTAACAAACCAATAAAAAAATGAAAATAAAATAAAAATAAACCATGTGGAACATATGGCAAGACACATGAAAAATGGTGTACCCATCCCCAACGAGAGACCCCAAACACCATTATGAAACATCTCACTCATCACCAAAAGCATCCCCGCATTGACACCATTACACACACACACACCCAAGAAGTCACCCAACCAACACTGACACGCCGACACCAAACATGCAGTGCCCCTACAATAGGAATGACATCCGAAAACCAGCCCTTGGCACCCACCTCCAGCTATCTGATGGTCCCTCCGCTACATGTGAAACACATGTCCACATGTCCAAGTCAATTCATAGAATGTCACCTTGTCAAGTACTTACAACACACATCACTGAACACCCATGAACATATTCACCAATGTAGTTCAAAGTCAACCACAGCATCCATGCACACCATGTACACAATTGACCAACATGCCTGTACTGCAAAGAACGGAAGTGGGCAAGCAGCAGATGTGCATGACAAAGCTGTGAACAACGTGAATTAAAAGCATGTTACCTCCCCACATCTACAGTAGACCACCAATGTTCATCAAACATGGATGCAGCATCCATCACACACACGAAGCATGCACACATGTGCCCCACCAAACATCACAATAACAACATGACACACAGAGTGAGGCCCTAACCCACATGACAGCCACGGTACAGACTCAATTGGAGAACGTGGCCAATCTAAATGTGCACATGGACAAAGAGACAGCAAGCGGTGTGGGAGAATCATGATAATAAACTTGTATTAAAAACAACCTATGTAAAAGAAAAAGGGAAGGGAAAAATAGTCCATGTAAAAGAAATATAAATACCAAATGAAACCTACAACTAAAGAACTATGCATATCAGGCAGCAGGCTAGTCCGTTGTGATTTCCACCTCTACCTATGCCATCTGCAGGCGGACATCCATTGTTGCCTGGACTGATTGCAGGGCTTCCCTCATGTGAGACTCAATCTCCTCCACTGCCCTACAAGCCTCCTCCAGGTTGGCAGCCCACCCCGTCGCCAACCCCTCCTCCACCTCGGCCATGTCCCTGGCAATTGCCACATCACGTGCCCACTTCCTCTCCACCTCCTGCTGCCTCACATAGTCTATCTGGGCCAACACCAGAGCCCTCAGGCACTATCGTGTCTCCTCGCTCACTTGTGCCATGTCAGCGCCTGCTTGCCTCCTCCTACTGCCAATGCCCTGCAGGATTTGCCTCCTCACAGTCACCATCTCCTGCTGCCTGGCATTGTGTGTGTGGTGCAGGTACTCCCTCCTAGTGGTTGGCAGTCTGCATTGGGGGCACTGCCCTCAAGTGCCTGGTGTACATCCACAGCCATTGTATGGACTTCCACCAGGGACACTGGCACATACAGACTGGGCATTTGTGGGACTGGTGTGCAGGCGACCCTGGTGGTAACTGGCAGGGAGGCCTCAGTGGAGGATGAGATGCTTGTTCAGCACAAGCATCGAAGCCCGCCACCTCAAGACACCCATCAGCAGGGTCAGCACCTCATACCGGATGGCCACATCAGCTGGAAGTGCAGCCTTGGTCTGGGTGGAGGCATCGTTGAAGGTGTGTAGTGCTGCAGCAGATGACAATGGGACAGGAGGTTGTGTTGACTCCTCCACGGTGGACTGCACATCCTCCTGTCACAGGACCAGATGTGCAGCCTGCACACCCCCCTCGGTACTGCCACCTGACACCGGGGGCTAGGCTGCAATGGCATCCTCCTTCTCCTCCATCGAACTTGATGCGTCCAGAGAGGTCTCCATGCTTTGGGTCCCCTCTGTGGCTACCTTACCTGAAGTGGGGAATGGAACACCAGAATGTCTTTGTAAACAAGTGCAGCAGCTACACCTAGAAGCTGAGACTTGGGGAAGGGAACCCTGAGCCTGATGGGTACTGTGAATATTAAGACAAAGAAAAAGTGCTGCTTTCTAAGACTGGCCTTAGATACATCAGTTGTGGGAAGTCCCCCTTTATAGGTAGGGCAAGTTAGGTGTTACTCCCATCCTAAAGTATTAAATAAAGGTTTTCCAACTGGATCTATTGTGTCTGCTGTTGATACCATGTCTGTCTCACATCTGGTGTCAGGAGTAGGATGTGGCTCAACCAATACAGGCATTCATATTAGGAAGGACAGTCCTTAAATTCCAGTGCCCTATCAAGAGTAGCAGAGAGGGAGAGAATGAATCACAACCTTTTTCTGGGTGGTTCAGATATCTTTGGACCTGAGGGAAAGAAAATTCAATCAAGCCCCATTTTCCATTAATGGGGCAAAGTCTATGGAAAAGTTACGAGAATCCTCTAAAACCGTAGGCCAAAGAGTAGAAATCCAATTTGCTCCCTTAACCAAAACAAGCCATTCTTCCCATTAGGAACATTTTGGAAATTAATACTTATCAACTTCCTTTTCCCCATGCTTGTAAGGTACCTAGAAGAGATAAGTATTTTATCTCTCTAGAAGTTGAGGTAGAAATACCGACCCACTCTAGCATGTAGCTTGTACATCTAGTTGAAACAAGGCAGAAGAAGGGGTTAAGGGTGTTACCCCTCTTGGTGAATGGAGGGGAATTCAAATTGCCATCTTGAATTTGTCATATGATCCGATACAGATTGAGAGAGGTTATTTAGTGGGACTCCCAAATTATGAAACTTCTTGAAAAATCCTTGCCCCAACTAGGTTCTTGGGAAGAAGATAAGAGAATCCCTGAGAGTCCACTAAACCAGAAAAGGGTCCAAAAAATGTTTTCATGGGACTCCCAGCTGGAGGCAACTAAAGCCCTGGTCTCTAATTTTAACCTGACCGAGTCCAGAAACTTAAGGAAACAGGGGAGAGCCTCTGATAAGTCTACCTCTGAAGAGATCCCTCTCTCCAGGAATACTGAAAATAATGACACTCTTTATTGGTCATCTTGCCACCCTCCCCAAGAAGTGCTGTTTTTGTTACTTTGGTATCAGATGTCCTCCCTGAATCTTATCTATCCTGCTACTCTGAAAGTAGAGGACCAGGAATCTTCGCTGATAGACGTCTCCCAGGTTGTATCCCAAAGTCAGAGTCCTGTGGGGCAAAGTAAAGACATAGGGAAAGAGTCTGGACTCTCTCGGACCATTTGTTGGAGATCAGAAGAGGGGGCAATGATGATATCCCATTTTCCCGGCAGACCTTAGAATTGGTGCACTAAAAGGGGAATTTCAACCCAGTCCCTTGAGCGGAGAACTCCTTTCCCATTTTCTTAAGGCCCTCCATCTCCTCCACTGAGTTACCTATGTCCAGCCTCGGGTTTGAGGTGAAGCAAGAGAAGGGTGAAGAACTGTCAATCCTGATACAGCCCTGAGCCTTAGAAACTCCCACTGAATCCATCAATACCAATCCAGATGTGGGAGATTCCAGTAGGAGAGAAAGAAATACAGGAACGCCTCAATGACTCGTTAGGATTAGAATCATCTGGTGATTCTGAAAAGGCGGCACACTTGAGCTTAGCACACTCTCTGACTTCTCTAGCATGAGGATGCAGTTCAAAACCCCAACATCAGGGCCTTCTGTGCCAAAGTCTCTTTGCCATTGAAAGTCCCTTATTTCAGAGGGTCTGATGCAACACAACAAACATTAAAGTTCCTTTCTTCTTAGGATTTCACATATACAACTTCTCAGGTGATTTTCTGTTCACCCCGGGTCCCCCTCCGCCAGGCTCAGATTCAGATTTCTGGAAAGTAACGGTTCCTTGTCGAAAAGATCAAGGAAACATCCCTCCTGGCAATCCCCTTCTGTTTTGCTGTCTTTCTTCTCACAGTCAGCTGCCATCTCGAAACTGCTCTTTCCTCGTGTGCTTTGCCTCGCTAAGAGTGTGCTCTCATGCTCCGCCTTTTATCTGTGTGGGGAAGCTTAAGGGGGGGTAGGTGTGTGTGTGATGGTCAGTAATTGCCTGACCATTGTATTGGGACACATAAGATATACTGCTTGTGTGTTAGTCTGTTTTCTCTCATAGCGGGCTGTCCGTGTGAAAGTGTTTGTGTTGTAAAAGGGGGGCAGGAGGTAAGAGTTTCTAAATATCCTACCTGGTAGGATGGGGTAAAGGTGTTATAGGGAAGGTGATACTGCATCTCACCATCCGCTATCCCACTCCCATTCTCAGAAGAACCCTCACCCTGGTGATCCTCCCACGCTGGTCCACCCCAGGAAGTGGATCCAAAAGCGATGGCTGTGTACTGGCCACCTGGATGGCAGATCCCTGGGGACTAGTGGGTGAGACACCTGTTTTCTCACACTACCCAATACCAAAGGTGTTTCTCTCGTAAAGGCTCTGGGCACATCACTAGATATTGTCCGTTACATTTAATTGACCATTCCCCCACACCACCAGTGAGAAAATCCAATCAGAAGGGACAGAGTAAAGAAGAGAAGGTTAGACCACCTATTATGAGTATACTAATAAATCGGAAGGAAAGCCCAAAAAGGCGTTTGGAAAAGGGGACAAAAAATAGGAATAAGAAGAAATCGCCCCCTTTTCTATTTATGGGAAAGAAAACCTCCCATCGAATCCCTGCAATCTTAGGAGAGAGAATAATTTGGGTGCAGTTGGATAGTGGAAGTAAGGGATCTGCCATACACCCAGATCTACTATCCCAGGGGTGGAAGAGAATGGGAAGAGAAAATATAGGGTGCATTCATGTCCATAATGAAAGCCATCCCTTGACACAACTCCATATTTTCATCATGGGAAAGAAATTCCATTTAATGCCTGATTCCCGATCTACCAACTCAATTAATCCTCGGAACTGACATTCCCCAATTCAATCATTGGGTATCCAAATAGAACTCCGATCCTTCAATGGTGGACCTCCTACTCTCAGGAAACATCCTTGGGGGTGGGGGGTGCTGTTGCGCGATGAACCAGTGAGGACATGACCAACGACAGCTCTGTGTAAACCACAGACATCCTGCTTAACATCCTGCCTTTTCGCCCGAAACTGGAGCGGAACCTTGCCAGCGCAGATGTGAGTAACGGGCAGGCACTGTAACATTGAGGCTCCCAATGAAAAGGACAGTTCGGGAACCCAACAGTCTGCTTTGTCTACAAATGATCTTTGCTTGCCGCCATCTTGCTGACACCCTCAGCGGCTGAGACGGTGTTGAGCCGGCAGTCTGCAGCTCAGTGTGGAGCGAGGGACGGGGTGTACTGGACACCCCCACCAATCGCAGCACCTAAGGACAGTGCCGTCAGTGAGCACATGATACAACCGCAATAACAAGGTACCTGCTATTGACTCGACCGACAGGACTAACACACGGACAGTGCGGGACCATGATTTGCATCGCATCCCAGACGGTGGGCCCTGGAAGCATGAAGCTCTTCGCCTCAGGCATACGCATCCCAGCTTCGGCTGGAAGATATGAGGAAGGATTACATGCAGCGACGCAACAATAGCCCTCACAGACATCCCTGCACCAACTTGCTCTCCCACACTGGTGCTGGATTGCAATGAAGGACCCAAACTGGCAGCAATCCAATATTGGGTGATTGCCCACCCGCTGCACTGCGACTGCCCTCCTTGCTCTCTTTCCTCCCAGTGTGACACTGGTGGAGGGGAGCTGTGGAGCTGATCTAACAACGTTGCACTGCAGTGGCGGCAGGTTCTCCAGGCACCTCTACCATCATTCCCTGCACCTGTAAAATAAAGATAACATAAAATAAGGGTACCATAGGAGCAGAACTCACAGAAGAGGAATATCCTGCTAGTTAAGGCTCTGACATGACAACCTTCGCTTAGACTCTAGACCTGCAGTGATCTCCAACGTGTGCCTGATCTATATACGGTGGCGGCATTGTGGCTGTACAGGGCTACCTTACCATTTACGATTCCTGGGCTGGAGTACGACATATCACGCTGTGGTGAAGCACTGGACACAAACTGTACCACTTGATGCAGAGCATGTCTATACATTTCGCAGAAAAATATACTATACTATCTACCACAACGCAACCAATAGCCCTCGTGGGCTGTCAGACTAACACGCTTTTCCCTAGCCCCGCAGCGCATTGTCAACTAAGCACCCTTCTCCTCCTTACAACCACTGATACATCATGGTTAAAGACAAGCCCCAAAAAAATCTCCACCCAGAGCATGATGGACCAATATGCGACGTGTGGGACCAACGTGCCCATTAACCAAAGTGAGCAGGGAGACACGCCTCAGGGGGAAGAAGCTCTCTCTCTGAAGGATTTGATGCCGGCCATTGTCAACTGTCGCTCATCTATGAAAGAGAAAATGGATGTCATCTGTGTAGAGGTATCGCTCCTGCGACACGACCTGCAGAAGCTATCTTCTCGCACGGGAGAAGCTGAACGCTGCATCTCTGACACTGGGGACTCGGTCAGAGTGATGGAACAGCAGCTGCTAAAGGTAAAGCACCAACTCAAGACGATGGAGTGTCAGATTGATGAAGGGGAAGTAGATCTAGATGCAACCATGTTCGCATCTTGGGGGTCCCTGAAAAGGTTGAGGGACCAAATATGGAATTATTTTTTAGCAATGGCTGGCGGACCTGTTTTCCCCTAAGAAATTCTCAAACTTTTTTTCCATTGAAAGAGCCCACTGCATGCCATCGGGAGGACCAACAGCTGGAGCATCACCATGCATGGTCATCGCTATGATATTGGATTATAGAGACCGAGATGCGCTACTCCAAATGGCTCGCACAAAAGGATCAACAACGTACACGGTTCCCAAAATCACATTCTTCCTGGATTACACCAGGGAAGTGCAATGCGCCAGACAATCCTTTGACCCACTGAAATGTTGACTACAATCCCTGGGCATCAGGTACGGGTTGCTCTTTCCAGCTCAGCTGAAAATGTACTACCAGGAAACCACAGTCCACTTCACGGATCCTCGTAAGGCACGGACATGGGCCGAGCAACATCTGGAAGGTGATTGGAGACCCGAAAGATCGAGATCACAAAATAAACCTTGGACAGGCTTCCGACGATCTTCACCTACACATTCGACTGAGATACAGGGACTGGTGCCAGCCACAATAACAGAAGGCACCTGACTATTTCAAGATGGAGGAGGTATGTGACAAGCTTGCTAACGCGGGCCTGGCAATTTGCAGAGCCACGGGGTTGGCAGAGCTCTGGTTGGCTGCTCTGCGGTTTGGCACACCCCACGTTTGACTTTTCCATTATTTCCCTAGTTTGATTTGGTGAAGACCGTATTTACGGCTTGTATGTTCTTATTTTGTTGCTGATAATGTACGTACGAGTTTATGGGAACATGTTTGGGCCACAGATACTTTGGATTGGGGCAGAGAATGGGGTGGGGAGAGTTTGGGGTTCTCTTCTTTTTCTTTAATTTCCATCCAGTCATCGCGCACACATCCACTCACACCACTGGATATGTAGACCTATCACTGATCACACATCTAACCACTAACAGGCTTGCCCCATGCCTTGATATGCAGTGGAACAAACTGAAATCTCTTAAACTTCTTACATGGAATGTTAATGGCCTGGGTACCAGAATCAAACGGCGAGATGTCCCACCATTTCTCAATGGGCACTCCCCCGATATCGCCCTTCTTACGGAGACACATTGTGTCGGCACATCATGCACCTTTTTCCGCAGAACAAATTATCGGACAGTAATACATGCAGGCTTCTCTGTGGGATTTCGGGGAGTCTTAATATTAGTACTCAATCCCTTTAAACTAGCACTGGTGAAACAAGATCCTAGGTATGGGTTGAGACCATAGGTGTACTGGCAGTATATGCCCCCCTCCACTCTCAACAGACTTACTCAACGACATTTTAGCCATTGTCGTAGACTCGTAGACCATCGACCCGACTTTTGGATCCTTGGGGGCTACTTCAACGACGTCATGGACGTGGCACTAGATTGCACACATTTTCAGGGCAGGAACCCCGACTCTTCCACAAAACAAGTGGCTTTCGCCTATGCGCTCAGTCTGAGCGATGTCTGTTGAGATCTCCACCCATGGGAGCAGGGGTACTCATTGCACTCTGGGGCTCATGCCTCCCTATCAAGACTCGACTACTTCTTCCTCTCCAAACAGGACAGATATAGGGTAATTAACGCAAAGTTTCTTGTAAGAGGGGTCTCGGATCACTCACTCCTAGAGATTGAGATTTGCATGAACAGGGTCAAACTGACTGTCTCGTGGTGCCTAAATAGTTATTACATGGGTTTTTCTGAATGTATAGACCATATCCAGAACTGTACCACAGAATATTTTCACCTGAATGAGGGCACAGTAGAAAAACCTGATACACTGTGAGAGGCATACAAGGCGGTACTCCTGGGTGAGATGCTCTCCTGGATCTCAGCAAAAAAGAAGGCCCAACGTCAGAATGTAACTGAGGCAGTGGAAGAAGCAAATAAACTGGAGGAGGAATATTTGCTCGCAGGCTCATCCGAAAAACATCAAGCTCTCCTTACGGCTAGAGAAAAACTCTCAACATCTTAATGGACAATGTCAAACAGGCCACTGGGAGATGCGTACTTGCATCCACGAATCAGGGGACAAGGCAGGTAAAATACTGGCCTGGCGCAAGAGACTTTTGATTGATTGATTGTTTACACAATGGGCCTCATTACGAGTCCGGCGGTAACCGCGGCGGTAAAACCACCTGGTTACCGCCGGACTCGTATTATCATTCCGCCTCAGTGACTCCCAGAAATACCAGGGCATTACGACCCTGGTGTCCTGGTGTCCTGGAGGCAGAATGGTGTAAATCCCCATTCCCATTGAGTCCCATAGGACTCAATGGGAATGGGGAAGTGGAAACACTGACACCATCTCGTGATGGTGCTGGTGTTTCCACGTCCACCTGACCTGGCGGGAGGTGTTCAACCCGCCAGGTCAGACCTGGCGGGAAGATCACTTCCCACCTGCAGGACTCGGGATCAGGCGGTCCGGAATTAACAGTGGTGGCGGGTTTACCGCCACTGTTAATTCCGGACCGCCCGACCTGTAATAGGGCCCAATGTGATTCAAAGCACTTCAAGGAGGGGGGGAACATAGGAAAATACAGTTACATTCAATTAAAGTCCTTGAAACAATACAGAAACAATACAGAATGTGAAAAATAACTATCGTACTAGGCCTGGCGACATTTCAGATAGTGCAAGTGCATGGAACAGATAAGGCAAAGAGGGAAGGGAAAAGGGAAAAGAAGGAGAACAAAACAAGCAGTAACATTACTATGCCTGACGACAATTGATGTAGTGCAAGAGGTAAAAAGGAGGGGTGGGAGGGGGAGTATGGGGGGTTAAGAGTGGGGACAAGGCGATGAACAAGACACGCTACAGTGCAAATTTGTCAGGGGACAAATTAATAGAGCAGGGGTGGGAGGAAGGAGAAGACAAGGAGGGGAGGAGGAGAGACAGACAAGCTCCTATCAAAAGTCACAGGAACAAATGATAAGAGTAAGTGCTAAGTTGGGAGAAGAATTAGAGGAGGGAGAAAGATAGTAGGGTGAGGAGTAGGCAGGTGGCAAAAGAAGAGGGGTGAGTGGAGGGGTGAGGGGCCAGAAGGCAGATCAAGGGGGGTAAGGGGGTACACAGACCTAACGGGGGGCAAGGCGGCAGGGGGGGCACAACAGACACTCACAAGGAGAAGGGGGCACACAGTCACTCAAGGGGGGGCATGGGGGCAAACAGACACTCACGGGGGGGCATGGGGCAAACAGAGACTAACAGGGCGGCAAGAGGGAGCACAGACACTCAGGGGGCAAGGGGGAACACAGACACTCACAGGGGCCAAGGGGGAGCAAAGACACTCACAGGAGGGTAGGGGGGAGCAAAGACACTCACGGGGGAGCAAGGGGAAGCACAGACACTCACAGGGGGGCAAGGGGGAGCACAGACACTCACAGGGGGAGAGACGATATGAGGGACACTGACATGTCAGGGAAATAAGTAATGAACAAATTGTGACCGGACAAACAGACCGTGAGATTGTGGCGGCCTTTGCAGATTATTACGCCACACTCTATGAAAGCCTATCCTTGCCAGTAAATAACACTATACTAGATGACATTACATTTCCAAGTCTGTCGGAGACCCAACAAGCGGAACTAGAGGCTGATATAACGGAAAATGAAGTTCCAACTGCCATCCCACAGCTGCACTCTGGGAAAACACTGGGCTCCAAAAGTTTCCCTATTGAGACATGGAAAAAATGGGAGAAAAGGTACTGAGTGGCTCCCATACACAAAATGTTCAATCATTGTGAGTGTGGCACCCTCCCCTATGACCTGCGCAAAGTCAATATTGTTGTCATTCCCTAACCAGGAAAGCCCCCAGAACTGTGTAAATCCTACAGACCCTCTCACTACTCAACAGTGAAACCAAAATACTTGCCAAAGTGCTTGCAAACAGACTGCAGGCAGCAACTTCATCACTGATCCACCCAGATCAATGCAGCTTTATGCCGGACAAGTCAACCCTCATGAACATCCGCCGATTACACCTGATGATTGAACGAGCTCCTGCCATTAGAGAACCTCTTGCACTGTTGGCTATTGACTTTGAGAAGGCATTTGACTCTGTGATTTGGGGTGCCATCTGGGAAATTATGAACAAAATGGGATTCGGAGCGGCCTTCTTGGACTGGATCCGACTATTGTATGAATCTCTGCTGGTGGAAGTCAGGGTTAATGGCTGGTCTTCCAGAACCTTCCCACTGCGGAGAGGGACACAGCAGGGCTGTCCCCTATCCCCACTGCTATTAGCAAATGCATTGAACCCCTTGCCGCGTGGCTTTGCCATGATGCGTCATGGGTAGCCTTCTGCTGGCCAACAGGTGGGGAAGACAAAATCTCCCCGTACGCAGATGACCTATTAATACACTTAGGTAGCCCATCCCACTCCTGCTCAATAGTTACACGAGTGCATATTCTTTCAAATCCAGGGGATGGAGCAAGCGATCCCTCCGTACTGTTCATACTGAGTCAAACGTGAGCACTTTTGCTACCTGGGCATTAGAGTCGAAGTGGACCTCTCTAGATATCTCGCTCACAATTTACACCCAATTACGAAACGCTTTGCTTCAAACGTCCAACATTGGAAGGTGCTCCCGCTCTCTGTACTGGGCAGGGCCGCCCTTTTCAAAATGCTTGCACTACCACTCTTCCTGTATGCTATACAGAATGCCCCAAAACAAATCTCAGACTCAGAATACCATAGGATCAAAAACAGCCTTAGAGACCTTTTGTGGCAAGGTGGACACCCACGAATAGCCCTTGCCATGCTACAAGGATCAATCAGGGAGGGTAGAATTGGACTGCCACCGATCAAATCCTACTATTGTACATCCCAAATGGCTGTCATTTATGATGTACTACATGGGGACCGGGACCAACCTCACATTCGGGGAGAGGTCATGGGGCTGCAAGATATAACCCCAATTGCAAAGCGGCACGCAAGGAAAAGCGAATGCAAGGGGGCAAGCAAGGAAAAGTGAGAAATAGTGAATGCAAGCGGCAAGCAAGTAAAAGTAAGAAATATTTAAATGCGCTGATGCGCATGGAAAGTGAAAGCTAAGGTGCAAGTGTGCACGACAAAGAAAGCGCAAGACAGACAAGAAAGGGCACAAGTGACCCGAAAGCAAAAGGGGGGCGCAAGTTGTCTGTAAGTGAGTGCAAGAGGCACTGGGGTTTTGGTAAGATGATATCCTACTTAGCTTGTCCCAGCCTACACTCAACACTAATGAAGACACTGGCATACTCCCTGACTTAGTCTTGGCACAGCGAAACAACCCTTTGTTGGCAGAAGCCCTCTGTTAGGCAGAATTATATGCCGTACCCTTTGGGAACACCACACACAATTAAGACTACAAGTGACAGTACATATTCACCTTTGGTACAAGCCTGCACTACACAGTTAAAGTGGTAGCGATGGCTGAGCAGCCAGACTTATCTCAAGAGTAAGTGAGCAGTATCAGATAGTTACACAAAGGACAGCAATTACTATGATTCAGGCAAACACTGACTCAAGTTTTTCAAGTAAATATATATACATTTATTTTACTCTTCAGTTGTATAACATTACACTATTACAAGCAGTCTAAAAATCACACTCTTAATACACCACACCACTTCCTTTAAATTCTAGACAAGTTAAGCTCACAAAATGAAGTGGTAGCAAAATGGCACTTCAGCAATTTAAAAGGGAGGGAAACACAAAGGTGATAGAAATTAAATCACACCAACAGGTACGTACTCAGGACAATTGAACAAGAGGAACTACAGTGATAGAATCAGGTAGAAAAGGCTAAGGGCCAAAGTCAATGGGTCAAAAGTCTTTTGCTCAAGATCACACAGTTCAGGATAGTTCACGGTAAAGTTTGTGTCACGGATTCCGGACGAGGTTGGTTGACAGAAAAGTTAGTTCAAAGAGAAGAGAAGGACAAGCCCTTGGATTGGAGAAAGATTTCAAACTCTTTCACCGCGGTTGAGCGAAACGAACAACCGGATTTGCAGAGTACCTTAAAACAAAGAGGAAGCTGTAGCTGAGACGGACATTCCTGGTAGTTCCTGCAGGCTCACGGTTCCTGAATCGACTGTCAGACTGACAAGAAGTAGGAAGACTGGAGGGTCCTGCACTACCCAGGGAAGAAACCAGCAGCAGAGCAAAGCAACAAATAAAAGGTGCGCTCCTTAAAACCCAACCAGGGTCTCACTTTCCTGGCTATCCGGCCCACTGTAGCTCTGTACAGCGAATTCAACCGAAGGAGGGGTCCGGGCTTTATGTTTGGGCAAACTGGTTGGTCCCACCGGCTCAAAGGAAGAAGTTTCCTGGAGGATCTTCTCTGTCGTCGGATTCTGAAGATTCGGATCTGCAGCAGAGCTTCACCGGGCTGTTCAGTCATTGTAGGGGTCCTCTTCCATCAGCTCCTCGTTGGTTCTTTCGTTCCAGTGGCGACTCTGCCTTTCCAGTCCCAGAGACCTGCTTTTTATGCAGTTTTCCCCCATTCATACAGCATGGCTGTCAATCACACAGCAGGGTGGCTGTCCTGGCAAGGACAGTCCCCTCAGCCAATCAAACAGGAGTGCGTCTTGGGTTACCAAGGGACCACATGGCAGGGGTCCGAAGATCCCTCCCTCACATCCTGCCTACCCAGACTTTCAGGCACCTTAAGGAGGGCTTCTGTGCAGAAGCCAGCGAAAAGACGACGAACAAAGGGACCAAACCAGGTTTGGCACGCAGAGTAAAATACGAGAAAGAGTTTCACAAAAAGAAATGGCGAATAAACCCAGCCGGAGCCAAAATAAAATTTATTTGGTCAAAACTGTTTATGTTCGAGGCTAATATAATAGCCTAAAGCAATACCATGGTTATATAAGATAACCGCGGTAGAAATGTCTTGATGTAAAGGGAGCGAAACAATGCTCCAAGAGACACAGACAAAAAGGGATAGGAATTAACCTTTTCCATTACTCCATGTAAAATGGGGTGTACTGGGTCTGTGGTTTAAAGTGACTAAAATAAAGTTAATGGCAACTTTACCTTTTCTGGGGGATAGTAGTCAGCCCCAGAAAATGGAGTCAGTGGGAAGTCTCAAAGACAACCCTGTGTCACTGCACTCAAGGTGCTGTGTAACACACATGAAAAATATGAGGCCATGGAGTAGGTGAGGCTCCAGTGCCAAAGATCATACAAATGGTAAAAACACATACAGCAAAACACATGTAAGAGTGGGAAAAAGGCTCACACTCTTACCAGGTGAAAAAGATAAATCCTAGAAATCCAGCAAAGCTGCAGAAGGACTCATTATGTAAGGGAAATCAGCCATTTATGAGAATTCTCCCTAACACCCTCCTACAAGCATAGCTGAATCTGAAGGTCAGAAAGGAGGGGGACCATTTTATTTTTAAGAAAAGGACTCCTATACAGAGGGGATTTTATGTAACTTCAGAAGGGTTACTTAGGGTCCAACTAGTAGTTCCCCGAGGTCACAATACATTTTATTGGCCAGGAATCCATGGTGTTACTAAAAACTTCATTGAAACCTGTGAAATATGTCAGTGCACCAGCACTCATTTACCACCACCAGACCCCCTTAATCCATTACCCATTATGGAAATACCCTTTTCGAGAATCGGGATAGTCATTGTGGGACCTCTTGAAAAATCAAAGTTAGGAAAAAAAGATGTCTTACTGATTCTTGATTATGCCACACGATACCCAGAGGCATTCTCTCTGCGCAATAATACCACCCAGCAGATATTAAAACATTTACTTCCTTTTTTCTCCAGGGTAGACTTCCATAAGGAAATCTTAATAGACCAAGGCACCAACTTTATGAGTAAGCTCATGGGGGAAGTAAAAGAGCTACTCCATATTACAACCCCGAGAACGTCTGTTTACCATCCCCAAACAGATGGATTAGTTGAACACTTTAACAAGACCTTAAAGTGTATTCTTAGGGAACTAGTTGACAAAGACAAAACCAATTCGGACCAAATGATCCCATGGGCCCTGTTTGCAATAAGGAAAACTCCTCAATCCTCTGTTGGTTTTTCACCTTTTGAGTTGCTCTATGGGCGGGAAGTCAGAGATGTACTAAATATGCTCCAAGAGACATGGGAGGAATGAGAGTAAGCCCCCAATCCCCTCTCCCAGACAGCAAATAGGTTAAAAGAACATATGACAGCTGTCTGATCTCTAGTGCAAGACCATCTTGGTAGAGCCCAAAACCAACAGAAAGCGTCTTCTAATAAATGAGTTTCCTTAGATCTTTTTCCATTGGGCAAAGAGTCCTTGTACTTCTCCCCACCTCAGACAACATGTTGGTTTCAAAATGACATAGGCCATATGAGATGTTAGAGAACACTGCACCGTGCAACTATAAAATCGCCCAACCAGACCGCCGTCAGAAAACACAAATTTACAATGTCAACTTGTTAAAAGAATGGAAAGAGAACAACTGAGAGTCACACTTCACTGTGTTATCTTGTTTAATATCAGAAGAGGTGGATAATAATGCCTTGATCCCCTCGAACATCCCCAAGGATCAACAGCAACATCTCTGGGATTTAATAACTCAATTCCCTGATGTCTTCTGTGATGAGCCTGGCAGGGTTAAAGGAACCTACCATCATGTCCGTACCACTGCAGGCAAGGTAGTACATCTAAAACCATATTGGCTACCTGAAGCCCTGAAAAGCTATTGTCATCAACGAGGTAGAGCAAATGCTCCAGGCAAATATAATTGCACCATCTAACAGTCCCTCGACCTCTCCTATAGTGCTACTGGAAATGGCAGACAAAATCTGGAGGTTTTGCATAGACTTCCGTAAGGTGAATAACATCTCTGCCTTCAATGCCTACCCTATGCCCTGCATCAACAATCTAATTCACAAATTGGGTCGTGCAATCTATTTGTCTACATTAGACTTGACTAAAGGATACTGGCAAGTCCCACTACATGAGCTAGATAAAGAGAAAACTGCCTTTGCCACCCTGATAGGCCACTGCAATTTAAATTCCTACCCTTCGGCTTAAATGGCGCCCCTGCAACGTTCCAACGACTGATGGACAAAGTCCTTCAACCGTATTCAGAATTTTGTGGGGCATACATAGATGACATCATTATCCATAGCAAGACCTGGGAGGACCATATGCACCACCTGTATACTGTAGTAAAAGTCTTAAGAAAAGCCGGATTGACGGCCAACCCCAAGAAATGCAGATTGGCCCAATCCACTGTTAAATGTATGGGGTTTCTTGTCAGAAAAGGCAGCATTCAACCTCAAGAAGAAAATGTTAGAGCAGTCCTAAAGTCTCCAACCCCAAAAACCAAGAGGGATTTAAAATCTTTCCTACGGTTAATTGGGTACTATAGGCGGTTTATACTCAACTTCTCTATGAAAACTGGCCATGTTAACTGGCAAACTACGAAACGCTGAACCTCAAAAATTAAAATGGGATAGCGAAGATGACCTATGTTATCAGGTCCTCAAACAAACTGTGTCCAAATCCCATTTTGAAGGTGGCAGACTTTTCTAACAAATGTATATTGCAAACTGATGCTTATTTTATTAGTCTAGGCGCAGTATTATCACAACTACATGACAGGCTAGAGTACCCAATTTTATATGCTAGTCAAAAACTCTTTCCCCAGGAAAACAACTGCTCAGTAATTGAACTGGAAGCCCTAGGTATCAAGTGAGCCATCTTACATCTAAAACACTATTTGCTGGGATGAAGGTTTAGATTGATCACTGATCATTACCCCCTTGTATGGATCAGCCAGAGGAAAGAGTCCAACCAAGAATCATGAGGTGGTTTTTGGACTTACAACTGTATTGTTTCTCAGTGGAACACTGAAAGGGCCACGAGCAAGGAAATGTAGATTTCCTTTTGAAGTTCCCTTGTGAATAAAATGTGTCCAATCCATCTTGGGAAATGGTATGCGATAAACCTGACAGTATTCTCCCATCTACTCCGCTGGGATCCTCTATTCAGGTGGCCAGGGAAGGGCCATCGCTTTTGGATCCTGACCCTGGGGGTGGACAAGCGAAGGAGGAGTACCTGAGTGGAGGGTCGCAGGGGATTGGGAGGAGAGTACGCAAAAGGATGAGATGTGGTATTCCCCCTTTCCCATTATCCATCAACCCCCCTTTCCTCAGCCTTCATGGGGTGTATTCACTCTGACCCCATCTCCCCTCCCCATTTCAGACATATACTGGGATGAGGAAGATTCAGCAAATGGGAATAAAGATTTCCCATAGGAACAGCTTGGGAATAGAAAGGGAATCCTACTATGTTTCACTACCTTCATGCCACACTAATAGAGTCAGGCAGGGCCAGGCACTTGAGACTAACACAGTACATCTGAATCCAATGGATTTACAAGCCAGGTATAAAAGGTGTCCTTCTGCCTGGAATGAGAGGCAATCTGTGGATGCAGAGCGAGCTGGAGGGGCTGAGCCAAGAAGCAGGGACTAGCAGCAAAAGAGGCCAAGAGAAACCAGAGGGGAACGGAACGCTGAGTCGCTGACCCTGTCTGTCAGAAGGGTTGCAGCGTGGCGAGGGAGACGTGTCTCCAAGAACCTGGAGAGTGGCGTGCCATACCCTGCTGGCCATGTACGGGCCAATGCATGTTCCCTTGGGGTGTGTGCCGGCCCCAAGGGTGTTGGAGGTACAGGTGGTGAGACCCTGACCTCGACTCAGCCTGCCTGAGGAACTGTCATCCGGCATTGTGCTACCGGTCAGTCAAAACAGAGTGAGAGAGACTATAGATAGTGGATGGCTGGGACATGAGCAGAAGGGGAGCCGCGGCAGTAGACAGACACAAGCGGCACGCAAGGAAAAGTGAATGAAAGCAAATAAAAGTGAGAAATAGTGAAGGCAAGCGACAAGCAAGAAAAAGTAAGAAATATTGAAGCATGCAGATGCACAGGTAAAGTGAAAAGTAGGGTGCAAGTGTGCATGGCATGGAAAGTGAAAGACAGAGAGAGAAAGTAGGAACAGGGGATGAAGGGCCCGAAGTGAAAGCTAAGGTTCAAGTGTGCACGACAAAGAAAGTGTAAGACATAGAAAGGGCAAATGTGACTCCAGAGCAGAAAGGGGGAGTGTGAGTGGCCCGAAAGTGAGTGCAAGAGGCACAGCAAGGGAAAAGAAGGTGCAAGCGTGCACAGGAAAGCAATAAGAGCCTGTAGGAAGTAAAGGAGAAAGAAAGGGCCATCCAATTCTGAACGGTTTAACTCTTCTTGGCAGACCATTGCCTGAGAACTCATCTTTTTGAATTCGACTTGAGCTCTACTTTGATGGTGAGACTACCTGAGACGAATCCTGGACTGTTTTCTTTTGTAACCCACTATATTAGTTTAAGAAGATCCACAACACATTTTTGTTTAAGTGTGAGGGCAAGCATAGAATTGGACACAGACTTTGTTTTGGGACTTATGGGCTCTGACGACCCTTAGAAACACCAGTTGAGGGATCCATTGCTTTAGTGTTAGGGCCAGGTAGGCATTCCACCAACCCAAGAAGGTTATTTAATAAAGGTTTTCATACTGTTACTTTGAGTCTGTGTCTCTCTTGATACCATGCCTGTTTCACAAAGTACAATGCGCCATTATGTCATTACCAGACATCCATACACATGTCAGTCTCAGCTGCTGAGTGTGGATGATGCAATCAACATTTGCAATTGAGCAACCCATAGAGGTGTCATGCATTAATGTACCTACATCTCAATCTGGCAACTGTTCCTGTCTGAGTACTGAGTAACCTGATGGCAGCATGCACGCTGGCACCTGCTCGAGGGCCACTTTTGCCTGACTCTGAATCCTGAGTTCATCCCAGCGCTTCTTAGCATGGGCCTCCATATAGAATACCACCCCCTCCATGTTGATGGCAGCCGTGATGTCCACCCAGATCTTCAGATGCCCACACGTCCCAAGCTGCTGCTGGAGGTTGAGAATGGGCTAGGACCTACTCACCCAGGTTACCAACTTCTGCTGCAGTCAAGTTGGTAGCCCTTAGCCTCACCTTGGGAGTGCTGGAAGATGTACCGGACATGGTTCCCCAGGAGGCTAGTGGGGTGTAGATGTGCCCTGATGATGCATGCTGTGGAGCTGCGGTGATGGATCTGAGGGGTGGCAGCCCCAAGGTGGCAGATGAGGTGGTCACATAGCTTGACAGGTGAGCCACAGAAGAACAGGAAATGGGCGAATAGCATGCACTCCAAGGCAGTGCTGGTGGTCACTAGGCAGTCACACCCTGCCAGGCAGAATATGGTGAGGTTTGGAGGTAATCTAGGGTAGGAGGTGGCAAGAAATGGTACGAGGCAGGAGGAACGCGTGTCTCCCATGAATTCACAAGGCAACCCACCATGCCTACATGCCTAACGCTGTATATGCTGTGTGCTTCTTTGCATGCACATAGACTGAGACATGTAGGGACTGCAACATGCATTTCCTGTTGTGCACATAGATGGAGATAGTTAGGGGGTGAAACATGCATTTCACTGAGCCGTGTATTTTTTGGGGGATGCCAGGCGGATTTTGCATGTGTATTTACAGCTTGCTTGCCCTAACGACACCATGAGTGGGAGGGTTCCGTGGAGAGGCGGAGGATGGGTAAAAGAACGGAAGAAAGGCCAACCTTGTGAGCCTACAGGTGCCCCTGCAACAGCAAGTTCCACTTGGGACAAGAAGGGCCAGCAGCACCCCACGAAAAGGCATAGGTCAAGGATAAGGGGCACCAAGGGAGAAGCGCTTTTCAGATGAAGAGCTAACAATCCTCACTGATTAAATTGCTGAACCCCAGGTTGAGCTGTACCCTTGGGCTGGCAGTACCCTTCCTCTGAGCAAGCAGGAGAGGAAGTGGCAGGAGGTCACAGACCACATTAATGCCTGTGGCGTGGAGAGGTGCACTGCGGTAGAGGTCCACAACATGATGGGGGACCACATGCGACAGACCAGGCAACTGGAGGTGGATCACCACACAAACACGAGCTGACTCCATTTGAAGTCGTCACCAGTGGACTCATCAGCAGTGATCAGGCGGTTGGCGTGGGAGGCATGGACACCTATGCAGCCACACCAGATAAGTGCTGTGTGTGCATGTAATATGTGATGATATGCTGTAAGATGTTGTGTTACAGTAGGAACGGTGATGGGGGCCAAATGTGCACCCGCATATGCTAACCTCTACATGGCTCATTTTGAAATGGAACATGCCTGGCAACATGCCGCTTTCACTACTAACAATTGCGTTATATACTGGGCTCGCTAAATAGACGATGTTCTAATAATCTGGAATGGAAACTGCAAAGATTTACAAGACTACTATGACTATCTCAACAAAAACAATTATAATCTACAATTCACTCTCAATGAAAGCACATCCTCAATACATTTCCTTGACTTAGAATTGTACATCAGAAATGACAAAATACACACCACCCTATTTGTCAAACCGACATCGGGTAATACAATCCTACATGCAAAGAGCAACCACCCAAACCATGTAATTCAGAATATTCCATATGCCGAACTATTATGTATCAAAAGGAACTACACAGAAAAATTAATATGAGAACCAGGAACTTTCATGTAAATAAGCAAAACAAATCAACAGGTCTTCCCCAGTTGTGGAACGAAAAAGCCACTAGTAGGACATTTCCAATGTGGAAATGACAAAGCATGTCCAAACTAAGTAAATGGCAAAAAGGACTTTCTATTGCCAAATGGAGAAACTAGAAAAATCAAGCAATTCATAAATGGTAACACCAAATTAGTGGTATATGGCATTCAATGTATCTGCCAGAAACTCTACATAGGCAGCACCATCCGCTCACTGAAATTGCGAATCTTGGAACATTTGAGAACAATCAAAAATAAAGACATCAGGTTTCCATTGGGTGCCCAATTTGAAAAAGAACACCAACAACATTTACATGAGGGGATCAGATTTTTCAGCATTGAAAACACTTTCCTACCGTCTCGGAGAGGTAACCAAGAGAAGATCTTGAGGGCTAAAGAAGCCAAATGGATATGTCTTTTTGACACATGCCATACTGGACTTAATGATGATGCAGAGATGTACAACCTGCTCTAGAGAGCTTGTAAATAATTGTACATCATGAGTTAACTCAGCCACTACATGCTGGCAAAGTAGAAAGTCTAACACTTTCTTTTCTAAATTCTTTTTTCTACTTGTCTCAGCTGGATAATATTGTTTTCAGAAATGTTCGTTGTATGTATTGCACTTGTATTGATTATGAGTTTAGATATTCTTTCTACTTATTTCAGCTGGATAATTTTTATTTTATTTATTTATTTAGTTGATTTAATCAAATTAATGATTTTTACAACAGATCGAAATCAAACGAAGTGAAGAGTCTGAGTAGAGCTAAAGCTGAAAGTTGAGAAGAGAAGAAGGGGGTTTTCAGAGAGATAGAATAAACTTCAGAGTCTGTGTAGTGGCGATAGTCCAGGTATTTCTTTCTCCGCTCATCAAACGTGTCCACCACGTTTCTTCTTCCCTGGTATAAGATGCACAAAGGTGTGGTAGCAGAAATTTCTCGCCTACGGCTCTTGTTCCGGGGCAATTTAAAAGAAGATGGCGAATGGTTTCTACGTGTGTCTCGTTTTTGCAAAAACGACACGTGTTTGAGTCGCTTTGACCTCTGAGTTTTAAGATCTCATTTGTCGGCAGTAGGTTCAGACGCGCTCTCAAGAACAGGTTTCTAGCTGCTTTATTTGGGAACTTGCTCAAATAGTTCGGTACTGTATTTAATTTGTTTTGATAGGAAGGCAAGTGACTGACAGATTTTGCTCTAGAAGCAATGTTCAAGGTTTCAATCCAGTCAAGCTCACTGATTTTCCTTTTTATTTTTTGCGCGTTGCTGATCAGATCCTGCTCTGAAGAGTTTATTTCCAAGAGCTTCTTTTTGCGAGCCATTTCCCAGGATTTTAGCACTGAGGGGGAAAGTGTCAATAGTTCCGTGCGTACAATAGCTAGCACATGAGGGCAGTCCGAAAGCAGCAACTTCCTGTATAGTATCATCGATTTGATTTCCACGATCCCTTCCAACGATAGTAGGCCAAGTTCTCTTCTGATCAAGGGGGCTGATGTTGACTTAGGGAGGCCTAGAACGGTGCGCCAAAATAAGCCCTCAAGCTTCAGCCACAGGTTTGTCGGTGTATGAGGGAGGGCTTCTGCAGCATAGGTGAGGGTAGGCACCACCTTCATCTTGTAGAATTTAATCAAAGGTAACAGGGAAAAACCACCGAACTTGTTGTCCAAAGCCCGGCCTTGTGCAGCTAGATTTTTTGCCTTGGTCATTAAGCTGCTTTGGAGGGTTGCATTTATACTCGAGCAGTCCAAAGCTACTCCCAAGTATGTGATATTTACAACTTTTTCCAGTGCTGCCCCCTCCAAGTACCAGGCAAGTTTTTCCTTAGGACGTTTGTGTTTCTCCATTATCAAGATCTTCGTTTTGGACGTATTTATAGTTAGATCGTTTGCTCTAATGTATGTCGCCAGATGGTCGAGCTGACGCTGGAGACCGATAGGAGTCAAGTCCATTAAGATTAAGTCATCAGCATAGAGTAGTCTCGATGTTTTCAACTTGCCCATAGTTGGTGGAAAAGAGCGGATTGATTGCTCCGAGGTTTTGAAATCACCGAGGTAGGCGATGAAGAGTGACGGAGCCAGTGGGCAACCCTGTTTCACTCCACGGTCAACTGGAATTTCCGATGATAACAGACCAGCCTGGGTTAGTCTCACTCGCATCCTTGTTTCTTGATGTAAAGCTTGGATCGGTAGGAGGAGTTCGTCCGGGCATTTCCAGAGACTCAGTTTTCTCCATAGGCGCTCACGGTTTACTTGATCGAAGGCTTGCGCCAGATCTATGAACGCAAAAAACACTCGTGGGCCTCCTCCCAACACCTTACTTTTGAGTGCGCTGAGGAACATAATATTAGTGGTTGTGCCACTGTTTTTTGTAAATCCTGTTTGGAACGGGTCCGCACATTCGGCCTCCCTCGCCCAGTCCTGGAATGTTTGTAGTAATAGAGAACCAAACACCTTTCCAACCGTATCCAAAAGTGCGATAGGGCGATAATTTTTTGGATCTTCTTTCCTGCCCTTCTTGAATATCGGGACTATGATAGATGTTGTCCATGAAGACGGGATTTGCCTTGCCTGTTTGTAGCGTCTGAAGATTTCACTTATCAGCCTAGCCCACTGACTTGGGTATTTCTTTAGGTCAAGATTTGTTATTCCTTCCGGGCCGGGTGCTCGTGATGGCTTTAGTCTATGCAGGATTTTGAGAATCTCAGATTCCTTGCTCAAGTCTATCCATGTTGCCCGTTTAGTATTAAATTCATAGGCGCTTGACGGTGCTGGAGCTTTGAACAGGTTTGAATAGAATGTTATCCAAGTTATTTCCCCGATAGGATTGGATGGTAGAATCTCGTGGGGCGACAAAAAGGATCTTAGGAGAGCCCAGAATTCGCGGGGATGGTGGCCGCTTACAAGCTTCAGCATCGCTTCGGCATCTTGTTGGTAGAATTTGCTACGGTGGTGCTTAAGCCATGATTTGTAGGATTTCTTTTCTTGATCCAGGATTGCCTGATTTTCAAGTGAGGGAAGAGCGGCAAATTTTCTTCTAGCTTGTCTTACCGATCTCCGTTTAAGGACCAGTTCTTGACTGTATTGATGTCTAACACAGTCGTTGTTGTGTCTGAGGCCGGCAAATTTAGCTCTAAAAGGAACCAAGAGAGGTTGATAGTCTGGTACTTGTGGGTCACTCAAACGGTTGTCCTCATTTCCAATTGCCAGATATTTAGCCTGGATCTTTGAGATTGATGATTCTGAGAGTCTTAAACGATTTTGCTGGTTATTCAGCTCCACTTGTGCTGGCATAACTGAGTTCACTGGCCTTGTAGTCTTCCATTCCAGTACAAGCAGGTTATGGTCGCTGGCCGAGGACCTGCGTACCTCGAACGAAGTGGTCAACGCTGCCAAGAGCCTGCTTACGAAGATGTGGTCGAGGTCCGCTGAGGAGTTGCCTCTTTCCCAGGTGGGCGGCCTCTCATCTCTTGGGAATAAATCCTCAGCACAGAGCAGATCACGAGATGACATCAACGACAGCCAAGCCACGCCGCGTTCACTTCTTAGAGTCGAAAAAAGAGGTGGGTCATCGGCAGAATCACGTGGTGACCAGGTAGCGTTTAGGTCTCCGCAGATGATCAGCAGGGCCTCAGAACACCCTATTCGTACTTCATCGACTGAGTCCTCAATCAGTGCTAAGAAGAATGAGTCAGTCATAATCGCAGGGTTCCAATATGTATTGAAAATGATTAAGGGTTGTGTTCTGGACGTTCTCTTTTCCACCTCTGCCACACTCCAGATAGCTTCTGTGATCAATAAATGGGAAGACACTCTCAAAGTGTTTTTTAAGTGTAGACCGGATCCACAGCGAATTGCAGTTATAAGGCCTGATGACGGTCTGCCAAGAGGTCCTTTAACAGCTGGAGCGAATGTCAAATCATATCCGTCTATGGAGGGGCGTTCTGTCATCCAGGTTTCTTGCAAACAGATGATATCTAAACATCCCAAGTTTAGGTCTCCTTGTTTCGTTAAGTGCTGGAAACCACGTGTATTCCATGACCCCAGGGAGATATTTGGTTTACCGGTTTGTTGTGTAGAGGCGAGTGGTGCAGACGGACACGCGACGAATTGCTAGTTGTTCTTGTTTATCGTCAGTGCGTTGGGCAGCCATGCCCATTGTTCAGCTAGTGGAACTTGTTGTTGGGATTCATGGGTGCCGGACTCATTGCCCTCCGGTACTTGATGTATGGTCCTTACAATTCTCAACCTGGGTTCTTGAGGGCATCTTCCTGTACCCAAAGGATCATTTAGGGCAATTCCGTCTGTCTTTGTTGCCATTTTAAGACACTGGCTCTCCTCTTTGCCACTGGGATTCCAAAAAGAAGACCGGGGGGAGGCCATCTGTAAAACTTGTTCATTGTGTGTACAAATTTGTCGGAATCCTCTCTCCTTGCCAGGTCTAGAGCACAATTGCGGTTTGTTACTTTTCGCAACTACGGTGCGTGGTGTAGTTGGATTTGTTGATTCTGCAGATTTGGTGGGAGGGGTAAATAGTGCACTCTCTTCCAATTCAAACAGGTCAAAGCCCATTTTTAATAGTTGTTCCGCCGCCTCTGAGATTCTCACTTTGGCCCAGTTCGTTTGCACGTGCAGATAAGCGCATGCCATTTTTCCTTGGTGAAAAGGTTCGACCCTGGTAAGGTCATTTGATTCGATTTTCCTGAGCGAAGGTATACATTTGAGCAGTTGTAGCAGGTAGCTTCTATTTAATATCACGTAATTTCTGTTATTTGACAGCTGTTCGATTTTGAAATTTCGTTTTGATTTAGAAGCATATGCCGTTGACCCTCGTCCTTTGTTTACATCAGCATTGGAGAGGTGCAGCTTTTGCTTGTCTTTCGTATTTGTAATTGGGGAAGAACGATTTTCCGCAAACCATTTGTCCCGGGTGGCGTACACCCATTTAGTTACAGACGGGGGACTAGATCTTGGAGGAGAGTCAGGTCTTCTTTCCCCCGGTCTTAAGCGAGAATTTTCGAAATTGGGCTCTCCCCTTTTCACTTCTTGGAAGTTAGTATGGTGCCTTTTGGGGCTGCTGTCTTTCGACAGTCCCGCCCCCCAGCTACACTTTTTTTGAAGCTTCTTACAGCGACTTTCCAAAGTACAGAAGGGCGAGGGCTCCTTATCCATATGGCGAAAATTATTTGTTGATTCCTGATCATCAGATAGTGTATAAACACTACAGTTCAATAAGTCCTCGTCAATCATATGCTCTGATTCATTGTTTACGGGAGCACTATCTAGTTCGTTGTGCCCTGACATCAGACTTGTAGTTTCCCGTTCGGCCACTGATTTTGATGTTTCACAATTAAGGGGGTTCTCGGACCCGCGGTTCTTTTCACCTTGGTCTCTCGCCGATTGTACTTTGTTAATTGTCGGTTGGGGGGGGAAGAACTTTATAATCGTTTGCTTTTGGGTGGTGGGATGACCTTTTGTTACAGAAGTAGCCTCCTTTGCATTCATGTCCGGAACATGCCCCTGGTCTATGATGATTTCATTCGGGTCATCACATATTGCTCCATTTCCCTTGGCCTTGGTGGACTTTGGCTTGATCGTTTTCAGACCCTCACACCGGGGCACGTAACTGACAGTTGTTCTCGGTTCATCAAGTTGAGGTTGAGGACTGGGGGCCGAGGTCTGGGAACTGGCATCCACCAGGGGGCCTTTCGTTGGTTGTGCTGAGGACTGACCGAACTCCTCGTCTTTGGTGCCCTTTTCCATTTTGCTGTTCAGAGCGTTGATGTATCCTTCCAAAAAAATTAGACTACTGTTCATCATCGCTATAATGGAGGTGTGGTCTCTCATTGAGTCGTTTATTGACTCATATAGTTTACAGAAAGGAGCCATGGCCAGGGTTACAGTTGACATAATAAGTCTTAAGTCCGTTTTTTTTGGCGAGGTGTCTTTTGTGGTCTTTCCTCCATTCTCGTTTGAATGTATGGGGCTCGTTGAGCTAGGTACCGTTTGGGTGCTCCCATGCAGCTGGCCAATAGAAGGACTGGTGGTCCCGTAGCTTGTTTGTGCCACCATTGCAGAGCCCTTTTCTTGCGTGAGAGGCTCGATTGGAACCGAGACTTTCCCTTGCTTCTCTGAACCAGGCATCTCGATGGACCCCTGATCAAATTGATCCGGCGTTAGAGGAGCCGAGGCGCTGATTTCTATTTCATTTCCATGAGGGTAAGTGAAGGCGGGATCTTCGACACCGTTTAGATCGATGAGGGTGGTCACCGGAGATCTTAAGCGGGTCTGTTTTTGCAGAAAAGACTTGGCTGTTGAAGATGTGGCTGCTGAGACCATCGACCCAACCGGCGGAGGCCTGGCACGGGGGCCCGTTGCTTCAAGGGCCATGCCTTCAGCCGATGCTGATTGGGGGTTTGAAAAGTTAGTAGCTCTCTCCGGGTCGGGTGTAAACTTGGTAGATGGCATTGGCGGGGGTGGTGCACCAGTTCGGGGAGAGCCAAAGTGCCACCTGATGTTTGCTTCTTCCACAGGTCCTGCGAAGGAGAAGCGTGGAGGTTTCAGTGAGAAGGCTGGACGCGAGTTAGGAGAGCCTCTCATAACATTTAACGGAGCGTTTTGATCCGCTGTTACTTCTAAAATCTCCGCATCCGAAAGTTAGGGCTTTCTTTTTTAGGAGATTTGCGAAGAATCTGTTGTTCACCGACAATTGTGTTGTATCATCCTTCTGCTGATTGTACTGAAGGTTTGACGAAGCGCAGAAATGTCTAGGGCGCTGTGTTTGCTGGGCTTTTATCCCCAGCTTTTGGTGTGAATATGCACTTCGTTTCTTGCGGATCAGTCTTCCTCTCTTTTTTGGATGTGAGACATGTATGGGGACCTGAGCTGATTTGGTTGCCCTGTCGGCTCTCGCAGCCCTTATCAGAGGGTCGAACAATCCCATGTCGGGCGGAGCCGCTTCAATTGAGACCGCTCGTTTCGCTCCTTCCAACACGTCCACCTCCAGAGGGCCACCGACATCTGGGGGGGAAGGGTGCAGGATCGGTGCCACTATAAGCCGGTTAGCGTCCAAACTTATCGGAACTGGTGGATCATCTACTGGCGCTGCATCTCCACTGACCTCGTCGGCCGCCTGGCAACTGGGGCTACAGGCGCCTGTACGTGACAAGCACGGAGGGTCAGCGGGAGGCAGCTTGCTGCCCGCCGTCCCATCTTCACCCACCAGACCCACCAGACCCTCCTCACCTGCGACATACGGCGCTTCCTCTCCTCCGAGGGGCAACTCCGTAAATGCTTCACACGGCAGACGGTGACTGGCAGTCTCGGGGGACTTCTCCATTGACTGGGGACCGGCAGGAAGACAAACTGGTGTCCAGGCCGACGGTACAGACTCCCGGGCATCCCGGGCATCCATCTGGCGTGCTCCCAGACCCTGGTTCACTGCCGCAGACGGACCAGGTATGATAGAAACCAGCCTTAGCACCGAAGAGTCAGCCTCGAGATCCGAGCGAGGCTGGTTGGGCTGGTTAGGCACCTGGATCATCTTTGATTTGGCGCTCCGCAATCGGGGACCTGGGGTATCAGGTTGCAGTGGTGTTGACTCTGGGTGAGTGGCGGGGGTTGGAACTCCCGCCGATGTCAAAGTCTTTTTGGTCACCGCAGCGGCAGACAATTGAGTCACTCGGGGAGTGCGGCTTTTCCTACTCGCAAGCCGCCCTGCCCTAGCTGCCATAGACTGCAGAGACTGCCACTCTGCAGCCACTCCGCGGCCGCTCCGCGGGAAAGAGGGGTTTTGAGTAAAAGTTCAGCCCTCTCGGTAGTAGAAACTGGAGACAGACTCCAAAACACAGGAAACCAGCAGGAACTCGCAAGCCACTGCAGAGACTGCCACTCTGCAGCCACTCCGCGGCCGCTCCGTGGGAAAGAGGGGTTTTGAGTAAAAGTTCAGCCCTCTCGGTAGTAGAAACTGGAGACAGACTCCAAAACACAGGAAACCAGCAGGAACTCGCAAGCCACTGCAGAGACTGCCACTCTGCAGCCACTCCGCGGCCGCTCCGCGGGAAAGAGGGGTTTTGAGTAAAAGTTCAGCCCTCTCGGTAGTAGAAACTGGAGACAGACTCCAAAACACAGGAAACCAGCAGGAACTCGCAAGCCACTGCAGAGACTGCCACTCTGCAGCCACTCCGCGGCCGCTCCGCGGGAAAGAGGGGTTTTGAGTAAAAGTTCAGCCCTCTCGGTAGTAGAAACTGGAGACAGACTCCAAAACACAGGAAACCAGCAGGAACTCGCAAGCCACTGCAGAGACTGCCACTCTGCAGCCACTCCGCGGCCGCTCCGCGGGAAAGAGGGGTTTTGAGTAAAAGTTCAGCCCTCTCAGTAGTAGAAACTGGAGACAGACTCCAAAACACAGGAAACCAGCAGGAACTCGCAAGCCACTGCAGAGACTGCCACTCTGCAGCCACTCTTATGGCTGGATAATGTCTTTACGAAAACCATTCATTGTATGTATTGCACCAGTAATGATCATGACTCCAGATCCACTGCTTCAAATTAAGCTCTTCATATAAACTAAAAATATAGATTACCATAATAGTATTCATTCCTTTTTTTCTAAACAAAAAATACTAGGTAATTAGCAAATTACCTAATGCAAACAACTCTGTAAATGCCAACTGGCCCTAATCCCAAACAAAGATGGCAGTGACGCGATGATGTCGGTATAAATAGGAAGCCATCTTTAGTCCAACACGGATATCAGGCCGCGAGGGCGCGACATAGCTCGATAAATCAGCAAACAAACCTACTGTACGAATGAGGTAAGCCCCAAATCTTTACATTATGTTATCAGCACTAATGCTGCACAATTGGCCTCAATTTAAGAACTAGCCATTAGTGGTACACTGAGTATCCCCCTATTCTATATTTATCCTTAGGATTACTAAAGAGGGGGAAAATAACCGGCACAAACGAGTAAACATTGAGACATCATATCAGGTTATCCTGCCCATCTACTATATTTTGGGACATTATCAAATAACAAGATTTAAGGTAATACAACTGTATAGATCATGGGTAAGTGATATCTGGAGTGTTGATCTAAACATGGTGTTTACAGGTTAGCGGAATGCTATTAGCTATACCTGTTGAACACGTACTTAAAACAAACTCTATGAAAATGCTTTGTACCCTTTATTTATCTTTCTGTTTCCTTTAGGATTTTAGTGACATTTTTGAATTATAAACCCTCCTGATGAACCACCATAACTAATGGGCAGGGAAACACGTGTCAAGGGACACATACTCTATATCTTTTTTGAAAGAAAGAAATCTAACCTAAATATTAGTTTAAGGGTTTAAGGCTGAAAGCAAAGGTCAACCAAATATTTTTCACTGAAATAAAATGTTATTTGAAGCAAACAACAAGACCAATTGTTTTCCTTTGTGACAAGGAGACTGTGTACATGTAACTGAAGCTATTAAAACACTATTACTTATCATTTGAATCAGGCGCATACTTTCGGATTTTGAGAGTTTACTCTATGGTGTTACAGTTGGCCTGGTTCTTCATCAACCATCATTACTGCAGTAATGCTACCATGGTCACTTCCATCACATGTTGTGCATTCCAGGAAGTGGATGTGTGGTGTCCGTGTGCAGTTGACATTGATCTCACAATACACATCACTGTATACAGAACATGAATGCTAGAAACATCGCATTGGACACGCTCACAGTGTCATGTGTGTGAATAGTGCATTGTGAATACTAATCTTGACTCACACAGAATTACAACAAGGTGTGGATGATGTCAAGGGTTTCCGGTAAAAGACCACCAGGACTCTGAGAAACACTGGTTATCTATATATATAAAATGCTTAGATATGTTACTGTACTCAGCTGATACAATTCATCAGTGATAGGTTGCCCTCTGCTGTCTAAATGGCAAAGTGCAACTATCATTTTAACAAACAGAATAAGCACAATTCTACAAGGTCACCTTCACCTTCCACTATCGCAAACATTCAGAATAATTTCAAGTTACTTCTTTCCACACCCACTTCTCTTCACATTGGGCACAGCGGTTCCAGTGTCAATAAACAGTCAATTACCGGCTCAACGTTGCAATCTTTTAAGAGCAAAACACTGTAGGACGAATGCCTCCTTAAGAGCTGAAACTGAAAATAGGTGCTGTAATTATGCTACTACACAATCATAGGCCATCAAAGGCACTCTGCAATGGAATAAGGTTGACAATTATGTGCCTACAAAGACACATCACAGAGGCCCATGCAATCTGTGGAACTTAGATACTGTTCTTATACCGTGCATACCTCTCATTCCATCTGATACAAATGTGCCTATAAAAGACAAAAGAAGACATTAGTTATCTATATGCTTAGCATTTACAATGACCATTAATAAGTCACAGTGACCTACGCTCCCTTCCTGGATGCGATCAGTGGTAATTCGGATATTTAACCATATGAATTACTGACTGATATTGACCTTTAAGATCTGCTAGAGCGGCGTATTTTACGCCGGGAGCGGCTAGTTTTATTTAATTAATTAATGTGTAAGTAATTGATGCGTAAGTGCTGGAGCGGATTGAAACTGTGTTGCCCTGCGTTTACTTCCATCGAAGACAGAGGCATTGCTGTGATATATCCTCTCATCCTTGACAAACATAAGAAGAAAAAAGGTGAGGAGAAAAAGAAATAATGGACAGTAAAGGACAAACTAGGAGGGTACTAGGCAGCATTAAACAAGCAATACACATATTCTACAATGATAAACTGATTTGGGTAATTAAATGCTGCTTAATTACTTTCCCTTTCACTTCATAGGAAGTCTGTATCAGCAACACTATTTTCATTTGAAGCAAAAATCAGCAACCGTACATCAATGCAGCACATTTTTGTTGAAACCTTGTTTCGAATTCTGTATGAGTGGCAGAATGAACTTTTGCAGGAGTACAAATCGAGAAAACAAACTGAGCAAGCCAGACAGTGAAATCTACCATAGCCATGTGCAAATTATCACCACCCTGACCACTGTTACATTAGCCTTGAGCGTGAAGCATTCCAATACATAAACTTCAAAGCTATTTTTATAATGACTATGTATGTACTTGATTACTTACACTGATGTTATTGTAACAAGCCATGCATGCATAGTTTGCCAGAAATGTGCAACGCCAATCAGTGCCTTTGTTTCACTACGACAGGTTTTTCACATTCGTGCGCGGCATGATACTGAACACTTACGCATAAAAGGTTCCGAATGTTGGTCTCTTGTGCCTGTAGCCAGTCCCTCAAACTGCATGCACAACTCTGGCAAATGGGGCCGCAGAAAGGGAGGCTTCTCATATTTGGTGGCTTCGTGATTTCACGAATTTGCCTCCAGGTCTTTCAATTCGTGCTTTTGTACAGTCGGTTGCAATGCAGGCAGACCATAAACATAGCACAAAGATTTGTAGGACTCACAGGATTCAGCAAAGCTTACTTCTGAAGCATAGGCCTAGTGGGCATGGCCTCAAACCACTCGATGTTGTTTTCTGAAAGGTGTTTCAGGTTCTTGGTGCCCATGATTCACAACCATTAAGTTTCTTCAGTCGAAACACATCAATATTGTCCTGCTTGATTTTATTTATATGATATTGCCTAGAAATGAAAAATGTGTTGTAATGTTTTAAATCTTGGATAGACACTGAAATAAAAATATACAAATGCCAATTAATCCAGGTCAACTTTCAGGTATTAGTATTCTCATAGAATCCACTGGGTAAGGAAGATAAAACTCGTTGTCATTAATGATATGAGAGCTTAATTTATCATGTTGTTCCTTAGTATTAATAACTTAAATGCAGCACCAAGACTGCCAACGTCCATTCCATTCACAATGTACTCCTCATCATAGCCCATGGAAGCCCCTACCTCCCCGCCGTTATCAACCTCTCTGCTTGACATAGCACATCCACCTCAATACACTGCTAAGCAATCTTGATGCCCACATGGCTTTCAATGCCCAGGTCTTCGCTGCTATGACACATGACTCAGAAATCAACAGCAGCTCATCCAGATGAGCAGCTACAATATCAGCAATACACAATGATTTCTGCCACAAGGATCTGCCTTCTCGACAGTCACCTTTAATCTCTACATTGGGACAGTCAAGGCACTCCCTGCTGTCATCAACCAAAAAAACCAACAATTTTGGGGTGGCAGACATCTGTCCCTGATGACCAACTATATTGAAAATAGAAATGCCTTTCCTTCATTTAAGCCTTTATGTTGAGTGCCTAGATGATAATGTACCCCCAAAGATCTAGTCATTTCTCCATGAAGGTCCCCCAAAATGCATCCAGCTACTGAACAGTCTGACAGAGATTGAACGGTATGGCTTCTCCCCACAGCCTAATTCCCTTTGCTTCACAATCAAACCTGAATTCTCCTGAAGAATAAACATAACCGGGAAACACAAATAGCCCAGTACCAGTACTAATGCCTCTAACTATTCACTCCTTTCATCCCACTCCCAGACTTCAGAACAATTGTCCATCCTCTGGTCTTCTCCTTCACCCTCTTTCCAGGTGTTCGGGTTCGAGGTGAGGACCCACTAATAACTGTACAGAATGTTGTGCTTCCCTAATCTCATGAGTGAAGAAATTTGACCACGTAAGGAATTTCACTGCCTTGCAATCCAGCCTTCACCAACTTCAAGATGGCTTGCTTTAGCTAGAAATATTAATTATCAAGGCACCTCCCTTGATACAAGAACGGCTCCACTAGTATACATATCGTCTTCTTTGCTGCCTTAATTGAGAAAAGCAGCTTTTGATCTCAAGGTGCTAGGCCAGCTATTTCCTTTCCTTTTTGTGGAAGTATTTAGAGTAATTTCCAATGACTCATGAAGGATCAACTGGCATTCTGATTGACCATCAATTCAGTTTGTATGCATGTTTGGGAACATAGAAATTAGATGTGGCCATGAAGAATAATCTCAGGAGGATGGTTAACAGGGATGGCTCACTGGTATAGCTGGACTTATCAGCCGAGTTAGAGATCATACTCACCATCCTCCAGGCTCAGTGTCTCAATTTCATCATACTGGGTAAGGATTTTAAATCGATTACATCATTTCCATCAAACAAAATCACGTGAACAATGTACATTTGGCATCTTTAATGGTCTCAACGACTGCCAAGACCACGAGCAAGCCAAAAGATGGTAAAAGCTCTCCAACAAAAGGAAAGAGAACCAACAAACAAAATCTTGCTCACTCGAATGTCAAGAAATTTATAAGGAACCTATCCACGCCGACAAAAACTAGTCTGTTTAAACGACCAAGCAGCACAAAACCACTGGCTACTCCTTTGGAACTTGATCAAGAATTATTTAAAGGCCCTAGTCAAAATACAAACAAACAAACAATAAAACGTCAACGAATTGCTTCAGATGAAATGAGTAATGTTAACATATCCTCCTCATCGGTGGTCAACCTATGTGACCTTTCCACCTACTCGATTGAAGTAGAAGAATTAGCAGAGTTTACGAAGCAAAGTCATGCCTCCGAATCTCCAGTAAAGATGCCGACCCAAGTCTCTGAGAACTAGAGCCAAGTAAAGTCTCATCCTCCCAAAAAACAAAGCAGGAATGTTCTCACAGGGAAAGGTGAGGAAACATTGAAAGTTTCCCTGTCGGCTTTTGCCTCCAAACTTAATCCTAAACTAACTACAAACCAACGGAAACAAGGAGTACATAATCTGTCTAGGGTTCATCTGACCAAAAGTCTGAGAAGAACTAGTCGCCCTTTGTCACAACGCGACCCTGGACACTGTGGAAAAGATGGAGGCTTACTTAGGCACCTTGCGGACCTTACCGTTCTAGTCTTTTTGGTCCTTTTTCCTTTAAAAGGTAGCCACGCCCACAACGCTGTGCGTTGCAACTCGCATTGTCAGCCTTTCGCTAACATCGCCTGCAGTGCCGCTCTTTGAGCTCGGTCCCTTGATACTTTATCTACCTAGTACTCAGCCCGCCTTGGCTTCCCTGTTTTCTCAGCTCTTTCCCTTTGTTCAGGCTCCGTACTGTAAAGCCATCCTTTTTGCCCCTCTGTTGCTCTCTCTCTCGCTTTCGCCAGATACCTGACTCTTGTGCATACGCTTTCGCTCCCGCTTGCTCTCTCTCTCGCTTTCGCTAGATACCTGACTCTTGTGCATACGCTTTCGCTCCCGCTTGCTCTCTCTCTCGCTTTCGCTAGATACCTGACTCTTGTGCATACGCCTTCGCTCCCGCTCACTCTCCTTACTATTTCGCTCTCTCCCCTCCTTGCTCGTTCCCGCTTCTGATCACGCTCTCCTTCTTCTCTCTCTCTCTCTCTCTCTCTCTCTCTCTCTCTCTCTCTCTCTCTCTCTCTCTCTCTCTCTCACTCTTACCAGCATTATAGCCTTACCATTCCTCCTGACTACTCGTGTACAGCCTCCGCTTAGCCTTCCTTGGATCGCAGTGGACTCTCTTCCAATCCTTTTCGACATCAGCCCTCCACTTCCGAAACACTCCCTGCCAGCAAGGACTCACCATCTAACAGGGTTTTTTCTGCCGTCACTGGCTTTTTCCCTGACGTTACGGGACTGGCTCCCCTGGGTCCACCTGACAGCTTGTTCCTACCACTGTCAGGGTGGCCTCAAGCGGAGCTCGTCCCTATCTCTACGAGCGCAAGAAGGCCAAGAAGGGAAGGAAGAGCACCAAGACAGACAAAGACCCGCAGGAGATCAAGAAGGAGGAGAGAAGAAGACCAAAGACATCTACTAAGGAGTATTCCTCTAAGGAGTCAGGTGAGGAGTCTTCGGGGATGGTAGTTTCCGATTCTGACAGTTTGCAACGCCCACAAGTCAACATGGCCTCCCTAGAGCAGTTTCAGGAGATGGTAGCTGCTATCCAAGGCCTTCAGACTGAAGTACAGAATCTCCGAACCGAAAATGTCAGTCTACGACAACAGTTTGCAGTACGAGATGACACTCGTGGCGACTTGCCTCCACAGTCATTCTCTTTTGGAAAGTATGACGGCAATCCAAAACATTTGAAGGAATTCCTGGATGCTTGCATGGTCTATTTCACTTTTAGACCGAAGGCCTACGAATTGGACAGGTCCAAGGTTGGTTTCCTTGTTGCTAATCTCGTCGAAAAACGCCTTGGCTTGGGCCACCCCGTTGATACCCCAATCCGATCCAGCAATCAACGATTATTCCCTATTTACCCAACAGATGAGAGCCAGATTCGACAGACCTGAGGTACAGTTTTCCTCTTATGAAGCCCTCTTGGACATTCGTCAAGGGAATCAAGATGTTCAAACTTTTGCTTCTGCTTTTATCAGACTGGCAAAGGATGCAGGATGGCCTGACTCTGCTCAACAAACCGTCTTTCGCCGGGGACTCCATGACAATCTCAAAGACTAGCTAGCCAGAGTGGCTCGTCCGACCTCCTTCCAAGAACTAGTGACTTTGACTCTTCAGCTGGAATACCGACTTCAAGAGCGAAGACAAGAAAGGAGGAGGTTCTGAAACCTTCCTTCTGCCAGTACTACTCCAGTTTCTCTTCCTAATCAGAGCCAGACTGAAGAACCAATGCTGATCGGAACTACTAGAGGTCCCCTGACTCCAGAGGAGAGAAAGAGACGTAGAGATCTAGGTCTCTGCATGTACTGTGGATCTTCTAAGCATTTGCTCCGTAAGTGCCCCGAAGTACCTCCAAGACGTTCGGGAAACGCTTCTCCTCGGTCTTGAGCAGGGATAAGAACCGGGCAGAGATGATCAATCCCTGCAACCTTACTTGACAGAAGGCTATAGAAGATGATAACAGATTGTTGGTGTTCACCATTCATCTCACTTTCGAGCCCAATCCCACTGTTGAGGTCTTGGCTATGTTGGACTGTGGTGCTGCGGGTAATTTCATCGATGTCCAGTGGGCTCAAGATCAGGGGGTGCCTTTTCTACAAAAGAGCCGTTCCTTACCCATAGAAGGAGTGGATGGAACTCCACTCTCCTCTGGGCCCATTGTACAAGAAACCTTACCTGCTACTATGCTTCTTTTTGAACACCAGGAACAGATTGTTTTCGATGTGATAAGAGCCGCACACTTCCCAATAATACTGGGTATACCATGGCTACGTAGGCATAATCCTACTATTGACTGGCCAGCCAACACTATATGCTTTTCGTCTTCTTTCTGTACTTCTTCCTGCCTTCTCCAGACTAATCCGGTTCCCGGTAAGGGAATCCCTACTCCTAAGTCCGCCTCAGTGGTGCAGATGGTGCCGCTCTGCTACCAACAATACGCCGAACTTTTTCAAGATGAACTACCACGCTCTTTACCTCCTCATCGGCCTGAAGACTGCTCCATTGAATTAAAACCAGGTGCTTCAGTTCCTTTTGGCCGAATGTATCCCATGTCTCTCCCAGAAAGAAGGTCCCTTAAGGAATACTTGGAAGCAAACCTTCAGAACGGTCTCATCAGAGAGTCACGCTCCTCTGCCGGAGCTTCTATGTTCTTTGTACCCAAGAAAGGGACCTCCGAATCGAGACCGTATATTGATTTTCGAGGTTTGAACCGTATGACTATAAGAGACAGATATCCCATGCCGCTTATAAAGGAAGTACTGGAAGCAGTTGAAGGGGCTAACATTTTCACCAAACTAGACCTTCGAGGTGCCTATCATTTGTTGAGAATCAAGGAGGGAGATGAGTGGAAGACCGCCTTCAGAACTCCTCTGGGACACTTTGAATATCGAGTGATGCCCTTCGGACTGGTAAACGCCCCAGCGGTTTTCCAACGGTTTGTGGACAAGATATTCCCAGACCTGCTATACTCTTTTGTAGTAGTCTATCTTGACGACATTCTTGTCTTCTCTTCTTCTCCGGCCGAACATCACAGACACGTTGAGCAGGTGTTAAGAAGACTACAAGAGAATCATTTATTGTTAAAGCCAGAAAAGTGCATCTTCGAATCCTCGTCTGTTCCCTACCTTGGCTTTATTCTCTCCAAAGAAGGAGTTCAGATGGATCCCGAGAAGGTGAAGGCGGTACTTCTATGGCCCACTCCCAGCAGCCCTAAGGATATACAAAGGTTCTTGGGTCTCTCAAACTTTTACAGACGCTTTATCCCAAATTTTTCGGAGATCGTGCTACCCATTACTAACCTACTAAAGAAAGGTCAAGAATTTTCATGGGACTCGAAGGCTGAACAAGATTTCCAGGTACTCAAAGAAGCTTTCACCACTGCGCCCATCCTCATTCAACCCAATCAGTCCCTTCCTTTTGTGGTTGAAACGGACGCCTCTTTAGGTGCCATAGGAGCAGCCTTATTACAGTCTGGTAAGGATGGTATCGAACACCCGGTGGCGTACTACTCCCGGACACTCACCCCGAGTGAAAGAAACTACTCGGTATTGGAACGGGAATTGTTGGCCATCCGCCAGGCTTGTGTCGAGTGGAGACATCTGTTACAGGGGGCGGCCCATCCATTTCTGATGAGAACGGATCATAGGAACCTCAAGGTACTCCCAACAAATGGAATGTCGCAATTCCAGACATGCCCGGTGGGCATATTTCTTCTCCCAATTTGACTTTGACATCACGTATCTTCCGGGGAAGGAGAACGTATTGGCTGATGCCTTATCCCGGAGCCTAGGAGAAGAATGTCCAGTAGAAGGACACAAACCTGTAGAGATTCTTTCGGGGAAGAGGATATAAGGGGCGGTCAATTCATTTCTACAAGAGGTTGAACGTACTACTAGTTCTACTCAGATACCCAACGACCGTCTGTCTTCTTTGGAGAAAAGAGGGACAGTGTATTTCTACAAGGACACCCTGTTCCTTCCGTCTAAAGAGCTTCAAAGTCAAGCTATGTCTTGGTGTCACGATCTACCCTCTGCTGGCCACAAGGGGCAAGGAGCCACGACCAATTTGGTATCAAGGTATTTCTGGTGGCCCACTTTAGCCAAGGATGTGAAGGCTTATGTAGCCGCATGTCCTGTTTGCGCCTCCAGTAAGCCCTCTACGCATCGCCCTTTGGGTCTTCTCCAACAAGGACCCTTACCAGCACGTCCTTGGGAACACATTTGTACTGATTTTATTGTGGATCTTCCTCTCTCTATGGGTTCTACCGCCATCATGGTTACAGTAGATTCCCTGAGTAAGATGGCACACTTTTCTCCTCTACCTGCCCTACCATCGGCTCCAGAAGTAGCTGAGGTTTTTCTGAGAGATGTGGTTAGGCTTCACGGTCTACCCCAAACTATTGTTTCCGACAGAGGCTCTCAATTCACTTCTCGTTTCTGGTCTACACTGTGCAAGACTCTGGGAATCAGTAGAGCTCTCTCTTCTGGTTATCACCCCCAAAGCAACGGACAAACTGAGCGTCTAAACTCCACCTTAGAACAGTACCTTCGTTGTTTCTGTGGTCAAGAACAGGAGAGTTGGACATCTTTTCTCTCCACGGCGCAATTCGCCTATAATAATACAGTACACTCTTCCCTAGGAATCAGTCCATTCTTTTTCTCCTATGGCTTTCATCCCATGCATATCAGCTTGGTCGGAATACCATCGACTGCTGTCCCTGCGGTTGACCAAAGGCTTAGTGAACTAAGACGTATACAAGGGGAGGCTAAGAAGAACTTGGAGACCAGCAGGGAGCTCCACAAGAGGTACGCTGACAGGAAGAGATCTCAAAAACCCACATGGACTGTTGGCACAAAGGTTTGGTTGTCCACTAAATTCTTACCACGCTGGCTACACCCAGGGAAGTTTTCTGCCAGATTCATTGGGCCTTTCCCCATTTCCGCACAGATCAATCCGGTGGCCTTTCGCCTGAAGCTTCCTCACAGTATGAAGCGCATCCATCCTGTGTTCCACTCGTCCCTTCTCAAGGACTATCTATCAGATCCGCATGGTCGGACAGTGCCACGCTCATCTATTCCCGATAATCCAGAACCTGAGGAATACGAGGTGGAGAGGCTGGTGGACTCTCGCTACAGACATGGTACAGTTCAGTACCTGGTACATTGGAAGGGGTACTCCACTGCAGAGCGTACCAGGGAACCTAGAAGCCACATCCATGCCCCTCGCTTGGTACGTCTTTTTCACCGCCTTCATCCGGATAAGCCCGGGGAACCCCAGATGAGAAGGGGGCATACTGTCAAAACGCGACCCTGGACACTGTGGAAAAGATGGAGGCTTACTTAGGCACCTTGCGGACCTTACCATTCTAGTCTTTTTGGCCCTTTTTCCTTTAAAAGGTAGCCACGCCCACAACGCTGTGCATTGCAACTCGCATTGTCAGCCTTTCACTAACATCGCCTGCAGTGCCGCTCTTTGAGCTCGGTCCCTTGATACTTTATCTACCTAGTACTCAGCCCGCCTTGGCTTCCCTGTTTTCTCAGCTCTTTCCCTTTGTTCAGGCTCCGTACTGTAAAGCCATCCTTTTTGCCCCTCTGTTGCTCTCTCTCTCGCTTTCGCCAGATACCTGACTCTTGTGCATACGCTTTTGCTCCCGCTTGCTCTCTCTCTCGCTTTCGCCAGATACCTGACTCTTGTGCATACGCTTTCGCTCCCGCTTGCTCTCTCTCTCGCTTTCGCTAGATACCTGACTCTTGTGCATAGGCTTTCGCTCCCGCTTGCTCTCTCTCTCGCTTTCGCTAGATACCTGACTCTTGTGCATACGCCTTCGCTCCCGCTCACTCTCCTTACTATTTCGCTCTCTCCCCTCCTTGCTTGTTCCCGCTTCTGATCACGCTCTCCTTCTTCTCTCTCTCTCTCTCTCTCTCTCTCTCTCTCTCTCTCTCTCTCTCTCTCTCTCTCACTCTTACCAGCATTATAGCCTTACCATTCCTCCTGACTACTCGTGTACAGCCTCCGCTTAGCCTTCCTTGGATCGCAGTGGACTCTCTTCCAATCCTTTTCGACATCAGCCCTCCACTTCCGAAACACTCCCTGCCAGCAAGGACTCACCATCTAACAGGGTTTTTTCTGCCGTCACTGGCTTTTTCCCTGACGTTACGGGACTGGCTCCCCTGGGTCCACCTGACAGCTTGTTCCTACCACTGTCAGGGTGGCCTCAAGCGGAGCTCGTCCCTATCTCTACGAGCGCAAGAAGGACAAGAAGGGAAGGAAGAGCACCAAGACAGACGAAGACCCGCAGGAGATCAAGAAGGAGGAGAGAAGAAGACCAAAGACATCTACTAAGGAGTATTCCTCTAAGGTGTCAGGTGAGGAGTCTTCGGGGGTGGTAGTTTCCGATTCTGACACCCTTGGAAATTGCGATTACAATACATTCAAGCCGGCGACAATGAGGTCAACTTAAACAGAACAAACGTAATGAAACTATTTAGTTGTGTTCCATTACTGCGGACCATAACCTCCGATGACATAAAAATTGTAGAATATCCGACAGAAAAAACCTCTGATCAGGTATTACTGCATATTGGATCCTCTGCTGTGAAAAACATGATACTGCAGGCCATTGAGGAACTACTTGCATTTGGATTTGACATAATGTTGGAACCAGACCAAATGCTTCAAAACAAAAAACTTAAACCATGGGAAAGAGAGTAAGGTGCAACAAACGAACAACTAGCTGCACTAAGGAAATCATTGTCTCATTCTTATGCTATGCAAAAAGAGGGCGACAGTCTGGGTCCAATGTCGAAAACGAGCAACGAAATATAACAGAAAAACCTCTATTATCAATAACAATGATTGGAGGCGAATAAATCCGTACTAATAATTCTATCATGGAACACACAAGGCTTTGTACATCTGTTCAACAATTTTGAGGTTCCAATGGACGACATCTTTGCAGTTTGCCTGCACGAAACATGGCTATGTGACGCACCTACATGAGATGGATTCAGCATTTTCTTAAATCCTGCAGGAAAAAATGTAAGGGGACGCCCTTACTCAGGTCTCATTACCTTATTGATAATATACAACTGGTTGACCCCTTGGCGTCGTCAAATCCAAACCCTTTCGTCCAAGGAACAATTATTCAAATAACAGTTCCAAAAAATGGCGAGACCAAATACTTGCTATTAATAAATGGATACTGGAATCCAGCAATGATTAGCACAACAAGCTTTACAAATTCAGTAACACATCTAATCGATGAAGCAATATTGACATATAACAATCTGTGAATAATTTTTTGTAGAGACCTGAATTGTAGCTGGTTTGAATACGACTAAGGAAAAGCAACAAACCATCGGATTCCCGACCATGCAGTATCAAACAGAGGCCAAACCTCGTCTGCTCCTCTTGCAATTAGAAACTGCACAATGCTAAATGGCAACACAAAAGGCGACCAACCATGCAAACCAACGTGGCAAGGACCCAGAAGTAAAAAACACTAGATTATATCTGGGCGTCTAGAAATGTCATTGAAAAGGTGGTCGGCCTGCATGTGATTGCAATGGCTAACAGCGACCATGACTTGCTGCGCCTATCTTGGCAATCTGAATGGGACGAACCAACTGCCGAACATGAAGCTCAACTTTCAACAAATGAAGCTGGGACCGTTTGAGGATCAATGGCCCACAAATTGAAAGATTATGTCGTGAAATAAATCAATTAAATGAGGCGGATTATGCACCCTTGTTGACAGACTTTACAACGAAACTAGCGTCGTCACGAATCATTGGTCACACTCACAAACACTTGTTCAGCAATGAAATTGTCCAGGCAAAAAAAGAACTAAGGAAAGACTTGCGTTAGACAAAGAAGATGAGGCTATCATCGAAAGCCATGAAAACCAGAGTCAAAGAAAGACGCCAGCTTTACCGTCACTGGCTTAAATCGCACCCTGTGGCTATTGAGCAAAATCGTGCTGAAAAAATGTTGGAACCTTTGGTGCCAAAAAACACAAGAGACATCTGGGCAATCCAAAATAATGGAAATACAAAATCTCTACCCACAGGTATAAGTGAAATCGCAGGTTCGAAATGGGCCGAGCATTTTGCCACGGTGTACGAGAAGCCCCAAAGTGAACATCAGCTGTTAGTCCTTAATTCTAACAAGGCATGGGACATAACTCCATCAAAGGTCGAAATCGAACTAGCCATACAAAAGCTAAAAAACTCTAGAGCTGCTGGACCGGACCAAATTTCAAATGTGATGCTGAAAAAACATAAGAATCAGTGGGCAAAGTTAATTGAAAGCTTATTTTGTAGAGTGTCCACCACCAAGACTATCCCAGAATCGTGGCTAACGGCAATAATAGTTCCAATCTATAAGAAGGGCATTAGGGACGATCCTTCAAACTACCGCCCTATTGCTCTACTCGATACCATCGGGAAAACCTTTGGTTCCTTTCTTCGTCGGAAGCTTGCAGCGTGGGCCTTGGAAACAAGGATTACAGACATCCGTCAAACAGGCTTCACCGAACGAGTGTGTGTTGAAGTAAACTTTCTAATACTGAACATCTTAAAGTTGGAAGCCCAAATGACAAAGAGAAAGCTGTTCCTTGCATTCATAGATTTGAGGCAAGCTTTCGACTGAATAAATCGGGGGAAACTATGGTTGAAATTGTCTCAGTGGAACTGTCCGCTTACCATGCTGGAACCAGTAATGGCCCTCCATGCAAATACAACTGTACGAATAAAGGTGAATCAGCAAGGTGACCTGTCTCAGACAGTAAAAACGAACAAAGGCGTCAAGCAAAGATGCCCTTTGCAATCGAAACTATTACAAATTTGGATGTCAAAGCTAGATGCCATCATGGAAGCGACTTGTATAAGTAGATCAGAGCTACTTGACCGCCCTCAAAATGCAACAAAAAAAAATGAGATCTGGGATTGGATCACCAATTCAGAAAAGCACGGAAACTTAAGTCTGCTCTTCCTCTTACCATAGGAGGAATCAAGTTACATAAACGACCGAAATATCTGCTAGACTGTCCGTCAAAACATCATAGAAATCCATTTCTAAGATTTAATCTAAACGCTCTACAAACAAAGGAAATGCTTTGGATAAGACAGAATAAACAAATAACTGGCAATAAATTTCGATTCTGTCACACTGGAGAAATAGAGTCCCTAAAGCATCTAATAACAGCATGTACAGGAACCATCAGTCAGCGGAACCTACATTTGAGCAGATTCAAACCACAAAACGATGACATGGAAGAATGGTGGCCTTATGTTGCAGCAGGCATAAATATCAAGCTATCTTGCAGCTTAATTGACTATCTAGATATGATCCTGGGTGCCGAGTAGCAAATGGACTAAAGGAACGATAAGCCTATGTTATGTCATGGTGGAATGGTTTAGAAGGTTAAATCAAATGGTAAAAATCCACCAAAATGGCTAAAACCCAGTTGAATTGTACAGTGGGATGTTTGATCTATCCTAAGAGAAAAAAGGAATTATGATTTTGATTATGATTATGGTCT